>NW_026889786.1:922500-1522500 GCF_033153115.1 Saccostrea echinata
ACCCTCAAATTTGTAGGTAAGTTGAATTTCTCAGGAAATATTTTGTACCCAAATAATACCATGACTTTTCCCAAGCACATTTCGGATACACAAGGATACGATGAGTTTATTTATATAACAAAATGTTAATAATTATCGTGTTAATCAGCTGCGCTGAAGCGATTTGTATGAAACACTTCAAAAAATTATAAATGACCGTCACGTGATCAACAAAGTCATGTGATATCATAACAAAATATGCTAATATATAGCCGAGGAAACCCTTTATATAAATTGGAAGTACTAAAGTTCAATACTTATAAATTAAAACCAAAACCGACCTCGCAATGACATATTATGTTTTGAGCGCATTTTAAAGCTTCGGGAAGCCTTAACATAGCTGCGTTTCATAGCTCTATTCATATCTCTAATACAAACTGTTATTATGTCATTCTTCTTGGACGCAGTGTTACGGACTTGTATGATTTATTACATTTTGTAAACAACCAAGATCTGTGTGAAATTACAGGCTGCCCTGCTTGGTGTTCAATAACCTGATACTGGAGTCTAGAATTACTCAATTACAATATGTCTATCTGTGACATCTATCTACAGCAGGTGCCACTATACTGAGCAAACAATGAGGAAATTTACTTTGTAAGATTATATCATCATGGGACAGACTTTTAACATGCTTACTCTGAAATAATTATTTCCATAGTGCACTGGACCTTAAAGTCATCGTCAAAAAAGAAAAAAAGGCTTTTCACTGCCATTTTTCTTAACAATCAATCCATTCCTTAAGAACCATTTGATATCAGAGATTGCATAGATCAAGATGTAAAAATATAAAATCTGTGATATCAATGGATGAATTCGTAAATGTTGGATCATATGCAGGTCCAGAATTATATAGTAAATTTAAAGACAGGCATCTTAATAATTCACTTGTCAAGTGATTAGGTTTTTGATAGATAGAAAATTATCCAAAAAAATTATAGAGATAGGTTTTTGATAGATTTGGTTTTTGATAGATTCATAGAAAAACAAATGGTACATATTCCAGAACTAGTAACCTTTGCCCTTTGATCCTTGCGAAGTAGGTTTTCAGATATACAAGTCTTTTTTTACCTACACAGTATTATCAATACCTTTGTTGCTAACATTATCTACAGTACAGCATTGTCTACAGGTACTGCAGGGCAGAGTCAAGTGCTTCATTTATCTCAGTCCCAGCACTTATACATGTACCTCTACTTATGATCTATTTGTTACGAAACTTAGCACCCTTCTTTTTCTTTTCTTTTCTTGGAAACGGAAAAATTGGGATTCCACTTAAAATGAAAGCTATTTCTCCTTGAGTAATTATGAATATTTTACAGAGAGATTTCTTAGAAGAGGTAGATGACTATCATCCACTTTTATTTAAAAAAAAAATACCTGTAATTATAGGGAACCTCTATATTGAAACAAAAAATATTAACCAGCAAGTTTATAAAATTGCTTAGGTAGGTTTAAAAGTAACATTGATTTCCAATAATCAATAACAAAGAGAGAAAACTAAATGAACATTTAATCTTTTTTAAAAATCTGGAATCTAGACAAAAGAAATGTTAACAATTAAATCATGACTAATCTGTACGAATATTAGGAACACCCTAGCATGAGAAACGATTCAGCTAATTTGAAAGCTGAACATGATGAAGATAGGGGTTCCTTTATAAATACTACAATATCATGAAAGTGGATATCAAATCAATAACTTGTTTGTCATTCATGGCAATATACCACTATCCTGAAATTGAGTGCTATATAAGTTGATAGTGAACCTGATTTGATCTCTATCAGACTGCAAACTCTGGGCCAGAATTGAAGTCTTTGCCATCATCTACATGTATTGCAATGTTGTTAATATAATTGATTTTTCTTAATCCTCATTTCAGAAAGACAGAAATTGAATGGAAAATATAAATGATGAAATGAATAAATCCATTTGGTTCCCTGTCCATTATAATCAGTCAAGATTTCTCCTCTTTATTTTATTTATACTCACTCTGTTCAGTAAGAATCATTTCTAAAGTACAAGTACACTACAAATCAAATAGGGACTGCACGGTCACGAGACACTGAGGACAGTCATCTTTTTTTTACATTGTGCACCAAGTAAATTAAACCTTTTTTTTTCCAAAAATGATCTTGACTGCCTTATGGCTTATGAATATGAAAGTGTTGATTTATCGCATCTCCCTGACATTTCTGAGTGCCTTTGCATTGCGTCGTTTATTTCTTTTCTTAAAAATTTTCTATTGAATCTATAAATTTGTATGAATAAAGATTAAGAAAAAATGACTTGAATTCAAAGGTCTACTGAACATAAATCCTTTCTTTCTCTTTTGAGCTTTAACAATTTAAGCATTTTATCTACTCAAAAAGTGCATACCACAATGTTGGCACTCAGAATCTTAATTACATAAGCAGGATATTATATATTCTCTTATAGCCCTTACATTCAAGTTGACAAGGATACCTAGTTCTTGTTAATTCATACTCAACAATTCTTCACCATTGTGCAAGAACAGGGTGCAAGAAAAAGCACTCGCCCACTCATCCTGGACAAGTGAAAATCGACCAAAGACAAGTGGATGTCAAAATCTGCCTGTCCCTGGTGATGAGTAAAATTTTTGGTGTGATAATTATCCTATTATATTATATCCAGTGGTAATGTATTGACAAGAAACTTAGATTCTATATAAATATATGTCATAAGTACATGCAATTCAGATGCGGTTCGAAAAGATTAAGAAATCTAAAACAAACTTTAATCTTTTTTATTTTTTTTAAAGCTAGCTTTATAAGGGATGATTAAAAGCATCAAGGGGACAAGTGGGTATGATTTCATACTGGTCCCCTGGGACGAGTGGTTACTGAATTTTTTTCTCACCCTGCAAGAACAATATATCCAATGTTTTCATCACATATCAAGCTTACCTATTTTGCCGTCTGTGTTTTGATGGCCTGCTACTTGATTATCCAAAGGCTTGGTCCCCGGGGGTAAGGTGGGTGTCCGTTTTAGGGAAGACATCACTTTCTTCAAGACTGAAAAAAAATTCTCAATTTTAATGAACAGGGATTACAAAAACAAAAACAATAAAAAAAAATTTGAACAACTAAGCTTATCTAGCAAATACATATACTACTTACTTAAAAGCTGTTTAAATTGGACTGTTTTAATAACGCAGTAACGGTTACTTATTTGGTAAAATATATTAACAACTATTTGTTACCAAATATGTTTCCTCGTACACAATTGATCAAATCATTATAAAAAGAGTACTGAATTGAAGTTTTGGATAGCTGATCCCCTTTTAAATTTCTAATAGAATTATCCTACCTGAAATATTTACAAGTGATTTACAATAATTGAATTTAAATACATGTATCTACATTTTGTAAGAGTAATACTCCAAGAAGTAGCAAACTCTCTCACAAATTGTCATAAATCTTATTTCACACTTAAAATGATCCTATAGGTTTGAGGGATACTAAAATAAAATCCTAAGATGGCATTCATGGTTTGTAATTTTTTAAGACCAAAGTCAAAATATGATGTACTTTCATAAATACATTTACTGTGAAAGTATTTTTTTCAAGGGGTCATAATTCTGCGGAATCACAATTACTATTCAATCCACGACTACAAAATTATGTGGATTTTGTGGATCGTCACTAGAACCTTAACATTAGGTACGTGGTGACAAACTTCCACGGAAAAAATGTACAAAGCAGAAATTAATCCCACGTGGAATAAAGTACATCTACAGTATTTAATTTTGTACATCTCATTACTATTATGGCCACTGTCACCTTATTAAAGAATACAAGATCATGAATAATGTCTCAGGGGCGTCAGCAAGTATTTGACATTGGGGAGGCGAACTGGGTCAAAAGGGGGGGGGAGTTCTAACTAACGTTTTGTGACTTGAATTATTTAAAATTTCAGCCAAAATCTTGCTTGATATTTTTCCCATGAAGTCAAAAGTCTGAAGGTTTTTTTTTTAAATAAAAAAAAACAATTAAACATAGCAAAAAAATTATAAATAAATAAAAACAAATAAACAAAAATAACTCAGTTGATTTTTTTATATGTCATACATATTTCTGCATTTCAAAAATGGAGGGATTAAGAGGTATTAATTGGCCAGTTCATTTTAAATTTCAATTGCATTCTTTTGGCAAGAAACAATAAATATTGAACAGTAATAGAAAATTATATGCATTTTGATCTTTATCTCATCATAAACCCTTCTAAATTCTTTTTGTGTTTAGAGTGACCCGGGCGCTTATTAGTTTCGAAGAAATATTGCCATTTCAAAGAAACAAACTCCTATTCAAAAATATTTCGGTTTTGTTTCATTTATATATAGTAACTTAAAACAAAAGTCCATAGGTCTGAAATTGACAATATTTCGTTATTAAATAACTATATTTGGCATTCTAAGTATGAGACTCTTTTGAACTGCTTATGACAAGAAATGTAAATAAACACACATAAAACATTGATCAGAAGTTGCTTTGAATAGTAAAATTTATCCATTTTTTAAAGTATTTTACTTTTAATTTATATGCCCTTACTCTGTAATATTTTTGATAATTGTTTAACAGCAGCTGCTTACAACTTCGATTCATCAAGGATCATCCAATTGATTAGACAATGAACAGGCCTGTTATACCCGGGGGAAGGGAGCAGGAGGGGGGGTTTAGAGAACCCCGACCCCAAAGAAAATAGAATTTCTAAAAACGTTGCTTGCTGTGGGCCTGATTAAGAATTTGTAGCAAACCCGCACGTAGAGCGATGGATAACCTGCTTGTTGTTTACACACGCCAGGTAAAGATATAATTATACAATATACACATACATCCCAATAAGAGTCTGTGTAAACAATAGTTTCACACTTTGCCGCTCCTTTAACCATGTTGACCACAGACTGCTGTTATTCTCGCCCCTCCATTGACCACAGATATTGCCATTACAAATTTTGTAATTCTGTATTTCTCATTTAATTCATTTTTAAAATTTTTTTTGCAAAATAATTGGGGCGGCGACCCTGCCGCCCCTTTGCCGACCCCCTTGTATCTGCAATGTTTTCAAGTCAAAATTACTATTTATATATGTAGTTAAGAGAGCTTGGATTGGTCAAATTTCACAGAAAATTATCATCAATACTGTGTGGAGTACCTGTATTGCAAAAAAAAAAAAAATCAAACATGGCTGTATTTCACTGACTTCAAGTAACAAAAATAGAGACAATGCATTGTCAGTGTTTTCTAGATATACTTGTATATATTTTCAGGAAGCTATGCAAGATTTTTTCGAGGAAGCAGTTATAATTCACACATAAATAAATTACTTGGAAGTAAGGCAAGAGCAATCAAGCTCATTAAACCTGAGTGTTCCTCTGATTTGTCCCTCTACCTCCTACTAATAATGGGTTTATAATACACACATATTTTCTCTAAATGCATTGTTCAACATAAAAAATATATATACAGTGTACAAAATACAGAGATTTTAAAAACCCCAAACTTGTAGGTGAATGTGCTTATAGATTTTCAGGTCAGTAAGTGACACTTTTATGAAAAAAGAAAGCAATTTACTTCCTGATTTCATTTGTGAAATTCTAAGATTTCTTCTATTATTGTTATGATGCCATTATTACTTATAAAAAGAAAAATGACTTGTATGACCCAAAAAGCTGTGTATTCTGTAAAGTTAATGACTTATGAGACACTGTATCCAATTAAATACATTGTCCTATAGGGATTAATTACCATCATAGCATGCAACTAAAAGTTTCTTAGCAAATAATTCTTATTGATCAGTACTGATTAATTTTGACTTTGCCTCCTGAATTTCTTATACCATATTGAATTTACTTCTCCAAAACTTTCTATAGAGGAATGAATTAAATGACAGCCATATATACACTATTTTTTTTTATGTCTGGCATAATCACTTTCTAAACAGGATGTGAAAGGTGTTTTCTATAAAAGAGTTTAACAGTAGAATATTAATTTTAATTTGAAGATTAATTCACTTGTATGCTTTAAATCATGCATGCATCAAAATGCTTTCGTGGAATATCGTATATTTTTTAACAGGCAAAGAAAATTAGTATTCTGCAATTGTACATTGTTGAAACAAATAACAAATAATTTTCTTGGGCTGAAGAGTGTCAAAGATATTATTAATATTTAGAAATAACACTTTTATTTACAGGTTTAATAAATGTCATTCCCAAAAGACAAACTCAATTTTTTTTGTGGAAAGAAAAACATTCACAGGATCATCATGGTTGTAACTGTTAAACATTTAAATAAAAATGAGTAACAAAAATATACTGAAGACAGGTACCTTTAAAATTATAAATACATGTAATTGTTCTTATCTGAGTGATTAATAATGAAACCTAATAAAACATCTAGCATTAACAGGAATACCTTATTTCTATAATATATATATGATAGAGTGTTTAATTCATTACAAGGTTAAAAGTAATTCATCATAAGCCAAATATTTATATACTTAATAGTAAACATTACATCAAAACTTATTCAATGTAATTAAAATCAAATCTTTGATTCGCTCCAAAATTCTGATAGTTGCTACACAAAGGCTATCAGAATTTCAGAGCAAATCAAAGATATGATTTTACTATAGATCACTTAATTTTGCGACACCTAATTTTCGCGAGAAAGTCATTGACACTTTATCCCTGAGAAAAAATTTTCACGAATTGTTGACATTGCTCTATATAATCCTAAGGAATTCTATTATACACGAGAATGAATTTTCGTGAGCAAACTGTCTTGCGTAATTACGCGAAAATAAAGTTCTCGCGAATAAAAAGTGATTTACAGTAATCAGAAGCTTATTGTTTATGGTTTCACTGTATCCTGCTGATTACAAATACATGTATCCCATAATCTTTTTATTTGAAATTCTTCATTTATTTACACATACAAGTAGTTTTTAAAAATACTGCAGACAGCTGCTGACCTGATTTAGTTTCTACATTAATCATAAAAATTGGTATTCATAAAACCTTCGTAATATAATATATCTACCTGGTAAATGTCAACAAATATTTGATAATTGCCCATAAGTTAGTCATAAGTAGATGGTATGTTATATGATACTTAATTGTGTAGTCTGGATTTTATTAATATATTATCACTTCCAAAATGCAAAATCATTTTACCCAAACGAAAAAAAACTTTCCCTAGAACTCTTTAACATCCAAATTATTTATATGTATGTATGAATGTATTAAATCCAGGTAACTCAGAAAGCATGTAAATTTGTTCAACTATTGTGTTGTTAAAACTTAAAAAATTTAAAGAATCTGCAAACACTGAACAAAGACAAACTAAATTCAAAAGAAATCATAACATGCTACACCCATCCTTAATCCTAAGTTGATTATGGGATATCTAGGTAAGCTACCTGTAACAAAGTGACTTAAAGTTGGACCATTTAATGTAGTCATCGTAAAAATAATGTATCTATATACAAAGCTAGTGTCTAGAAGCAAAAGTGTAGCATTAACATGCATGCTGGTGCTGTGGTCCCATAGGACAATGAACAAAAACCCGCAAATCCAACTGTTCCTAGAGATAACCTTGTAAACTTTTTGAATGCCAGAACTAAAACTATCTTATAAAATTTTTCCTAATAGTCCAATTGTCCATACCCCCACCCCCTACCTCAACCCTCCCTTCCAAATCCCCTTCACTCCCAAACACCTAAATATGCATACCTCTGGGAAACTTCAGTCCAAAGCTCTTTCAATATCTGGTGCATTCCTTCATAATACAAGCAAGAAGCCAGAAAGCAATCTTTTCCAACTAAAAGCAAGGTTTTACAATCAAAACGTTTTATTCTATAAGATGATGCAGAATTCCAAGATCTCCATTCTCATCACTCATCCAACCATGAGTTTATATTCATCATGTTACCACTGACTAGATTCTGAGCTTTGCTAATGGAAGTTGACACCTTTACTAAATGTTAGTAAATTAAGGACAATATATTAATTAATTCTCCTATTTGATATCCCAATACTCTCCTCTTGTACACTCCAATCAGTGGTACATCGATAGCTAGTCTAAGAGATGAACCCGCCCCCCCCTTAAAAAAAAAAGAAAAGAAGAAGATGGCATTTGTAATAATTCAAATTGTAAACAAAAGATAAACAATTTATATCTTTGACCAGTTTTTATTTATTTACAGGCTTAACGCACTTGCTTAGTAGTATCAAAAAGAGGAAAACATATTTTATACTTATACAGAAATATATATCATGCGCTGGTTAATGTTGTTTATCTCTTTGAAGTTACAAATGTGCCTCACAGTGCACATGAAAGTAACATAATTTGTTTTCTTTTTATCTTATATGACACACTTTGCTAAAGGGAAGATTTGATTTATCTAGATATAAGTGAAATGCAGCTCATTAAAAGCATATCTTTACTTTTCATATTTTAAAAGGGTGCTAAAATTGTTATGCCTACTTTATGTTTATAATATTTGGTTTATTATTGTTCAGATGTACCTGTGCAGATTTTTGCACATGCATTGTATATTTTGAACTATTCAAAAAAGGCAGATTAGAGACTGATAGATGACGATCTGCTTTACTTATTGCAAAACACCCGCTTACTTATATGTTCGACATTTTTAATCTATACCTATTTAAATTTGATTGTTGCTTGCACAAGAACAATACAGTTGTGAACTGATTTTAAGATATGACATGACATCAAATGACAATCTTTCAGATAATATTATTTTTTAAGACAATATACAGGACGTGGTGCCATCCATGTTAACACAGTACATGGTTAACCATTGTTGACAAATAGAATTTTACCCCTTGCAAGTTAACCGAGTACTAGAGAAACTACCTATTCAGGCTATTGTATTTAAAAAAAAATAGTAAACTACTTACCAATTTTTTTTAGCCCGGCTTTAGCAAGAGCAGAGCCCGTTTTGACCCTTGGATGCTGATGCCCACTATCTGAAAATGTGATGTAGACATTTTTGATATACTGAAGAATCATTCTAAATAATAAAAAATCCCGTGTTATTTCAACGCCATCTTATCGATTCATCCGTGTCATGCGAAGTAAGAGGCCTTTAAACTTCGATGTGTACATGTTGCCAGGTGCTAATAAAAATAGAATCTGTTCTGACTAGCAAACCTCACGTGTGATTTAGCGCGATTTGCATTTCCTTGAAAGCAAAGACGAATCACACCTACACGTACTCTCTTATTAAAATTACCTGGATGCCTTGAGTAATTTGTTAAAGGACTCCATTGTTTCAGTATATTGTGATTGATTTGGATGTATATGCGGAAGCGACTTACGAAATCATGTAGAAAGGGACCTAACTCTAGCACTTTTCTCATAACATTCATTGTAATAAATTGACATACTAACCTTTGAGTTCGAAATTTAATGCCTGTTTTTATTAATCAGGGTCATGACTTATTTTCAGCTCATTATTAGGAATTACAAAATGCTTAGAAGTACAACATTTTCATGACAACGTTCAGTAATGTACCTGGCATACTGAACACTATGGACCACTTCCGTTTGGTACGGAAGCTTGTGCGGGCAGCAAGAGTGCCAAAATCTGAAAATGACTTTTTTCATGTATTTGATTGTGTTTAACTATAAATGATTTTCTTTTTTTTTTTTAATTGTAGAGCACATGCATCGTGCAATTTTGCAATTTGATAATTCAATATTTTTATACTGAACTATTTTTGACAATGCCCATCCTATGAATTTTTAATTCATTAATTCATTTAAGGCCTATTAATTAAGTTTTCTGTATATTGTGCATCCTTTTCTACCATGAAATATTATCTCCCTGATTGCATTTTCATAATTTATTATACGTATTCCTTTTTTTTCCTTTCCTACGCATGATTATGATTGATTGACATATAATGTATATTTTATTTATTTCAAATTTATATAGGTCTATGCTTATATAAGTAAGTAAGTAAATTATTTATTATAGTGACATGCGCATTATACAGTAATACAGTGTATGTTACAACAATATACTTAGTTTCTTACACCCTTATAATAATCTCTGTAAAAGAGGACATAAAAGGGAAAACTAATAATTTTGCAATTAATCACAACATGATATTTCAGTACATCAATTTTTTGGCGTCATGTGTTTCCCATCCTATAAATTATTTAGAAATGAGGTCAGCTTGGAGATTGACGTATCTTACGTACAATCCGACATTGAACTTTATTTTGCAGGCCTGTAGAAACCAGGGAGGGAGGCATGCACCCGAAAAATATTGCCAACATATACTATACAATAAAAGTTATGCCCCATCAATAATAAAGTCCGATTTCCCTTTCTTTCTTTCTTTTTTTATTTTTTTTTTATTTATTTTATTTTATTTTTTTTTTTTTTGCTATTAATTCTAATTTCATTTCGTTTGTGCCCCCCTCCCGAACTGAAATTGCCTGCTACAGGATCAGTTTTGAGTTGGAGCCATTTGCTAGGAGGAAAGGTATTTTTGGAAAAAGTCCTATATTTATTTGTTTTTTAATACGCTACATGTCGAGCGGTACATGTATCAAGTTCTTCGATCGTTATTTCTGCACTTTAACGAAAGCTTTAAATTAAAATTATCATAACTTTTACCTTTCCAGTATGACTTTGATTCATTTTTTAATACATTATTATTGCTAAAACAGCTTTCATGTAATTTTTGTTTTTATTTCTTTGTTTGCTTTTGTTTTTTTGTTTTTTGTTTTGTAGATTTTTTTTTTTTTGGTTGTTGTTTTTAAATTTGATGTGCACTGGAGGCTATCGATCTTGACTTGAGAGGCATCACGATCAAATTCATATTTCATTTTTTCCCGTACTTATATTCCCCCACATATATATATATATATATATATGCTCCCGCTTTTGTAGAAAAGAAGCTATTACAAGAAGTACAGAGGACATATTAACTCTTAAAATCATAACCTATACATGTGTATATATATAAAAGAAATTCCCGCTCATACACAGCATACATGTAGCATAAATTTATATTTTGATGTGATCCCTATATCTTCTTTTTCTTAATTATTATTTGTTTAATGCAGTAATGACGATGGATCACAATAAAAGCCTTACCTTTTTGTGTCAGAAGGAGATTTATAATGCACACAGAGGTTCCCAGGAGTAAAAGCGAGACTATCAGAAGTGCACAAGTGGTCCGAAAAAAGGACTGCTTATTGCGACAAGACATCACTCCAAGTCTGTCAATAGTGCAGCCATTTGACTTATTATATCCCTGCAAATTCATTCATATATTCATGGCATGCATCACTTGGAAGGGGTGTTTGATTATGAAAACAAACATCAGGATGGTGTAGAAGGACTTCTAAAGGCCGAATGCATTTTGATAAGACTTTACAAGGTTTCTGTCACGAAATTTAATATTAACAAGGATGGCGTCGTCTTGAAAAGTAATTGACATAAACAGAGACGACACGGACCCTGGTAGATATTAAACCCGCAAAAAATCACGCAGATACTCTTTATAAAAAAATTTGAAAGGGCACATTAATTAATTTGAAGGTCTATCAGTTTGTCATATTGCAACTTCTTAATATACCAGTCAGTTGTAATTATGCAAACCTGCAATTCAAAATCTGCAATAGGCCCTATGACAAGGTCACTAGCTTCTAGAAATTGGAAAGAACATTATGCTAATTCATGAAGCGTAATATTTATATATGTGCCCAATATTCTGATCTATATTTTTGCTTGTATTACTACTTTTTCGCTAGCCAAGGGTTTCAGATCCGCTACTCTTCTCGATCACAAGCTATAGGGGTTTGTGAGAAGAGCAGCGGATCAGAAACCCTTGTCTAGCGAAGATGATCATGGTATTACTATGATTTGAGAATTAGATCAGATATACTAGTATATTTTCTTATTGATTTATATTTGATATAAAACAATACTTTCTTTTAATAGTTTTACTAGTGCAGTAACTGTTTTTCATTTTAGATCAGAAATGTGCTGTAAATCTAAACATCATCTGTAGAAATACACATCTTAAAGAAATATGTTAAACAAATTATCAATATTTATTAAGCATTTGCATACTTTTTACCATTTTCGAAATAAATTTTGAAAAGGATTCCCATATATATTATTTTGAGCATGTTATAGAAAAAATGTAAAAAAGCAAGGATCGATATATACTGCATCTGGTGATTTTTTTTTTAATTTGGATGAATAATAATCCATCTTAATTAAGAAATGTTTGTTATGTAAGTGAACTAGCATACAGCTGCAATTTGCAAGTCATCACAGCTTGCACCGAAGGTTGCTGTGCACTTCGAACGAGCTTCTAATATATGAGAATGGCATATCAGTAGGTCAGGTAAAGAAAGAACTTTCTAGAAATCGAAACCAAAGCCAGACATTTTTTTTTATGTAGCTTGCAGTTTTTGTAGAAAAGTCAATGTTTTTAAAAAATGGTCAGGTCCAATCCCCCGTCCGGTCTTTTCATGGACGAACAGGGATTAGTCATCAAAAGATAAAGGGGGAAATCTTCTTTTATACATAGTATGTCAAACATTGCAATATTAGATCTTTTCCATTTGAATTGTATCATTTTCCATTTGTATTCTATAATTTTTCATTTGTATTATAAAATTTTTATTTGTATCCTATAATTTCCCATTTGTATTCTATAATTTTCCATTTGTATTCTATAATTTTTCATTTGTATTTTGAACTTTTTATTTGTATTCTTTAATTTTCCATTTGTATTCTATAATACTCTGTATTGTATAATGTTTTATTTCTGTTGGATAATTTTCCATTTATATTCTATCATTTTCCATTTGCATTGTATAATTTTCCATTTGTATTGTATCATGTTTATGTGTATTCTATAATTTTTCATTTGTATTGTATAATTTTTCATTTGTATTGTATAATTTTTATTTGTATTCTATAATTTTCCATTTGTATTGTATACTTTCCATTTGTATTGTAAAATTATACAATACAAATGAAAAATTATATGTATGTTATACCGTATGTATCCAAGATGCTTTAAAGTCATAGCGACATAAAGCCACAGCGAATCCCTCAGTACAGCGGCTACAGTATAGAATTCTCCATAGGATTACTGCTGTAAAATAATACCCTAAAAAGATCAAAACAGTGTTGTTATTTTTCTAATGAAAAAAAAAAACCTCATTGGAGAGATTTAAATTTACATATGTACAGAAAAAAACATTATAGAATTAGTTTTAGAATATTATTTGGGGTGAAATACAATGTACCATTGAATGCGGGCAATAAAGTAGAAAATTTTATTATATAATATAATATCTTATATCACAGATATGATAATTGTGTATGAATTATACTAAGAATTTTAATTACTTTATTGATTCTACCCTTGACAGAGTAAATATCAACAAATATAATAAATAGAACCTTTGACCATTTTGAAATTTGGAGTCTATCAAACGTACAGATCTATAGAGAAATCTAAAAGTTGTATATGAATGAATAACAAAATATAATTTATAGTATCATATATTTTTATTAGAACACAGCATAAGTTAAAATTAACAAATAACAAATACATGTATAAAAATATAAGAATTGCATTTATCATTTATCCTAACATAGGAAACATTTATCAACACATATTCCTAGCATTATAATGCTGAAATGTATAGAGTCTTTCATTGAAAGTACAACTATAAATTCATAATACTTATGAGGTTTTTATCAGTAAGTTTTTTAAGTTCACTAATTTAGTCCATCTCTTCTACATTAGGTCCTTGGTGTGAGCCTGCGTGACCCGAGTTTCCAGTGGAGCCGTTCTGATGGAGTTTAGCCATTACAGGGGAACAAACTTTCTGGACATCCTTCAATTTGAACTCGTACTCGTCAACCTCTCCCAGGCAGTTATTCTCGAGCCAGGTCAGAGTTTCTCTACATACCCTGGAGACGGCCTCCTTGTCTTCTGACTGGAGCTGATCTCCGCTGTCATCTACGGCCTGTTTGACAGAGAACACATACGATTCCAGCTGATTCCGGGCTGCTATCCTTTGTCGTTGTTTCTCGTCTTCTTCTTTGTATTTTTCGGCCTCATTCACCATTCTATCTATGTCAGCCTTACTCAGGCGACCTTTGTCGTTGGTTATTGTGATTTTGTTGGACCTGCCTGTGCTTTTGTCCTTCGCTGAAACATTTAAGATTCCATTTGCGTCAATGTCAAACTCGACTTCTATTTGGGGGACACCACGAGGTGCTGGAGGGATTCCGTTCAGTTCAAAAGTACCCAATTTGTTATTGTCTTTGGTCATCGCTCTTTCGCCCTCAAATACCTGAATGGACACTCCTGGTTGGTTATCAGCGTAAGTGGTGAACGTTTGAGAGGCGTTGGTTGGGATTTTGGTGTTCCGTTCAACAATTTTGGTCATG
Organism: Saccostrea echinata; assembly: GCF_033153115.1. Classification (NCBI taxonomy): domain Eukaryota; kingdom Metazoa; phylum Mollusca; class Bivalvia; order Ostreida; family Ostreidae; genus Saccostrea; species Saccostrea echinata. The sequence goes on from NW_026889786.1 coordinate 937,031, forward strand.
ACTCCGCCGGCAGTCTCAATGCCTAGAGACAGTGGAGCAACATCTACAAGGAGAACGTCTTTGATTACATCACTTTTGTCTCCCTTCAAAATGGCAGCCTGGACAGCAGCACCATAAGCCACTGCTTCATCCGGATTGATGGATTTGTTTAACTCCTTACCACCCATAAAATCTTGAAGCATTTTTTGGATTTTCGGAATTCTTGTCGATCCTCCTACCAGAACCACTTCATGGATTTTGGATTTGTCTATTTTGGCATCCCTAAGAGCTTTTTCTACTGGTTCCAGGGTAGCACGGAACAAATCTGAACATAAGTCCTCAAACCTTGCTCGTGTGATTTTGCTGTAAAAATCAATTCCCTCAAAGAGGGAGTCGATCTCAATGCTAGCCTCGGAGCTGCTGGATAATGTTCTTTTGGCACGCTCGGAAGCCGTCCTGAGTCTCCTCAGTGAACGGCTATTGTTGGAAATGTCTTTACCGTATTTGCGTTTAAATTCTTGCACAAAGTGATTCACCATTCTATTGTCGAAATCTTCACCTCCAAGATGAGTGTCACCAGCAGTTGAGCGAACCTCGAAAATAGAACCCTCGTCTATAGTGAGGATGGACACATCAAATGTTCCTCCACCCAAATCAAAGATGAGCACATTTTTCTCACCTGAAAGGTTTTTGTCGAGTCCATAGGCTAGAGCAGCAGCTGTAGGTTCGTTCACAATCCTGAGAACATTGAGTCCGGCTATGATACCGGCATCCTTGGTGGCTTCTCTTTGAGCATTATTAAAATATGCCGGGACTGTAATTACGGCTTCCTTAACCTGCTGCCCAAGGTACGCCTCTGCCGTCTCCTTCATTTTGGTCAGCACCATGGAACTAATTTCCTCAGGTGTAAATCGCTTTTTCTCATTCTTGTATTCTACCTCAAGCTTTGGTTTTCCTCCATCATTGGCGACTTTAAATGGCCAGTGTTTCATGTCGGCTTGCACACTGTCATCATTAAATTTGCGTCCAATCAGCCTTTTAGCGTCAAAGATTGTATTAGCAGCGTTCATGGCTACCTGGTTTTTAGCGGGATCTCCAATGAGACGTTCGGTATCCGTGAATGCCACATAACTGGGCGTTGTTCTGTTACCCTGGTCGTTGGCAATGATTTCTACTTTCCCATGTTGAAAAACACCAACACAGGAAAATGTAGTTCCTAGGTCAATACCAATCGCTGGAGCTTTACTAGTCATTGTTGTTTTGTAAATACGAATGTAAAGTGAAAGTAACTATTACAATCTCTTACGACCGAAATGTTTCTCCTTACAATAGTTTTATAGTGTAGCACGAACTATCTAGTTCAAGCTTGCAGTCTCTTGTGACTGTGTTAACTGACATCTTGGTCGCCGATCTGCCTTATATACAACAAATGAATATTCTCTAAAGTTCCAGATGATTGAATCCCGAAAGATCGAGTGCCAGTTAAAAATAGATTAGATCATTCGGGAATCTTCGCGCACAATCTAGTTTCAAGGTATCACACCGGTAATTGTTTTCACTATATGTTTCTATATAGGAAAAAAATTCTTAAAAAATCAGGTAAATTAATTCATGAAAAAATATTTAGCAGGAAGTATAAAACATTACCTCTCTCATTAGCCGAGTCCAAAAAACAGGGTACCTACACGGCATTTTCTGATTTTTTCCATCTGCAAACAGGGCTACCCTCAAATCCACGTGTTTTCAATGTGTTTATAAACAGCTCCAGTGCACCCCAGGAAGTAGCCTCCTATGCCCTGAAAAAAATAGTTCCTGTCAAAAAACTGTATTTATTTACAAAGTACATTAAATTTACTAGGCACAGGTACCAAAGTTGTAAAAATAGCCTGGAAGAAAATTAAAAAAATTATCAAAAGAAAGAAAAATTAATTTTATATGTATGGAACTACAATTGACTAAGTTCATTTTGATTGGTCAATTACCGGTGTGATACCTTGAAGGACCCTTGAAGTTGTCAGATTTTTTTCATTTTTGCACCTGAGATTTCTTAAATAACTGCCACCAACATCCTTAAGTTTGGTGATCTAATTCCCCTTATTGCTGGAGATATATGCATTTATCTCCCTTACTCCAGAGCAGTCAAGAATACACACAGAGCACTCTGACAGAAGTTTTTTTGTGCATATTTTGAAGCAGAATTTCATCATTAATAGACTAAGTCTGGCAAACAATTTCTTATCCGTGGAGAGTATATACATTGTTCTTCACAACAAACAAAAAATAGTTCACAAGTCTGAGACCATTATGCAATTATTACATAACAAAATTGCATTTTGCCCTCCTAAGAATGACAGAATTCACAGAAATTGTTAAATATTAGACTGATAATAAAATCTGCATCTGGTCAATTTATGTTCCAAATAAAGCCTAGGTACTTGTCTACAAGCTGATGTGCAGAAGTTTATCTAAAAGCTGTGTTGTAACACAGGGCAGTCCAAATGATATCAGCACCTAGGGAGACTCTGGACAGCTCTGACACTCCATTAAACTTGCTTTGATGATAAGAAAATGGAGGAAACAATTCAGATGTAATTTATTGTTTGGATTTATGTAACTGGCTTTCTCTGCAGACACAAATTAGCCATGAAATTCCAATTGAACATGCATAATTATCCTCTTTTCATTGAATTACTCAGGAATTCCAAAGGTGTTTGATGAATTTGCATGATTAATTCAAGATTACAGCTTTTTGTTTCACCAAATTTACATAAAAATTCAACATTTAAATTCCAAAATATAAATCTTAAACATTTTTATGAGTTTTAACACTTTCAAATGTGAAAAAATGCAACAAAAAGACTAATATCAGGCCATCCTACATGGTTCTTGGGGGTGGGTGGGTGTACAAAAACTGCTGATAAAATTTATAGGAAGTGACATAAGAAAAACAGGACACTTTATTAGCTGAATTATGGTTATTCTGATATTTTGATTGTGTAAATATGTCAAATTTCTTCATCACTTTAATTTGTACTTTATTAATATTTCAGTATATTAATATGCTTAACAAATCATGCTGAAATAAGCATCCTGACTGAGACTTAATTTAAAAGAGAGGGTCAAAACCTACATAAAAGTGCTAACATGACAAAACACATTCTCCGACAAACTGAAAAATCATGGATGTCAGCTGCGTAAGCATGCAAAAAGTCCAGAGAACCATAACAGGCATACCATGGTGCTAAGTGACATTCTGTACTACATGTGTGCTACATGATTAGAACTCTGAATAAGTATTCACTCTCATGCCCTGACAGTATTTATGCATTTTTTGGTCATAAGCTTCTTATTTTTGAAAAATTCTAAATAAATTTTACTTGTGCATTTTTTTTATTAGACAAATTTACCTCATTTCATTATTTATATTCCTCCACTGCTGTAATACATGCATCACTTCAGGTGAATAAAATGAAAGTAAATCCACTCTCTGTAAAATTTATCACTCTGTGAAAAAATGTTTTACTTCTTCACATTTTATCGCAGTTGTCACTTTTGTGGAAAACTCATTGGCAAACCCAGAATTAGTCTTTTCTTGAAAAAATCAGCCTAGAGTACTTTTACGGCAAAGTCTGTAGACACTATAATTGACTGCGGTCAGGTGGTGCACATAGTTTAAAGTCATCTAAAATAAAAAACCAACATTTTCTAACTTCTTTCTACATGTCAGATGCATAATCCTACTTTGAAAGTCATAATTTAAAGTTTTGAGGGTAAAACATGATATATTATAAGTATTTTTCACAGAAATCTCTAAAAATTCAATTCAACCCTACTTCTAATTTTTAAAATATGTGCTTTCACACAGAAAGTTCATAAAATGACATATTTTGTTGAAATATGCCTTTTAAAAATTAAAACAACCTTTTATATTGATGCAGATGATTTTACACAATCTCCTTCAAGGTATCACACCGGTAATTGTTTTCACTATATGTTTCTATATAGGAAAAAAATTCTTAAAAAATCAGGTAAATTAATTCATGAAAAAATATTTAGCAGGAAGTATAAAACATTACCTCTCTCATTAGCCGAGTCCAAAAAACAGGGTACCTACACGGCATTTTCTGATTTTTTCCATCTGCAAACAGGGCTACCCTCAAATCCACGTGTTTTCAATGTGTTTATAAACAGCTCCAGTGCACCCCAGGAAGTAGCCTCCTATGCCCTGAAAAAAATAGTTCCTGTCAAAAAACTGTATTTATTTACAAAGTACATTAAATTTACTAGGCACAGGTACCAAAGTTGTAAAAATAGCCTGGAAGAAAATTAAAAAAATTATCAAAAGAAAGAAAAATTAATTTTATATGTATGGAACTACAATTGACTAAGTTCATTTTGATTGGTCAATTACCGGTGTGATACCTTGAAGGACCCTTGAAGTTGTCAGATTTTTTTCATTTTTGCACCTGAGATTTCTTAAATAACTGCCACCAACATCCTTAAGTTTGGTGATCTAATTCCCCTTATTGCTGGAGATATATGCATTTATCTCCCTTACTCCAGAGCAGTCAAGAATACACACAGAGCACTCTGACAGAAGTTTTTTTGTGCATATTTTGAAGCAGAATTTCATCATTAATAGACTAAGTCTGGCAAACAATTTCTTATCCGTGGAGAGTATATACATTGTTCTTCACAACAAACAAAAAATAGTTCACAAGTCTGAGACCATTATGCAATTATTACATAACAAAATTGCATTTTGCCCTCCTAAGAATGACAGAATTCACAGAAATTGTTAAATATTAGACTGATAATAAAATCTGCATCTGGTCAATTTATGTTCCAAATAAAGCCTAGGTACTTGTCTACAAGCTGATGTGCAGAAGTTTATCTAAAAGCTGTGTTGTAACACAGGGCAGTCCAAATGATATCAGCACCTAGGGAGACTCTGGACAGCTCTGACACTCCATTAAACTTGCTTTGATGATAAGAAAATGGAGGAAACAATTCAGATGTAATTTATTGTTTGGATTTATGTAACTGGCTTTCTCTGCAGACACAAATTAGCCATGAAATTCCAATTGAACATGCATAATTATCCTCTTTTCATTGAATTACTCAGGAATTCCAAAGGTGTTTGATGAATTTGCATGATTAATTCAAGATTACAGCTTTTTGTTTCACCAAATTTACATAAAAATTCAACATTTAAATTCCAAAATATAAATCTTAAACATTTTTATGAGTTTTAACACTTTCAAATGTGAAAAAATGCAACAAAAAGACTAATATCAGGCCATCCTACATGGTTCTTGGGGGTGGGTGGGTGTACAAAAACTGCTGATAAAATTTATAGGAAGTGACATAAGAAAAACAGGACACTTTATTAGCTGAATTATGGTTATTCTGATATTTTGATTGTGTAAATATGTCAAATTTCTTCATCACTTTAATTTGTAATTTATTAATATTTCAGTATATTAATATGCTTAACAAATCATGCTGAAATAAGCATCCTGACTGAGACTTAATTTAAAAGAGAGGGTCAAAACCTACATAAAAGTGCTAACATGACAAAACACATTCTCCGACAAACTGAAAAATCATGGATGTCAGCTGCGTAAGCATGCAAAAAGTCCAGAGAACCATAACAGGCATACCATGGTGCTAAGTGACATTCTGTACTACATGTGTGCTACATGATTAGAACTCTGAATAAGTATTCACTCTCATGCCCTGACAGTATTTATGCATTTTTTGGTCATAAGCTTCTTATTTTTGAAAAATTCTAAATAAATTTTACTTGTGCATTTTTTTTATTAGACAAATTTACCTCATTTCATTATTTATATTCCTCCACTGCTGTAATACATGCATCACTTCAGGTGAATAAAATGAAAGTAAATCCACTCTCTGTAAAATTTATCACTCTGTGAAAAAATGTTTTACTTCTTCACATTTTATCGCAGTTGTCACTTTTGTGGAAAACTCATTGGCAAACCCAGAATTAGTCTTTTCTTGAAAAAATCAGCCTAGAGTACTTTTACGGCAAAGTCTGTAGACACTATAATTGACTGCGGTCAGGTGGTGCACATAGTTTAAAGTCATCTAAAATAAAAAACCAACATTTTCTAACTTCTTTCTACATGTCAGATGCATAATCCTACTTTGAAAGTCATAATTTAAAGTTTTGAGGGTAAAACATGATATATTATAAGTATTTTTCACAGAAATCTCTAAAAATTCAATTCAACCCTACTTCTAATTTTTAAAATATGTGCTTTCACACAGAAAGTTCATAAAATGACATATTTTGTTGAAATATGCCTTTTAAAAATTAAAACAACCTTTTATATTGATGCAGATGATTTTACACAATCTCCTTGAAGGACCCTTGAAGTTGTCAGATTTTTTTCATTTTTGCACCTGAGATTTCTTAAATAACTGCCACCAACATCCTTAAGTTTGGTGATCTAATTCCCCTTATTGCTGGAGATATATGCATTTATCTCCCTTACTCCAGAGCAGTCAAGAATACACACAGAGCACTCTGACAGAAGTTTTTTTGTGCATATTTTGAAGCAGAATTTCATCATTAATAGACTAAGTCTGGCAAACAATTTCTTATCCGTGGAGAGTATATACATTGTTCTTCACAACAAACAAAAAATAGTTCACAAGTCTGAGACCATTATGCAATTATTACATAACAAAATTGCATTTTGCCCTCCTAAGAATGACAGAATTCACAGAAATTGTTAAATATTAGACTGATAATAAAATCTGCATCTGGTCAATTTATGTTCCAAATAAAGCCTAGGTACTTGTCTACAAGCTGATGTGCAGAAGTTTATCTAAAAGCTGTGTTGTAACACAGGGCAGTCCAAATGATATCAGCACCTAGGGAGACTCTGGACAGCTCTGACACTCCATTAAACTTGCTTTGATGATAAGAAAATGGAGGAAACAATTCAGATGTAATTTATTGTTTGGATTTATGTAACTGGCTTTCTCTGCAGACACAAATTAGCCATGAAATTCCAATTGAACATGCATAATTATCCTCTTTTCATTGAATTACTCAGGAATTCCAAAGGTGTTTGATGAATTTGCATGATTAATTCAAGATTACAGCTTTTTGTTTCACCAAATTTACATAAAAATTCAACATTTAAATTCCAAAATATAAATCTTAAACATTTTTATGAGTTTTAACACTTTCAAATGTGAAAAAATGCAACAAAAAGACTAATATCAGGCCATCCTACATGGTTCTTGGGGGTGGGTGGGTGTACAAAAACTGCTGATAAAATTTATAGGAAGTGACATAAGAAAAACAGGACACTTTATTAGCTGAATTATGGTTATTCTGATATTTTGATTGTGTAAATATGTCAAATTTCTTCATCACTTTAATTTGTAATTTATTAATATTTCAGTATATTAATATGCTTAACAAATCATGCTGAAATAAGCATCCTGACTGAGACTTAATTTAAAAGAGAGGGTCAAAACCTACATAAAAGTGCTAACATGACAAAACACATTCTCCGACAAACTGAAAAATCATGGATGTCAGCTGCGTAAGCATGCAAAAAGTCCAGAGAACCATAACAGGCATACCATGGTGCTAAGTGACATTCTGTACTACATGTGTGCTACATGATTAGAACTCTGAATAAGTATTCACTCTCATGCCCTGACAGTATTTATGCATTTTTTGGTCATAAGCTTCTTATTTTTGAAAAATTCTAAATAAATTTTACTTGTGCATTTTTTTTATTAGACAAATTTACCTCATTTCATTATTTATATTCCTCCACTGCTGTAATACATGCATCACTTCAGGTGAATAAAATGAAAGTAAATCCACTCTCTGTAAAATTTATCACTCTGTGAAAAAATGTTTTACTTCTTCACATTTTATCGCAGTTGTCACTTTTGTGGAAAACTCATTGGCAAACCCAGAATTAGTCTTTTCTTGAAAAAATCAGCCTAGAGTACTTTTACGGCAAAGTCTGTAGACACTATAATTGACTGCGGTCAGGTGGTGCACATAGTTTAAAGTCATCTAAAATAAAAAACCAACATTTTCTAACTTCTTTCTACATGTCAGATGCATAATCCTACTTTGAAAGTCATAATTTAAAGTTTTGAGGGTAAAACATGATATATTATAAGTATTTTTCACAGAAATCTCTAAAAATTCAATTCAACCCTACTTCTAATTTTTAAAATATGTGCTTTCACACAGAAAGTTCATAAAATGACATATTTTGTTGAAATATGCCTTTTAAAAATTAAAACAACCTTTTATATTGATGCAGATGATTTTACACAATCTCCTTCAAGGTATCACACCGGTAATTGTTTTCACTATATGTTTCTATATAGGAAAAAAATTCTTAAAAAATCAGGTAAATTAATTCATGAAAAAATATTTAGCAGGAAGTATAAAACATTACCTCTCTCATTAGCCGAGTCCAAAAAACAGGGTACCTACACGGCATTTTCTGATTTTTTCCATCTGCAAACAGGGCTACCCTCAAATCCACGTGTTTTCAATGTGTTTATAAACAGCTCCAGTGCACCCCAGGAAGTAGCCTCCTATGCCCTGAAAAAAATAGTTCCTGTCAAAAAACTGTATTTATTTACAAAGTACATTAAATTTACTAGGCACAGGTACCAAAGTTGTAAAAATAGCCTGGAAGAAAATTAAAAAAATTATCAAAAGAAAGAAAAATTAATTTTATATGTATGGAACTACAATTGACTAAGTTCATTTTGATTGGTCAATTACCGGTGTGATACCTTGAAGGACCCTTGAAGTTGTCAGATTTTTTTCATTTTTGCACCTGAGATTTCTTAAATAACTGCCACCAACATCCTTAAGTTTGGTGATCTAATTCCCCTTATTGCTGGAGATATATGCATTTATCTCCCTTACTCCAGAGCAGTCAAGAATACACACAGAGCACTCTGACAGAAGTTTTTTTGTGCATATTTTGAAGCAGAATTTCATCATTAATAGACTAAGTCTGGCAAACAATTTCTTATCCGTGGAGAGTATATACATTGTTCTTCACAACAAACAAAAAATAGTTCACAAGTCTGAGACCATTATGCAATTATTACATAACAAAATTGCATTTTGCCCTCCTAAGAATGACAGAATTCACAGAAATTGTTAAATATTAGACTGATAATAAAATCTGCATCTGGTCAATTTATGTTCCAAATAAAGCCTAGGTACTTGTCTACAAGCTGATGTGCAGAAGTTTATCTAAAAGCTGTGTTGTAACACAGGGCAGTCCAAATGATATCAGCACCTAGGGAGACTCTGGACAGCTCTGACACTCCATTAAACTTGCTTTGATGATAAGAAAATGGAGGAAACAATTCAGATGTAATTTATTGTTTGGATTTATGTAACTGGCTTTCTCTGCAGACACAAATTAGCCATGAAATTCCAATTGAACATGCATAATTATCCTCTTTTCATTGAATTACTCAGGAATTCCAAAGGTGTTTGATGAATTTGCATGATTAATTCAAGATTACAGCTTTTTGTTTCACCAAATTTACATAAAAATTCAACATTTAAATTCCAAAATATAAATCTTAAACATTTTTATGAGTTTTAACACTTTCAAATGTGAAAAAATGCAACAAAAAGACTAATATCAGGCCATCCTACATGGTTCTTGGGGGTGGGTGGGTGTACAAAAACTGCTGATAAAATTTATAGGAAGTGACATAAGAAAAACAGGACACTTTATTAGCTGAATTATGGTTATTCTGATATTTTGATTGTGTAAATATGTCAAATTTCTTCATCACTTTAATTTGTAATTTATTAATATTTCAGTATATTAATATGCTTAACAAATCATGCTGAAATAAGCATCCTGACTGAGACTTAATTTAAAAGAGAGGGTCAAAACCTACATAAAAGTGCTAACATGACAAAACACATTCTCCGACAAACTGAAAAATCATGGATGTCAGCTGCGTAAGCATGCAAAAAGTCCAGAGAACCATAACAGGCATACCATGGTGCTAAGTGACATTCTGTACTACATGTGTGCTACATGATTAGAACTCTGAATAAGTATTCACTCTCATGCCCTGACAGTATTTATGCATTTTTTGGTCATAAGCTTCTTATTTTTGAAAAATTCTAAATAAATTTTACTTGTGCATTTTTTTTATTAGACAAATTTACCTCATTTCATTATTTATATTCCTCCACTGCTGTAATACATGCATCACTTCAGGTGAATAAAATGAAAGTAAATCCACTCTCTGTAAAATTTATCACTCTGTGAAAAAATGTTTTACTTCTTCACATTTTATCGCAGTTGTCACTTTTGTGGAAAACTCATTGGCAAACCCAGAATTAGTCTTTTCTTGAAAAAATCAGCCTAGAGTACTTTTACGGCAAAGTCTGTAGACACTATAATTGACTGCGGTCAGGTGGTGCACATAGTTTAAAGTCATCTAAAATAAAAAACCAACATTTTCTAACTTCTTTCTACATGTCAGATGCATAATCCTACTTTGAAAGTCATAATTTAAAGTTTTGAGGGTAAAACATGATATATTATAAGTATTTTTCACAGAAATCTCTAAAAATTCAATTCAACCCTACTTCTAATTTTTAAAATATGTGCTTTCACACAGAAAGTTCATAAAATGACATATTTTGTTGAAATATGCCTTTTAAAAATTAAAACAACCTTTTATATTGATGCAGATGATTTTACACAATCTCCTTGAAGGACCCTTGAAGTTGTCAGATTTTTTTCATTTTTGCACCTGAGATTTCTTAAATAACTGCCACCAACATCCTTAAGTTTGGTGATCTAATTCCCCTTATTGCTGGAGATATATGCATTTATCTCCCTTACTCCAGAGCAGTCAAGAATACACACAGAGCACTCTGACAGAAGTTTTTTTGTGCATATTTTGAAGCAGAATTTCATCATTAATAGACTAAGTCTGGCAAACAATTTCTTATCCGTGGAGAGTATATACATTGTTCTTCACAACAAACAAAAAATAGTTCACAAGTCTGAGACCATTATGCAATTATTACATAACAAAATTGCATTTTGCCCTCCTAAGAATGACAGAATTCACAGAAATTGTTAAATATTAGACTGATAATAAAATCTGCATCTGGTCAATTTATGTTCCAAATAAAGCCTAGGTACTTGTCTACAAGCTGATGTGCAGAAGTTTATCTAAAAGCTGTGTTGTAACACAGGGCAGTCCAAATGATATCAGCACCTAGGGAGACTCTGGACAGCTCTGACACTCCATTAAACTTGCTTTGATGATAAGAAAATGGAGGAAACAATTCAGATGTAATTTATTGTTTGGATTTATGTAACTGGCTTTCTCTGCAGACACAAATTAGCCATGAAATTCCAATTGAACATGCATAATTATCCTCTTTTCATTGAATTACTCAGGAATTCCAAAGGTGTTTGATGAATTTGCATGATTAATTCAAGATTACAGCTTTTTGTTTCACCAAATTTACATAAAAATTCAACATTTAAATTCCAAAATATAAATCTTAAACATTTTTATGAGTTTTAACACTTTCAAATGTGAAAAAATGCAACAAAAAGACTAATATCAGGCCATCCTACATGGTTCTTGGGGGTGGGTGGGTGTACAAAAACTGCTGATAAAATTTATAGGAAGTGACATAAGAAAAACAGGACACTTTATTAGCTGAATTATGGTTATTCTGATATTTTGATTGTGTAAATATGTCAAATTTCTTCATCACTTTAATTTGTAATTTATTAATATTTCAGTATATTAATATGCTTAACAAATCATGCTGAAATAAGCATCCTGACTGAGACTTAATTTAAAAGAGAGGGTCAAAACCTACATAAAAGTGCTAACATGACAAAACACATTCTCCGACAAACTGAAAAATCATGGATGTCAGCTGCGTAAGCATGCAAAAAGTCCAGAGAACCATAACAGGCATACCATGGTGCTAAGTGACATTCTGTACTACATGTGTGCTACATGATTAGAACTCTGAATAAGTATTCACTCTCATGCCCTGACAGTATTTATGCATTTTTTGGTCATAAGCTTCTTATTTTTGAAAAATTCTAAATAAATTTTACTTGTGCATTTTTTTTATTAGACAAATTTACCTCATTTCATTATTTATATTCCTCCACTGCTGTAATACATGCATCACTTCAGGTGAATAAAATGAAAGTAAATCCACTCTCTGTAAAATTTATCACTCTGTGAAAAAATGTTTTACTTCTTCACATTTTATCGCAGTTGTCACTTTTGTGGAAAACTCATTGGCAAACCCAGAATTAGTCTTTTCTTGAAAAAATCAGCCTAGAGTACTTTTACGGCAAAGTCTGTAGACACTATAATTGACTGCGGTCAGGTGGTGCACATAGTTTAAAGTCATCTAAAATAAAAAACCAACATTTTCTAACTTCTTTCTACATGTCAGATGCATAATCCTACTTTGAAAGTCATAATTTAAAGTTTTGAGGGTAAAACATGATATATTATAAGTATTTTTCACAGAAATCTCTAAAAATTCAATTCAACCCTACTTCTAATTTTTAAAATATGTGCTTTCACACAGAAAGTTCATAAAATGACATATTTTGTTGAAATATGCCTTTTAAAAATTAAAACAACCTTTTATATTGATGCAGATGATTTTACACAATCTCCTTCAAGGTATCACACCGGTAATTGTTTTCACTATATGTTTCTATATAGGAAAAAAATTCTTAAAAAATCAGGTAAATTAATTCATGAAAAAATATTTAGCAGGAAGTATAAAACATTACCTCTCTCATTAGCCGAGTCCAAAAAACAGGGTACCTACACGGCATTTTCTGATTTTTTCCATCTGCAAACAGGGCTACCCTCAAATCCACGTGTTTTCAATGTGTTTATAAACAGCTCCAGTGCACCCCAGGAAGTAGCCTCCTATGCCCTGAAAAAAATAGTTCCTGTCAAAAAACTGTATTTATTTACAAAGTACATTAAATTTACTAGGCACAGGTACCAAAGTTGTAAAAATAGCCTGGAAGAAAATTAAAAAAATTATCAAAAGAAAGAAAAATTAATTTTATATGTATGGAACTACAATTGACTAAGTTCATTTTGATTGGTCAATTACCGGTGTGATACCTTGAAGGACCCTTGAAGTTGTCAGATTTTTTTCATTTTTGCACCTGAGATTTCTTAAATAACTGCCACCAACATCCTTAAGTTTGGTGATCTAATTCCCCTTATTGCTGGAGATATATGCATTTATCTCCCTTACTCCAGAGCAGTCAAGAATACACACAGAGCACTCTGACAGAAGTTTTTTTGTGCATATTTTGAAGCAGAATTTCATCATTAATAGACTAAGTCTGGCAAACAATTTCTTATCCGTGGAGAGTATATACATTGTTCTTCACAACAAACAAAAAATAGTTCACAAGTCTGAGACCATTATGCAATTATTACATAACAAAATTGCATTTTGCCCTCCTAAGAATGACAGAATTCACAGAAATTGTTAAATATTAGACTGATAATAAAATCTGCATCTGGTCAATTTATGTTCCAAATAAAGCCTAGGTACTTGTCTACAAGCTGATGTGCAGAAGTTTATCTAAAAGCTGTGTTGTAACACAGGGCAGTCCAAATGATATCAGCACCTAGGGAGACTCTGGACAGCTCTGACACTCCATTAAACTTGCTTTGATGATAAGAAAATGGAGGAAACAATTCAGATGTAATTTATTGTTTGGATTTATGTAACTGGCTTTCTCTGCAGACACAAATTAGCCATGAAATTCCAATTGAACATGCATAATTATCCTCTTTTCATTGAATTACTCAGGAATTCCAAAGGTGTTTGATGAATTTGCATGATTAATTCAAGATTACAGCTTTTTGTTTCACCAAATTTACATAAAAATTCAACATTTAAATTCCAAAATATAAATCTTAAACATTTTTATGAGTTTTAACACTTTCAAATGTGAAAAAATGCAACAAAAAGACTAATATCAGGCCATCCTACATGGTTCTTGGGGGTGGGTGGGTGTACAAAAACTGCTGATAAAATTTATAGGAAGTGACATAAGAAAAACAGGACACTTTATTAGCTGAATTATGGTTATTCTGATATTTTGATTGTGTAAATATGTCAAATTTCTTCATCACTTTAATTTGTAATTTATTAATATTTCAGTATATTAATATGCTTAACAAATCATGCTGAAATAAGCATCCTGACTGAGACTTAATTTAAAAGAGAGGGTCAAAACCTACATAAAAGTGCTAACATGACAAAACACATTCTCCGACAAACTGAAAAATCATGGATGTCAGCTGCGTAAGCATGCAAAAAGTCCAGAGAACCATAACAGGCATACCATGGTGCTAAGTGACATTCTGTACTACATGTGTGCTACATGATTAGAACTCTGAATAAGTATTCACTCTCATGCCCTGACAGTATTTATGCATTTTTTGGTCATAAGCTTCTTATTTTTGAAAAATTCTAAATAAATTTTACTTGTGCATTTTTTTTATTAGACAAATTTACCTCATTTCATTATTTATATTCCTCCACTGCTGTAATACATGCATCACTTCAGGTGAATAAAATGAAAGTAAATCCACTCTCTGTAAAATTTATCACTCTGTGAAAAAATGTTTTACTTCTTCACATTTTATCGCAGTTGTCACTTTTGTGGAAAACTCATTGGCAAACCCAGAATTAGTCTTTTCTTGAAAAAATCAGCCTAGAGTACTTTTACGGCAAAGTCTGTAGACACTATAATTGACTGCGGTCAGGTGGTGCACATAGTTTAAAGTCATCTAAAATAAAAAACCAACATTTTCTAACTTCTTTCTACATGTCAGATGCATAATCCTACTTTGAAAGTCATAATTTAAAGTTTTGAGGGTAAAACATGATATATTATAAGTATTTTTCACAGAAATCTCTAAAAATTCAATTCAACCCTACTTCTAATTTTTAAAATATGTGCTTTCACACAGAAAGTTCATAAAATGACATATTTTGTTGAAATATGCCTTTTAAAAATTAAAACAACCTTTTATATTGATGCAGATGATTTTACACAATCTCCTTCAAGGACCCTTGAAGTTGTCAGATTTTTTTCATTTTTGCACCTGAGATTTCTTAAATAACTGCCACCAACATCCTTAAGTTTGGTGATCTAATTCCCCTTATTGCTGGAGATATATGCATTTATCTCCCTTACTCCAGAGCAGTCAAGAATACACACAGAGCACTCTGACAGAAGTTTTTTTTGTGCATATTTTGAAGCAGAATTTCATCATTAATAGACTAAGTCTGGCAAACAATTTCTTATCCGTGGAGAGTATATACATTGTTCTTCACAACAAACAAAAAATAGTTCACAAGTCTGAGACCATTATGCAATTATTACATAACAAAATTGCATTTTGCCCTCCTAAGAATGACAGAATTCACAGAAATTGTTAAATATTAGACTGATAATAAAATCTGCATCTGGTCAATTTATGTTCCAAATAAAGCCTAGGTACTTGTCTACAAGCTGATGTGCAGAAGTTTATCTAAAAGCTGTGTTGTAACACAGGGCAGTCCAAATGATATCAGCACCTAGGGAGACTCTGGACAGCTCTGACACTCCATTAAACTTGCTTTGATGATAAGAAAATGGAGGAAACAATTCAGATGTAATTTATTGTTTGGATTTATGTAACTGGCTTTCTCTGCAGACACAAATTAGCCATGAAATTCCAATTGAACATGCATAATTATCCTCTTTTCATTGAATTACTCAGGAATTCCAAAGGTGTTTGATGAATTTGCATGATTAATTCAAGATTACAGCTTTTTGTTTCACCAAATTTACATAAAAATTCAACATTTAAATTCCAAAATATAAATCTTAAACATTTTTATGAGTTTTAACACTTTCAAATGTGAAAAAATGCAACAAAAAGACTAATATCAGGCCATCCTACATGGTTCTTGGGGGTGGGTGGGTGTACAAAAACTGCTGATAAAATTTATAGGAAGTGACATAAGAAAAACAGGACACTTTATTAGCTGAATTATGGTTATTCTGATATTTTGATTGTGTAAATATGTCAAATTTCTTCATCACTTTAATTTGTAATTTATTAATATTTCAGTATATTAATATGCTTAACAAATCATGCTGAAATAAGCATCCTGACTGAGACTTAATTTAAAAGAGAGGGTCAAAACCTACATAAAAGTGCTAACATGACAAAACACATTCTCCGACAAACTGAAAAATCATGGATGTCAGCTGCGTAAGCATGCAAAAAGTCCAGAGAACCATAACAGGCATACCATGGTGCTAAGTGACATTCTGTACTACATGTGTGCTACATGATTAGAACTCTGAATAAGTATTCACTCTCATGCCCTGACAGTATTTATGCATTTTTTGGTCATAAGCTTCTTATTTTTGAAAAATTCTAAATAAATTTTACTTGTGCATTTTTTTTATTAGACAAATTTACCTCATTTCATTATTTATATTCCTCCACTGCTGTAATACATGCATCACTTCAGGTGAATAAAATGAAAGTAAATCCACTCTCTGTAAAATTTATCACTCTGTGAAAAAATGTTTTACTTCTTCACATTTTATCGCAGTTGTCACTTTTGTGGAAAACTCATTGGCAAACCCAGAATTAGTCTTTTCTTGAAAAAATCAGCCTAGAGTACTTTTACGGCAAAGTCTGTAGACACTATAATTGACTGCGGTCAGGTGGTGCACATAGTTTAAAGTCATCTAAAATAAAAAACCAACATTTTCTAACTTCTTTCTACATGTCAGATGCATAATCCTACTTTGAAAGTCATAATTTAAAGTTTTGAGGGTAAAACATGATATATTATAAGTATTTTTCACAGAAATCTCTAAAAATTCAATTCAACCCTACTTCTAATTTTTAAAATATGTGCTTTCACACAGAAAGTTCATAAAATGACATATTTTGTTGAAATATGCCTTTTAAAAATTAAAACAACCTTTTATATTGATGCAGATGATTTTACACAATCTCCTTCAAGGTATCACACCGGTAATTGTTTTCACTATATGTTTCTATATAGGAAAAAAATTCTTAAAAAATCAGGTAAATTAATTCATGAAAAAATATTTAGCAGGAAGTATAAAACATTACCTCTCTCATTAGCCGAGTCCAAAAAACAGGGTACCTACACGGCATTTTCTGATTTTTTCCATCTGCAAACAGGGCTACCCTCAAATCCACGTGTTTTCAATGTGTTTATAAACAGCTCCAGTGCACCCCAGGAAGTAGCCTCCTATGCCCTGAAAAAAATAGTTCCTGTCAAAAAACTGTATTTATTTACAAAGTACATTAAATTTACTAGGCACAGGTACCAAAGTTGTAAAAATAGCCTGGAAGAAAATTAAAAAAATTATCAAAAGAAAGAAAAATTAATTTTATATGTATGGAACTACAATTGACTAAGTTCATTTTGATTGGTCAATTACCGGTGTGATACCTTGAAGGACCCTTGAAGTTGTCAGATTTTTTTCATTTTTGCACCTGAGATTTCTTAAATAACTGCCACCAACATCCTTAAGTTTGGTGATCTAATTCCCCTTATTGCTGGAGATATATGCATTTATCTCCCTTACTCCAGAGCAGTCAAGAATACACACAGAGCACTCTGACAGAAGTTTTTTTTGTGCATATTTTGAAGCAGAATTTCATCATTAATAGACTAAGTCTGGCAAACAATTTCTTATCCGTGGAGAGTATATACATTGTTCTTCACAACAAACAAAAAATAGTTCACAAGTCTGAGACCATTATGCAATTATTACATAACAAAATTGCATTTTGCCCTCCTAAGAATGACAGAATTCACAGAAATTGTTAAATATTAGACTGATAATAAAATCTGCATCTGGTCAATTTATGTTCCAAATAAAGCCTAGGTACTTGTCTACAAGCTGATGTGCAGAAGTTTATCTAAAAGCTGTGTTGTAACACAGGGCAGTCCAAATGATATCAGCACCTAGGGAGACTCTGGACAGCTCTGACACTCCATTAAACTTGCTTTGATGATAAGAAAATGGAGGAAACAATTCAGATGTAATTTATTGTTTGGATTTATGTAACTGGCTTTCTCTGCAGACACAAATTAGCCATGAAATTCCAATTGAACATGCATAATTATCCTCTTTTCATTGAATTACTCAGGAATTCCAAAGGTGTTTGATGAATTTGCATGATTAATTCAAGATTACAGCTTTTTGTTTCACCAAATTTACATAAAAATTCAACATTTAAATTCCAAAATATAAATCTTAAACATTTTTATGAGTTTTAACACTTTCAAATGTGAAAAAATGCAACAAAAAGACTAATATCAGGCCATCCTACATGGTTCTTGGGGGTGGGTGGGTGTACAAAAACTGCTGATAAAATTTATAGGAAGTGACATAAGAAAAACAGGACACTTTATTAGCTGAATTATGGTTATTCTGATATTTTGATTGTGTAAATATGTCAAATTTCTTCATCACTTTAATTTGTAATTTATTAATATTTCAGTATATTAATATGCTTAACAAATCATGCTGAAATAAGCATCCTGACTGAGACTTAATTTAAAAGAGAGGGTCAAAACCTACATAAAAGTGCTAACATGACAAAACACATTCTCCGACAAACTGAAAAATCATGGATGTCAGCTGCGTAAGCATGCAAAAAGTCCAGAGAACCATAACAGGCATACCATGGTGCTAAGTGACATTCTGTACTACATGTGTGCTACATGATTAGAACTCTGAATAAGTATTCACTCTCATGCCCTGACAGTATTTATGCATTTTTTGGTCATAAGCTTCTTATTTTTGAAAAATTCTAAATAAATTTTACTTGTGCATTTTTTTTATTAGACAAATTTACCTCATTTCATTATTTATATTCCTCCACTGCTGTAATACATGCATCACTTCAGGTGAATAAAATGAAAGTAAATCCACTCTCTGTAAAATTTATCACTCTGTGAAAAAATGTTTTACTTCTTCACATTTTATCGCAGTTGTCACTTTTGTGGAAAACTCATTGGCAAACCCAGAATTAGTCTTTTCTTGAAAAAATCAGCCTAGAGTACTTTTACGGCAAAGTCTGTAGACACTATAATTGACTGCGGTCAGGTGGTGCACATAGTTTAAAGTCATCTAAAATAAAAAACCAACATTTTCTAACTTCTTTCTACATGTCAGATGCATAATCCTACTTTGAAAGTCATAATTTAAAGTTTTGAGGGTAAAACATGATATATTATAAGTATTTTTCACAGAAATCTCTAAAAATTCAATTCAACCCTACTTCTAATTTTTAAAATATGTGCTTTCACACAGAAAGTTCATAAAATGACATATTTTGTTGAAATATGCCTTTTAAAAATTAAAACAACCTTTTATATTGATGCAGATGATTTTACACAATCTCCTTCAAGGTATCACACCGGTAATTGTTTTCACTATATGTTTCTATATAGGAAAAAAATTCTTAAAAAATCAGGTAAATTAATTCATGAAAAAATATTTAGCAGGAAGTATAAAACATTACCTCTCTCATTAGCCGAGTCCAAAAAACAGGGTACCTACACGGCATTTTCTGATTTTTTCCATCTGCAAACAGGGCTACCCTCAAATCCACGTGTTTTCAATGTGTTTATAAACAGCTCCAGTGCACCCCAGGAAGTAGCCTCCTATGCCCTGAAAAAAATAGTTCCTGTCAAAAAACTGTATTTATTTACAAAGTACATTAAATTTACTAGGCACAGGTACCAAAGTTGTAAAAATAGCCTGGAAGAAAATTAAAAAAATTATCAAAAGAAAGAAAAATTAATTTTATATGTATGGAACTACAATTGACTAAGTTCATTTTGATTGGTCAATTACCGGTGTGATACCTTGAAGGACCCTTGAAGTTGTCAGATTTTTTTCATTTTTGCACCTGAGATTTCTTAAATAACTGCCACCAACATCCTTAAGTTTGGTGATCTAATTCCCCTTATTGCTGGAGATATATGCATTTATCTCCCTTACTCCAGAGCAGTCAAGAATACACACAGAGCACTCTGACAGAAGTTTTTTTTGTGCATATTTTGAAGCAGAATTTCATCATTAATAGACTAAGTCTGGCAAACAATTTCTTATCCGTGGAGAGTATATACATTGTTCTTCACAACAAACAAAAAATAGTTCACAAGTCTGAGACCATTATGCAATTATTACATAACAAAATTGCATTTTGCCCTCCTAAGAATGACAGAATTCACAGAAATTGTTAAATATTAGACTGATAATAAAATCTGCATCTGGTCAATTTATGTTCCAAATAAAGCCTAGGTACTTGTCTACAAGCTGATGTGCAGAAGTTTATCTAAAAGCTGTGTTGTAACACAGGGCAGTCCAAATGATATCAGCACCTAGGGAGACTCTGGACAGCTCTGACACTCCATTAAACTTGCTTTGATGATAAGAAAATGGAGGAAACAATTCAGATGTAATTTATTGTTTGGATTTATGTAACTGGCTTTCTCTGCAGACACAAATTAGCCATGAAATTCCAATTGAACATGCATAATTATCCTCTTTTCATTGAATTACTCAGGAATTCCAAAGGTGTTTGATGAATTTGCATGATTAATTCAAGATTACAGCTTTTTGTTTCACCAAATTTACATAAAAATTCAACATTTAAATTCCAAAATATAAATCTTAAACATTTTTATGAGTTTTAACACTTTCAAATGTGAAAAAATGCAACAAAAAGACTAATATCAGGCCATCCTACATGGTTCTTGGGGGTGGGTGGGTGTACAAAAACTGCTGATAAAATTTATAGGAAGTGACATAAGAAAAACAGGACACTTTATTAGCTGAATTATGGTTATTCTGATATTTTGATTGTGTAAATATGTCAAATTTCTTCATCACTTTAATTTGTAATTTATTAATATTTCAGTATATTAATATGCTTAACAAATCATGCTGAAATAAGCATCCTGACTGAGACTTAATTTAAAAGAGAGGGTCAAAACCTACATAAAAGTGCTAACATGACAAAACACATTCTCCGACAAACTGAAAAATCATGGATGTCAGCTGCGTAAGCATGCAAAAAGTCCAGAGAACCATAACAGGCATACCATGGTGCTAAGTGACATTCTGTACTACATGTGTGCTACATGATTAGAACTCTGAATAAGTATTCACTCTCATGCCCTGACAGTATTTATGCATTTTTTGGTCATAAGCTTCTTATTTTTGAAAAATTCTAAATAAATTTTACTTGTGCATTTTTTTTATTAGACAAATTTACCTCATTTCATTATTTATATTCCTCCACTGCTGTAATACATGCATCACTTCAGGTGAATAAAATGAAAGTAAATCCACTCTCTGTAAAATTTATCACTCTGTGAAAAAATGTTTTACTTCTTCACATTTTATCGCAGTTGTCACTTTTGTGGAAAACTCATTGGCAAACCCAGAATTAGTCTTTTCTTGAAAAAATCAGCCTAGAGTACTTTTACGGCAAAGTCTGTAGACACTATAATTGACTGCGGTCAGGTGGTGCACATAGTTTAAAGTCATCTAAAATAAAAAACCAACATTTTCTAACTTCTTTCTACATGTCAGATGCATAATCCTACTTTGAAAGTCATAATTTAAAGTTTTGAGGGTAAAACATGATATATTATAAGTATTTTTCACAGAAATCTCTAAAAATTCAATTCAACCCTACTTCTAATTTTTAAAATATGTGCTTTCACACAGAAAGTTCATAAAATGACATATTTTGTTGAAATATGCCTTTTAAAAATTAAAACAACCTTTTATATTGATGCAGATGATTTTACACAATCTCCTTCAAGGTATCACACCGGTAATTGTTTTCACTATATGTTTCTATATAGGAAAAAAATTCTTAAAAAATCAGGTAAATTAATTCATGAAAAAATATTTAGCAGGAAGTATAAAACATTACCTCTCTCATTAGCCGAGTCCAAAAAACAGGGTACCTACACGGCATTTTCTGATTTTTTCCATCTGCAAACAGGGCTACCCTCAAATCCACGTGTTTTCAATGTGTTTATAAACAGCTCCAGTGCACCCCAGGAAGTAGCCTCCTATGCCCTGAAAAAAATAGTTCCTGTCAAAAAACTGTATTTATTTACAAAGTACATTAAATTTACTAGGCACAGGTACCAAAGTTGTAAAAATAGCCTGGAAGAAAATTAAAAAAATTATCAAAAGAAAGAAAAATTAATTTTATATGTATGGAACTACAATTGATTCATTTTGATTGGTCAATTACCGGTGTGATACCTTGAATGCAGTTTCGAAATCACTCGGCACACCTCGGCCGATTACATCAAGTTTGATGTAGGGTACCATAGTCAGCCGAGGTGAGGAGATCTCTGTTCGTCGGAGATTTACGGAGACAGCCGAGCGTCTGGTTGTGAAGAATGTATTAAGGTATCCAGTCAACTCGCACACAACCCGACTCGTACACAAGGAGTTCAGTGTTGTGTACGAGTTGACTCCTTGACCACAAGGCGGTTTTTTTTGTACGATTCGGTTTGTGTACGAGTTGACTGTAAATCCTTATCAAGACAGACTCAAACCAAAAATGCCAATTAAATCGCACAGAAGAACTACACATTCATATTGCTGCCTTGTGAAAAGGATACGCAATCAACACTCAGTAGCAAATGACATGCATACTGTACTTTCACTTTAGTGTTTGTAAACAATCATGGCTAGTAAAGCCTCAGCAATCGGCATTGATCTCGGAACAACATATTCCTGTGTTGGTGTATTTCAACATGGAAAGGTGGATATCATTGCCAATGACCAAGGAAACAGAACGACACCCAGTTATGTGGCATTCATGGACACAGAAAAACTCATTGGAGATGCAGCTAAAAACCAGGTTGCGTTAAACAGCGCAAATACGATTTTTGACGCCAAAAGGCTGATTGAACGCAAATTTAATGATGACAGTGTGCAAGCCGATATGAAACACTGGTCGTTCAAAGTCGTCAATGATGGAGGAAAACCAAAGCTTGAGGTAGAATACGTACAAGAATGAGAAAAAGCGATTTACACCTGAGGAAATCAGTTCCATGGTGCTGACCAAAATGAAGGAGACAGCGGAATCTTACCTCGGACAGCCCGTCAAAGACGCCGTCATTACAGTCCCAGCTTACTTCAATAATGCTCAAAGAGAGGCTACCAAGGATGCTGGAGTCATAGCCGGTCTCAATGTTCTCAGGATTGTGAACGAACCTACAGCGGCCGCCCTGGCCTATGGACTTGATAAAAACCTTTCAGGTGAGAAAAATGTGCTCATCTTTGATTTGGGTGGAGGAACATTTGATGTGTCCATCCTTACCATAGATCAGGGTTCCATGTTTGAAGTTCGCTCAACTGCTGGTGACACACATCTTGGAGGTGAAGATTTTGACAATAGAATGGTGAATCACTTTGTACAGGAATTTAAGCGCAAATACGGTAAGGACATTTCCAACAACCAACGTGGTGCACTTAGACGACTCGGATCAGCTTGTGAACGTGCCAAGAGGACACTGTCCAGCAGCTCTGATGCCAACATTGATATTGATTCATTTTTTGAATGCATTGGTTTTTACAGCAAAATCACACGAGCAAGATTTGAGGACTTATGTTCAGATTTGTTCCGTTCTACCCTGGAGCTGGTAGAAAAAGCTCTGAGGGATGCTAAGATGGACAAATCCCAAATCCACGATGTGGTTCTTGTAGGAGGATCGACAAGAATTCCTAAGATCCAAAAACAACTTCAGGATTTCATGGGAGGCAAAGAACTGAATAAATCAATCAACCCAGACGAAGCTGTGGCCTATGGTGCTGCTATTCAGGCTGCCATTTTGAAAGGAGACACAAGTGAAGCCATCAAAGACGTTCTCCCGGTAGATTTTACCCCAGTTTCTTTAGGCATTGAATCTGCTGGAGGAGTCATGACCAAAATTATTGAAAGGAATGCCAAATTTCCCTGCAAGGCATCAAAGACATTCACTACATATGCTGATAACCAGCCAGGAATGTCCATTCAGGTATTTGATGGTGAACGAGCCATGACCAAAAACAATAATAAACTGGGTAAATTCGAACTGAATGGGATCCCTCCAGCACCTCGTGGTGTTCCACAGATTAAAGTGGAATTTAATTTAGATGCAAACGGAATCCTAAATGTATCAGCCAAAGACATGAGCACGGGCAAGTCTAACAAAATTACCATCACTAATGACAAACGTCGCCTGAGTAAGGCTGACATAGATAGAATGGTAAAAGAAGCCGAAAAAAACAAAGATGAAGACGAGAAACGAAGGCAAAAAATAGCAGCCCGGAATCAACTAGAGTCGTATGTGTTCTCTGTCAAACAGGCAACAGAGGAACATGGAGACAAACTCCCGTCTGAAGACAAAGACACTGTGACAAGAGTTTGCACTGAAACTCTGTCATGGTTAGATAGTAATGCCCTAGCAGATACTGACGAGTTTGAATACAAACTAAAGGAAGTTCAGAAAGTATGTTCTCCCATTATGGCCAAACTTCATGGAGGAAACCATGGTCATTCTGGTGCTAGTCAAGGCGAAGGGCCTACAGTAGAGGAGATAGATTAAAGTTAAATGAAGACTGATTTGATTTACAGTATTATGAAATTAACAGGATATAATCTGTATGAAAGTTTTCATATTTTATACATAAGTGATAAGAATTTGGATGCCATTCCAATGCTCATACATGTATACATAAGCTATGTGGAAAACATTTTGTTCGATGAGTTCATGAATGTTGTTAGATTAATTATGTATGAATTCCAAATTGATTATATTTTTAATTATACAATTGTTGATTATTTTTTATTATTTTTAAAATAAAAAATGAAAATTGAGCAAAAAAATTTCATTTCTTTGACCTACATATGAAGATGACATAACATTAATATATATATATATATATATATATATATATATATATATATATATATATATATATATATATATATATATATATATATATATATATATATATATATATATATATATCAGGGATGGGGTCAATTACTTTAAAAAGTAATTAATTAAATTACAATTACTTTGACTTTTTCTTCAATTAAATTACAATTAAATTACAGGCTTTCTAAGACATGTAATTAATGAAATTACAATTACTTTGCAAAAGTAATTAATTAAATTACAAATTACATTTTCAAGTTTTTTAAAAAAAATTTCATAATCCTTTTCAATGAATAATCAGAACATCATTTATTTGTATATAAGCTCAGCCTCTGCACAAACAGTACAAGAAATAATATGCTATAGGCATTGTGTACCATTGTGGTTTTATTTATAACATTTATTTACAAAACAATAAGAATCTCTTAAAGAACTATCCGAGATCAGTTTGATGCAGTTTCCACCACAAAAAACCTACATGTACACAAATAGCATGGCTTCTGATATTTGATTAAAAGTAAGTATTTTAATAGAGTAAAATGATTCGCAACTGTAACCCCTCAAATTAAATATTTCCTTTGAAGGTAACCTGAACATTGCTATTTATGTTGAACAATTTTACTTCATAAATCAGAATTGTACAGATAGAAAATTCATTCATAAAAATCTGTTTAGATGTTAAAATAATTATCAAATTGAAAGTTTTTCTTTTCTAAAGCTAGCGGAGCATTTTAAATTGAAATAATTATCTCCATTGGCTTTGTCTTCTAAATCATGGAATGAATATCTCTTTAGAGGAGTTGATTTGTTTTGATTGCAATTTAAAACTGTGATCAGGAGGGCAATTATCTCTTCCCAACAAGAGAGAACTCTAGCTTAATTGATGACACACACCTTCTGTAACGCTAGCGGTTCTGCTAGAAATTGTTTTCATTGTACAAATAATTCACTCAACTCCTTTTATAAATGTACCATTCGCAAAGAAGACATAAGATTATAAACATTAAACAATTAAATTTATTAAGTGCATTATCAACAAACAATTTATTTGAACGACGACATTCACACCACATTCATACCAAACTAATAATAATAAATAAGTTTAATAAAAATAAATAATTAAAATCATACCATAAAACAGACTGAAAAACCACCCCAAAAATCTAACGTATCTATTCCTATGCGTAAAAATATGTGACAAGCCGTAGTTATTTATAACTTTGACTTGTAAAACTTAACACCAAGCTTTACTGTATTTAACAGGTTAGCTTGTTAAACTCCTAAAATACTTTATTAAATAAGGACACAAGCCGTGGTTATTTATAACTTTGACTTGTTAAACCTAACAACAAGCATTACTGTATTTAACAGGTTAGCTTGTAAACACTAAGGGCAAAGAAAGATAACTCTAATAATCATAAGTAAGTTTATCGAGAAGCAACGTTTAAAAATTCCCAAGTACTGTAATAAAATAATTTCTATTAAAAATAATTGAAGAAAAATTTACGTATCTAGAATAATTAAATTACTGTCTGAAAATAAAATAAATAATTGACTTTCGTTGAATTAATCAACTTTAGTCATCATAAAAGAGAAAGATGGCAAACGTATAACTTTAGTTACATAGTTTGCATTAAAATAAAAATGAAATAAAATGGAGTAAAAATGTAAAATAAAATAATCCTAGATCAATTAATTACTAAAGAAGACTACTCAGTCAAAGACTGTTGAGTCTTTAAAACAACCGATAGAGGACAATAGTATTTTACTATTTAATGTCCTAGTCGGTTAAATTCTATCCTAACTAAATAAATCAAAAATAAAATAAATTCCTAAATAAAAATAAAAGATAGACAAAATAAAAGTTAAAATAAAATCCTAAAAAAATCTAAAAGTTCCGTAAAACGGACCTACCAAATCGAAATAAGCAGAAGAGTGACTAAAAATTCTCAGCGTCTAACTTTTATATGACTCTATGACAGAAAATAACGGAAAATGACGGATATTAACAGAATTATTAATTATGAAATTTCATTGGGTTATCAATTAATGATCAATTATATCGAACAATCAGATTGGTCAATAGTAAAACATCACGATCTTTCACGTGAACAAGTGTCACCAAATATTCTATACAAGTATGAAATAATGAATTTTTACATATTTATCAATTAAATAAAAAATATATTTCACAATAAATAATTAAAACAAAACAAATTAAACTTAAAACAATATTCAGTTTATCTCAAAATACAGTCATTCATAAGATACCGCCATTCAAACTCGATATATTTATCGGTTATATTACAAATGCAAGGATAAATTTATCAATTACTTTAACAAGTTTCTAAACCGGAAGTACATCGTAATGAAGAGCGAAACTGTCAAACAATGTGACAACAGAAGTTTAGACTATTTCACAGGTATCATATCAACTAAATAACACTAAACCAACAACAGTCACATACACACAGTTATAGTCTTAGGATGTATACTTAAGTGCTGATTTACAAATGACATACTTTATTAATCTGTTACCAAATTCTAACTCAGTTCGAATTATCTCAGTCATGTTTATATTATCAAAATATATCAATCTACCCTTGTTTACAAGTATATACATTTACAATTAAGTGACTTAGGTACAACTCTGCGAATAGCACATTCATATAAAACAAAGTAAAACTGTGAATAAACAAACTTCATCAACCCGCTCCAAATCACCACAATGCATGATAACATATTACAGACATTGACCCTATTTGATAGAAAAATCAACCCGCTCCAAGCTCACACAAATATAGCAAAATATTACAGTCATTGACTCAGAATGATTAAACACTGTTGTGGATAAAATAAAAAGTTACACCATGTAACCTAACATTACTATTGTTACATCATTTAAAAAAGGGGGGGGGGGGTCACATGCACTACATTGCCTCCTCTTTTAAACCGTTCATGTCCTCATGAACATCAAACATCCATCATAGCAACCACACATATAAGACAAAGACATCCACACTCATTCAACAATATTGCAACACATTCTCACCAAATACTATGTACAAAATAAAGATAATATATCTTGCATACAACACTCACACAACAAAAAGAAAAATACCCCAAATAAAGTATACAAAGTATCATACATGCATCACACTTTCTCAAAATCATAAGTTAGACAAGACATATAATTGTGACATCTAAAACGATTCATGCCAGCTAAAATATATCACCTCTGTATCTCACAGCAACATAAGCCATACCCATGGTAACAAAAGACATGCATACCCATGCTAACAAAATTAATCAAGCATCCTCAAAAGGTTTGTATTATGCTAAAAATGTCATAAGGACAGCATTAAACCCCTGGTGATTAATCGTCATTAATACACCTAAATTTGCGGAGCCAATCGTCATTGTACTTCCGACTTAAGTATATCTAATTTTACGGACAATTAGTAACCAATTGTATAGAGAATATATAAATTCTCCAATTAATAACATCTTATTTTAATCCACAACAACTAAAACAATAATTCACACATCAAGTATCTAGATATAGGCAGTGCTCCAACACATCAAATATAATCCTAAATAGTGTAGACATACGTGTAGACATCATCCATCAAACAAAATCTGTACATACAATATATGCCAAGTCATAATTACATAGTACATGTACATGTACTTATAAGTTCCATCAAATTTCTATTATCAACAAGCATTGACAAATGCTAAATATACACAATATACAAAAAAAAATCCACCCACCATCCCAGACTATACAGAAAACCCATTAAACATATATATTTCTATCTATACTACTACAAAGTCCATAAGTAAATTTTAAGTAAGCTTTACCATGGTGGATTTCACTCTCTGGGGAGATGGCAGGTTTGATGTAGATCTGTACTGGCTCCTTGATTTACCCAGCTCTGTACTCTGTTCCATCGGTTTCCTGTTTCGGTGGAGCTGTTCCCTTCCCATCAAATCCAGGATAATGTCAATGGTGCTCTTGATGACACATGGAATCTGCTAGGTCTTGGTACTGCATCCATCAAATCCTCATTAGGAATAGGTAATGTAAGTACATCTCAGGTGGAAGGAAAACGATTAACAACATCTCAGGATAATAATAATTTTTAATAATTGTAAATTAAATTCAAATTGACTTCTGAAATCTTTCAAAGCAGTCACCATCCATGGTAATCTGTCACCAAAGTATGGTTCCATTTTATTGTAATGTACAATCTTGACGTTTGATCGTTCGTCTGTCTGCACTCAGCATAATAAATCATTAACCTTCTGTAGCACCAAACAAGGACCAAAGTATCTTGGCTGCAGTTTGTGACTCTCCAGGTCAATATTTGGACTTTCTAACAGGTACTGTAGTACCCGGTACTTTTCTCAATATCAACCAAAGAACATGCCATTAACAATTCATACTTTTCTGAAGATTTCTCATTTGGTTCCACTATAAATTCTGTAGGCTCTGTATCATCATCATTCCTCTTGCCAAAAGCTTGAATAATCTTCTCACTGTAATGGGGGGGGGACAACATAATTATCAGCAGCTGTAACTCTTCGGCATTTGTTGTCCGATTTGACTTGAATGCATGGTATAGTAGTTCCATGTAATTGTACAATTCCTTGACTAAGTAGAATAGACTGCAGGTACTCCATATTTATCTTGTAAAACATCCACCCCCCAGAAGACAATCATCATTTATATTTACAATGATAACATTCTGTCATACAACTAAATCATTCAGATTCAAAGTAAATTCTGCTTCACCAAGTAAGATCAAACTTGTACCACATGCATTCACAATGCCTGGTGTATCTTTAAGTTCAGGTTTCTTCTTTA
This sequence comes from Saccostrea echinata, assembly GCF_033153115.1. Classification (NCBI taxonomy): domain Eukaryota; kingdom Metazoa; phylum Mollusca; class Bivalvia; order Ostreida; family Ostreidae; genus Saccostrea; species Saccostrea echinata. The sequence continues at coordinate 967,006 of NW_026889786.1, forward strand.
TTCGTTTAAATACTCTTTCTGACAAGATGGTTCTGGAAGCACCAGTATCAATTGTAACAGTAACAGGGACATCATTGATATTTCCTTTGATATAAATTCCAAGGCATTTTTCAAAATTTCTTTAAACATCATCAGTAACAAGGCTAATATCTTTTATTTTATTTTCAGATAGATCTTCAGTCAAAGTCTGCTCTGGACTGTTTCTCGACCTGCAGTTACGATCCCCTGAAGTTTAAATTTCTGGGATATTGTGGCGCTGTACTTCTGAAGTTTTGTTGAATGACAACCGGACAGTCACGAGCAAAATGACCCTGATTGTTACACTTATAACAAGCAGTGTTGGAGGATGCTTTAAATCTGGGAGGAAAGGCTGAGGATTTATTCATCTCGGACAACATCTTTTCAAGATTCTGGATTTGTCCTTGTATTCTCAGTATATCATCTTTGAGATCCGTATTGGTAGTTCCTGATGTTTTAGACTTATGCATTGTTGTAAACGAAGCATCATTTTGTGAAACTGTCTTGGATTGTTTTTCTCTATTTTCAAATCTCTTATTACTTCCTGTTTTTGTATCATTTTCAGTCACTGCCCGAATTGGACGTTTATCGGCCTTTGAAGAGCTTCTTTTATGGAGATCACTGAAATTGATCACTTGGAATACAGCATCATCAATGTTGTCTGGCTCTTTTATGTATTTGACCTGGAACTGGACTTTCTCATCATTGAGACCATCAAAGAATTTTCGAAGTAGATCCTCTCTGCGTATAGTCTCGTCCCTGTTAGGGTATGCCTTGGCATATAGTTTCTTTAAGTCTGCTGCATAGACTTCTACAGGTTCATTTGGTTTCTGTCTACGGTTACTGAACTTAGCTTCTAACGACTTCTTAGTTTCTATAACTTGGTATCGATTATCTAATTCTCTGATTAGTTTCTTGTAATTAGATCTTGTTCTTTTTGTAAGTTGTTCAAAGACAAATTCTCCTGCTCCACCTTGCATTCTAGGTAATAGCCCATCAAGTCTTTCATTGTTTGTCCAATTTCCCCTGTCTGCAATCTCTTCGAATCTGCCCTTCCATACAACCCATTTTTCTTTATCTTGACCAGTAAAGGGAGGCAACTTATGAGAAAATTTTCTGGGGCGTCTCTTTTGAGTTACAATAGATGTAGATATGCTCTCATCATCAGAATCTGATGTACTGCTACTGGTGGAGTCATCTGAGGAGGATGAATTTTCATCGATCAATCTTGCCCGTTTAAGCTGTCTCTCTGACTGAGTTTTTCTAGAAGCACGGCTATGTCTGGACAATGTTTTAGACTGAGCTGTATCTGTGCGACTCCTTCCAGGGCTTTGGTGCTGTACTGATACACCTGATTGGACTGTATTCAAAAATTTCTGCATGTCCTTTAAAATTGTGGCCAAATCATCTCTGTTTTCAGATAACTGATACATAGAGGGCTGGTATACTGGATTGTTCATTTGTTTACTTCTGACATCTTCGTGATTTTGTTTCATAGCATTTGAATGATCTGATCTAGTAACTGGAGGACAGGAATATGGACGCCCATTCTTTGGAGGGACCGATTCATGCAAATCATCTATAGACGAATCATCTGTCAAATCATGGATTGGTAGCGGAAATTGATTAGGGTTATCTCCCCTATCGAGGATGAACATTTGTTCATTGCACCTTTCTGGTGTTGTATGTTTTTGTTCATTTGTAATAAATGATTGTGACACATTTTCTGTGTTTAAAGGATTCATATGTAATGAATTGTGCATCAGATTTGATGTTGAAGTTGTGCATGACATATGCATAGTGTCTTGTACAGCAGATTTACTGTTTATAACACTTTTACTTCCAAAAGGATTTTCAATTCCAGTTTTTAAACTGTTATCAGAATTTATTTTGTCTACACATTGCCTATCATTTTTCTGTCTCACACTCACATCATCTGACATCTCATCAGCTTCTACAACAACCAGACCCTTTCTTTTATTCTTTCCCATATTATCTATCTGAGCACTGCCTAATCAAAAATAAAAATTAACTCGCACATCAACCTTTATTTTTACAAACAACTAGCAAAAATATAAAAGGTTCGTATCTCTAGATACCTGTAAAAATGAAAGGTATCCCGCCGTGGATGCCAAAAATGTAACGCTAGCGGTTCTGCTAGAAATTGTTTTCATTGTACAAATAATTCACTCAACTCCTTTTATAAATGTACCATTCGCAAAGAAGACATAAGATTATAAACATTAAACAATTAAATTTATTAAGTGCATTATCAACAAACAATTTATTTGAACGACGACATTCACACCACATTCATACCAAACTAATAATAATAAATAAGTTTAATAAAAATAAATAATTAAAATCATACCATAAAACAGACTGAAAAACCACCCCAAAAATCTAACGTATCTATTCCTATGCGTAAAAATATGTGACAAGCCGTAGTTATTTATAACTTTGACTTGTAAAACTTAACACCAAGCTTTACTGTATTTAACAGGTTAGCTTGTTAAACTCCTAAAATACTTTATTAAATAAGGACACAAGCCGTGGTTATTTATAACTTTGACTTGTTAAACCTAACAACAAGCATTACTGTATTTAACAGGTTAGCTTGTAAACACTAAGGGCAAAGAAAGATAACTCTAATAATCATAAGTAAGTTTATCGAGAAGCAACGTTTAAAAATTCCCAAGTACTGTAATAAAATAATTTCTATTAAAAATAATTGAAGAAAAATTTACGTATCTAGAATAATTAAATTACTGTCTGAAAATAAAATAAATAATTGACTTTCGTTGAATTAATCAACTTTAGTCATCATAAAAGAGAAAGATGGCAAACGTATAACTTTAGTTACATAGTTTGCATTAAAATAAAAATGAAATAAAATGGAGTAAAAATGTAAAATAAAATAATCCTAGATCAATTAATTACTAAAGAAGACTACTCAGTCAAAGACTGTTGAGTCTTTAAAACAACCGATAGAGGACAATAGTATTTTACTATTTAATGTCCTAGTCGGTTAAATTCTATCCTAACTAAATAAATCAAAAATAAAATAAATTCCTAAATAAAAATAAAAGATAGACAAAATAAAAGTTAAAATAAAATCCTAAAAAAATCTAAAAGTTCCGTAAAACGGACCTACCAAATCGAAATAAGCAGAAGAGTGACTAAAAATTCTCAGCGTCTAACTTTTATATGACTCTATGACAGAAAATAACGGAAAATGACGGATATTAACAGAATTATTAATTATGAAATTTCATTGGGTTATCAATTAATGATCAATTATATCGAACAATCAGATTGGTCAATAGTAAAACATCACGATCTTTCACGTGAACAAGTGTCACCAAATATTCTATACAAGTATGAAATAATGAATTTTTACATATTTATCAATTAAATAAAAAATATATTTCACAATAAATAATTAAAACAAAACAAATTAAACTTAAAACAATATTCAGTTTATCTCAAAATACAGTCATTCATAAGATACCGCCATTCAAACTCGATATATTTATCGGTTATATTACAAATGCAAGGATAAATTTATCAATTACTTTAACAAGTTTCTAAACCGGAAGTACATCGTAATGAAGAGCGAAACTGTCAAACAATGTGACAACAGAAGTTTAGACTATTTCACAGGTATCATATCAACTAAATAACACTAAACCAACAACAGTCACATACACACAGTTATAGTCTTAGGATGTATACTTAAGTGCTGATTTACAAATGACATACTTTATTAATCTGTTACCAAATTCTAACTCAGTTCGAATTATCTCAGTCATGTTTATATTATCAAAATATATCAATCTACCCTTGTTTACAAGTATATACATTTACAATTAAGTGACTTAGGTACAACTCTGCGAATAGCACATTCATATAAAACAAAGTAAAACTGTGAATAAACAAACTTCATCAACCCGCTCCAAATCACCACAATGCATGATAACATATTACAGACATTGACCCTATTTGATAGAAAAATCAACCCGCTCCAAGCTCACACAAATATAGCAAAATATTACAGTCATTGACTCAGAATGATTAAACACTGTTGTGGATAAAATAAAAAGTTACACCATGTAACCTAACATTACTATTGTTACATCATTTAAAAAAGGGGGGGGGGGGTCACATGCACTACACCTTCTTTCTTTATTATTGATCAAACAACAAAGATTAAAATATAATAAATGTGTGTTTCATAGCTGAATAGACCTAAGAAGGGTGGTTCAAAATTCATATTTATAAACATAGATCAAAAAATTCAAAATTTACATAATGATTAGAAAGAAACTAGTTTATTATTATCAAGCCAATCATTTAATTATTTGTTTGTAAGCATTAACCTAAGATTTTGTATAATTGAAGGACTGAGGATATGTTTAACAATAAAATAAAAACCAGTAAAATGGGGAGGTAGTGGTGACGATGTATCATGAATATATCATGAATGTGTATTATATAAAGTAATTGAATGTAATTGAAAAAGTAATTGAAATTACATGGTATTTTTTCAATGTAATTAATTAAATTACAATTACAAGTAATTGACAAAATGTTCAATTACAAATTACTTCCAATTACTTCAAAAAATGTAATTGATTACAGTCAATTACAATTACTTTTTTCAATTACCCCATCCCTGTCTTTACTGGTTCTTTTTAAGTATTGACAGAGTAGAAGGGCTAATACTAAGGGCTAGCGATAGTATAAGTATGGTTATGTTTTGATTACTTATCATCGGAAAGACTGTAAAGTCCTTGTTGATCCTTATAAAACAAAAATTATTTGTGGAACACATTAATAAATTTTGAGGAATTTTATGAATACTGAGCATATGATTTCTTGGTCAGCAACAATCAAAATAAAAACTACATGAATAAAACCTCAACAGAATTATGATCTTAGGATCCCTTCTGCAAACACTGTTACTCTATAATGTAAACAAAGTAACAAGACATGATTGAGCTTAGTATGTGCAGAGATTTAATGACTTTCATCGTCAATACTGCGTTCTATGGTTTTAATTTTTAAAATTTACTACAGTCAGAAGTGGTCGCCTGCGTGGCGCAGTGGTTAGAGCGTCTGCTCTAGAGTCGCGGAGTAAGGAGTTGATCTTTACGTCGCGGGTTCGAATCCCACTGTGGGACGTGAAGACCGATCCTTCGGATGAGACCGTATAAACCGAGGTCCCGTGTCGCAGTAGGTGCTGGCACGAAAAAGATCCCTCACTGCTCAATGGCCGTAAGTGCCGAGTATAGGAAAAAAATTTGCAGCTCTCCACCGGCAAGAGGTGGCGTCTCCATATGAGTGAAAAATTCTCGAGAGGGACGTTAAACATTCATACAAACAAACAAACAAACAGTCAGAAGTGCAACAAAACTGTTTCATTATTATCAATTAATTTCATCTCTCTTTACTAAAAATAAATTACAGAAAATGTTTGATACTATTTGTAGTTGAAATTACTATGTCTATCAACAAATAAATGGTATTTGTGGATATTTTACAGTCAATTTACAGAATAGTTCTTACCATTAAACATATACTTATAAATAAGGAAATACTCATACTTTGAAGGCATGAAAATATGAAAAACTTGATGTAAATGATAGAAAAATCTCAAAACGACACTACTTTACAAAATTGGAATGAGTTGTTGTGTGTAATAATTTTTATAATATTGTTTAATATTGTTTAATAAAAACATATCAAATGTCAGGAGTACAACAAAATAAGGTAAATGAGATCACTTCAAAATCTAGTTTTTTTGTTTGTTTGTTTTATTATTATTTTTAGCATTATTATTATTATTTTAGAAAACTAATGTATCAAAATTCTCTTTGGCTTACAATTGAAAAATTGACTAAAAGGACAAAAAGTAATATTGGGGAATTCATTGTCTCAGTTGATTCGATATGCAAGAGCATGCTCTACGTATGTACAATTTCTAAAACGAGGTAAATTATTGACAAACAAGTTGATGAAACAAGAATATCAGCAGTCTCATTTAAAGTCATCATTTCGTAAGTTGGTCGATACAATGATCTTGTCAGCAAATACAATCTTTCATTAAGTCAAATGCTGACTGACTTTTTTCACACTAATTGTTAGGCCATTATTTACACACTGAATTGTCGACGGATTTTTCCGTTATTTCCCGATCATGACAAGGAGCACACGGCAGGTGTGACCGGTCGGCAGGGGATGCTCACTCCTCCAAGGCACTTGATCCCACCTCTGATGTCTTAGAGGTCCATGTTTGCTCAGCTCCTATTTTGTGATGTTTAATGGACATTAGAGCTCGAATACTGTTCATTATCTCCACATATTTCACTCATATTACCGGTATATATCTTTCACATTTAAACTTTTCAAACCAGAATCGAGACAATTAATGTAAAATAACAATATATCAAAATAAATATAGAATTATATTTTTTTTTCCACATTTAAATGAGGATACTCAATCAAGGTTTACATCTTATCATTTATAATCCTGACACATGCAAGTCTGAAGGATAAAAAAACCCCTCTAATTTCTGTTTGTTTGTTTGCTTGTTTTTTTTTTTTTTTTTTTTTTTTTTTTAGTTTTGATTAAATATTTTAGAAAGTCTTTTGGGATGTAGTAATATTTTCTTTTTCAAATGAAGTTCTACTAATAAAAATTCTGAAACTTTTTTATCCATTTGTCTATTCTATTGTCACTTGAACTTCAGAAATTCTAACTAGAATATACAGTATGATTTTATAACTCCAAAAATATGGTAAGTTGAATTAAAAAAAAAAGTCAATTTGTCGATCATTATTATTTAATTCAAAATGTTCTTAACTTTATTTTCTAAATGAAAAAAAAAAAAAAACAACAATAAAGGTAATATTTGCATTCAAGTGTTACTCAAATAATTCAGGTGCACTTATGGGCCCCGGTAAACTGTGACAAATTGAAGATTTAAATACAGCATACTTTTTATCTCACATCATCAATTCATATATCTAAACCACAATTCAACAAGTTTTAGCGCTGAAATCAATGTACTAGTATACAAGAAGAGCAAAGCCGTACAATGTGGTAGGAGTCAGCCGAAATTCATAAAATTCTAAAGTAAATCGAGGACAGGTATTCATTTTGAAACCTTTGTTTATTTAAGAGATGAATTTAATTTTTGAGAATTCATGAGGACATGAACTACGACGCTTCACGCCAGTATATTTCATGAAGCGCGTTAACGCTTCATGATAAATATACAGGCGTAAAGCGTTGTAGTTCATGCACCTCAAGAATTCTCAAAAGTTAAATTCATATCTTATATCTACATTATTTTTCTGATGACTTGCCACATATTTTTGTCTTTCAACGATCATTTTTGAAAAAAAAAGTTTGCACTATTTTTTGACTTCAATCGCATCACAATGGAAATATTCTTACTCATCCCACGGCATGAACCTTTTCTAATTTGCAAAGAATCTTAAGGAAAAATATTTGGAAATGTAAATATTGTCAGCCTAACTTGTGACTATGGAAATGTGATTCTGAAAAAGATCCTGTAAATGATAGATTATTTGGTAAAAAATTCCTTGTGTACCCCCCCCCCCCCAAGAGATTTTTTAAAATTATATACTGATAAAAGTTTTTCCAAGTTTGGGGAGTAAAACATCAAATATATTGCACTCCTGGCATAAGTGAGTATGCACAGATACTAGTACTTAACTCTCACCAATGCTGCGTGTGATGCATCTAGAGCATTATAAACCTTTAACTGGGATATCAGTTACTGTTTTTCACTTTGACAATTTTTTTGACTTACTTGTCATACAGATTTTTAAAATCAATGTTTTTGGCATCAGTACATTTTTTCTGTTGCACTCCTGACATGGTGTAACATTTTTTTCAGCGTCAGCCGTGACCATAACTTGGTCAAGCACAAGTTACTACAGTCTAAACTTTAAGCTCAATATATTGAATTTTATCAGGAAAATCTTTATTTCTGATATAAATCACTACTATTTATTTGACAGATCTTCAAAACATGGAATTTTCAAAATGTCACAAAGAGGCGTTTCTCTCCTGAAAATTTTAGCATCATTTTTGGGCATAACTTTTCGTGTCTTAAGACATCAATGCGATATTTGGCAGGCATTTAGACTGTATCAAAAGACACATGCTGAGTTACAGAAATTTATTAATGTAACCCGATTTTTAGTGCAGGTTGATAATTATAAGTCTGATAATTTTTTTTTTTTTGGAATTCCCCTATATATTATGATGTTTATATTCTTGAGTAATCTGTCCCACGGTACCAATGGCATCGATTTTTGCATTATATCTTAAAACACATTTTGAAAACTGGGCTTTCAAACTAGCTTCTATTAGTGGACTATTTTCCCCAAAAGATTTCTGCTTTGATAAGAAATTTCGAGTTCAACTACTAGAATTATATTAACACGACAGCAAATTCAAAGTTTACGGGGATCGCAAAAATGACCGCCACTTCGGAAAGGGACCCATCATTATTTCTGATTTTTCATTGCTCGACGTCAACAACGTTATTATGCAGTACACTTTTGGAATTAATTTACACGTCACCTTAAGATAATCTATGGAAATAACAACAACACCCATGGACGCTTAAATTAACATTGTAAAACTTGCTGCCGTACCTGTCTGTTTTATGGTAGTACACAGTAGATAGGCCAATTTTTTTCCCTCAAGTTCAATTTTCTTGAAACATTGAAATTTTGTTTCTGGATACAAAATCTCTCTTTATATCTAATTTCAAAGAAATTCAACCGCACAATATTTGCCACATAGCTTGAAATAGGGTCAGCCCCCTGTAAGAAGATTTTGGAATCAGACATTACACTTTAGAATATGCATTTTTTTAAAAAAATTACCGATTGATCTATTGGAAATTTGAGTGATGCTTTTTATAAATACAACCTTTCTGTATCTAAATGTTAGTAAATTGTATTGAATTTGATACTGGTATGTTTGAGTAAAATGTGATGAAAAAATAAAACACACATAACCCAGGAATTGAAAAATCACAGGTGAGTATGCTACACATTAAGTTCTCTGAAAAAAAAGTGTATAATTCAATTTTTACAAAAAAATTAACAGAATGATTGAAATAAAACCCAGATTAAAATTTGTCAAACTAAGGAACATGGAACTAGTAGTTTCAGATATTTTGGCAATTTGAAAAAAAAATATTGAAAGCAAAAAATATCAGGTGTTTATTATTATTTTAAGTGGATCAAAAGTTACTTTGGATTTAATAGCAGACTGTCATATTGCATGTAGATGGCATAAACACATTCTAAAATGTATCTTAATGTAAAATCAGGCCCGTAACAACGGATTCAAAAAAAGGGACAACTTCCCAAAAAAATCTGACAAGCAAAAAAAAAAAAAAAACAAAACAAAACAAAACAAACAAACAAAAAACAAACAAAAAAACAAACAAACAACCAAAAAAAAACAAAAAAATACACACACAAAAAAATAAAAAAACGAACAAAACACACACACACACACCCTCACACACACACACACACACACAAACAAAAAACCCCACCTTATGAACTGTCCAAATCCTGGAACTTTTAAGTGCTCAACCTTAGAGGAACAAAAAGTGTGTGTAGAGGAGGGGGGGGGCAGAGTATAAAGGAAAATTTACTATAGCAAAATACTATATTCATATCCCCCCTCCCCCCGCCCCACCCCTGCATTCTACCGACCTGAACGGTTCAGGCTGAACCCCACAGTGTTCATGAAAGCAAACTAAGAAATTGAGTCAGTTTTATGGTAAAGATTCCTTTTTAAAAACAACCTATTTTTATTTTCAATGTAAAAACTTCAGGTCCAAAAAGAGGGCTAAACGGGTCAATAAAGATGTATTGAATTCAGATCTAAACTGTTAAGTAGAAGTGGCGTTTTTAAAGAATTTCATTCATTATATACTTACAACAAAGAAAAACAATAAAAAAATATATCAAAATATATATCGTATACCAAAAATTGGCTATTAAAGTATAATTAAACTGTTCTTTATGTACAGCTTTGCGTTACAATACCAGTATATTTTTGATCAGTATTGATAAATCATCTCTTAGTAAAATCTAAAACTTTTTGTCGACCAGTATTGATCTATATCATTTTCTAACATCTACTCAATTTGCAGTTGAATTTGTTTAGAAAAATAAGAAGCATATAAAACTCTCAAGAAAATTCTAGATCCGCCGACGCTACACATGCTTTAAGGACATACGCAACATACCTTACCTACTGATAATTTTTCAAGATATTCTTAAATTAAGATCAAGTGCCATCAGAAAATCAGCATGCATTACCAGGGGTTTTGAAAAGATATCAATTGATGAAAATTCTTGTATAATTCAAAGAAAAATACACAAAAATTACTAAACACATATTCTAGATGTTTTGTTTATCCAGACTTGTTTTAGAAGAAGTGTACAACAGCATATATAGACAAACAAATGTAGCACACAATTCCTTTAAGCATTGGAACTGTTAAACTCCAGGGAAAAAGACAATAAAGTTCAAACTACGTTGCATATGTCCTTAAATAGATTAAAGCTTTCGGGATTCCTCGCGCACGATCTTGAATAAGGAATCTTGAAGCGTCAAGAACTTTCATCAGTAGTATATAAAGGCAAACCCTAACCCAAGATGTCAGTTAAACGCAGTCTTACACTACAGAAAGAAAAACTGCTACTTTGTTACGAGGATAAGCAATCAACAGTAAGTGATAATCTGACACAAATATTGTACTTTCACTTTAGTGTTTGTAAACAATCATGGCTAGTAAAGCCCCAGCAATCGGCATTGATCTCGGAACAACATATTCCTGTGTTGGTGTATTTCAACATGGAAAGGTGGAGATTATTGCCAACGATCAAGGAAATAGAACGACGCCCAGTTATGTGGCATTCACGGACACGGAGAGACTCATTGGAGATGCAGCTAAAAATCAGGTAGCGCTAAACAGCGGAAATACGATTTTTGACGCCAAAAGGCTGATTGGACGCAAATTTAATGATGACAGTGTGCAAGCCGATATGAAACACTGGCCATTTAAAGTCGTCAATGATGGAGGAAAACCAAAGCTTGAGGTAGAATACAAGAATGAGAAAAAGCGATTTACACCTGAGGAAATCAGTTCCATGGTGCTGACCAAAATGAAGGAGACAGCGGAATCTTACCTCGGACAGCCCGTCAAAGACGCCGTCATTACAGTCCCAGCTTACTTCAATAATGCTCAAAGAGAGGCTACCAAGGATGCTGGAGTCATAGCCGGTCTCAATGTTCTCAGGATTGTGAACGAACCTACAGCGGCCGCCCTGGCCTATGGACTTGATAAAAACCTTTCAGGTGAGAAAAATGTGCTCATCTTTGATTTGGGTGGAGGAACATTTGATGTGTCCATCCTTACCATAGATCAGGGTTCCATGTTTGAAGTTCGCTCAACTGCTGGTGACACACATCTTGGAGGTGAAGATTTTGATAATCGAATGGTGAATCACTTTATACAGGAATTTAAGCGCAAGTACAGTAAAGACATTTCCAACAACCAACGTGCACTTAGACGACTCAGATCGGCTTGTGAACGTGCCAAGAGGACACTGTCCAGTAGCTCTGATGCCAGCATTGAGATTGATTCCCTTTTTGAGGGCATTGACTTTTACAGCAAAATCACACGAGCAAGATTTGAGGACTTGTGTTCAGATTTGTTCCGTTCTACCCTGGAGCCGGTAGAAAAAGCTCTAAGAGATGCTAAGATGGACAAATCCAAAATCCACGATGTGGTACTGGTAGGCGGATCGACAAGAATTCCCAAGATCCAAACACTGCTACAAGATTTCATGGGAGGCAAAGAACTTAATAAATCCATCAACCCAGACGAAGCTGTGGCTTATGGTGCTGCTATTCAGGCTGCCATTTTAAAGGGAGACACAAGTGAAGCCATCAAAGACGTTCTCCTGGTAGATGTCACTCCACTTTCTTTGGGCATTGAAACTGCTGGAGGAGTCATGACCAAAATTATTGAAAGAAATGCCAAAATTCCCTGCAAGGCATCAAAGACATTCACTACATATGCTGATAACCAGCCAGGAGTGTCCATTCAGGTATTTGAAGGTGAACGAGCTATGACCAAAGACAATAACAAACTGGGTAAATTCGAACTAAACGGAATCCCACCAGCTCCCCGTGGTGTTCCACAGATTGAGGTGGAGTTCAATTTAGATGCCAACGGAATCTTAAATGTATCAGCTAAAGACATGAGTACGGGCAAGTCCAACAAAATCACCATTACCAACGACAAAGGTCGCCTGAGTAAGGCTGACATAGATAGAATGGTAAATGAAGCCGAAAAATACAAAGATGAAGACGAGAAACAACGACAAAGAATATCAGCTAGGAATCAACTAGAGTCATATGTGTTCTCTGTCAAACAGACAACAGAGGAACATGGAGACAAACTCCCGTCTGAAGACAAAGACACTGTGACCAGAGTTTGTAGTGAAACGCTATCATGGTTAGATGGTAACGCCCTAGCAGATACTGATGAGTTCGAATTCAAACTAAAGGAAGTTCAAAAAGTATGCTCTCCCATCATGGCCAAACTTCATGGAGGAAATCCAAACCAGTCTGGTGCTAGTCAGGCTAATGGTGGTCCTACAGTAGAGGAGATGGACTAGATATGTGATCACCAAATCTGATTTTTAGTTGATCTCTTTATTTATGCTACTGTCGGTTTCTAAAGTCTTTTTTCATGCATCATGTATATACGTAGAACATTAAAGATATTGGTATGTTTATCATTGAATTTTATTGTATGTGATTTTGCTTCATCAATATACCATTGTTAAATTTATTTATTTTTTGGTTATAAATAAAACCTATAAATATTGAAAGTTATTTTACTTGTTATACCCAGGATAGTTCTGGATACTACGGATATGAATATTTGAACATTAATTTGTTGAGACTATCTTTAATGATCAGGATTGGAACTGTGATTAGCTAAAGTCATAATTGTAATCTTAACTACTACGAAAAATAAGTCTGCACAAAACAGAAACGGAAAATAAAAACGGGGGTGGGGGTGGGGCTCCCCTGCAAGCTGCTAAAACTTCATTTAAGCAATAGGCGATATTTGCAAAAACCTTGATTGTTACATATATCCGTCAAAATTGTTAGAGTTCATGGAACACTAAATCTTAAAACATACTCGGTATGTGTTTTCCACAATTAGGTGGGTCTTCCAGACAATTTGCACATTACCTACAGAATCTTAATCTGTTTAAAAATAATCACTTTTACTGTATTAAACAGATATGCCCCATCCCCCTTCATTATATACCTTTATCAGAATGATTCCTGTTAAATTTCAGATAGGTGCTCCCGTCTTGGATATCTCAGCCATACATGGTGCTTTGTTGCACCAGAATAGAGATGACAGAATTACGAAGAGCGCTTACTGCTTAGGTGTTTTCTAGCTTTTATTTGAAGGAAACCAAGTCCAAACAGAAAATGTGGTTAAAATAAAATCACGTGGGGGACGTGAGAAAGAGAAGAGACAGAGAAAGAGAAGTAGGCGGGGCTTGTAGCACGTGAATTTATGGAATCAAGAGCATGTAAATATAAGGAAAACTGTCAGATTTTTTGGTTTTATGACGATGATCAAGCAATTGGCTTGCGTGGTAATCAGTATATATTTTTTTTTCAGATTTATGCACACAAAGTTATGATTTGCAAAGTTTGAGATGATATTTTTCACAGGTCAAGTTGGAGTATACTTTATCATGGTAGATCTACAGCCAGGAATGTTAAATTTTTAGTAAACGAGTTAAAATACATGTAAATTTCATATGCATGCAACAAAATAGATTTAATATTATGACAGAAAATGTGATTAATGATTCCAATGTTGGATTCAGCTATATATGAAATATTTTGCGAGTTTAATTACCAGTATTTAATGCTTTTGATAAAGTTGCCAATGAGTAAAAGAAAAAGTGTCTGAGGAACAAAACAATGCACCTAAATATTTATATCCAGAACCAAAATGCAGGACAACGTCTGCGGTTATTTTCTTTTAGAGAGTGTACCTGCTTTGTTAATAGTAGTATCTTAGATTTTGATGTATTAATATTGAGACACCAATCCATACAGTATTTATGCAAAATATTTGAGCACCTCCCGTAACCCTTCTGCCAAGGAGGAGAGTAAAATGTCATGTCGTCAGCAAACACCAAGCACTTAGTTGAATTTGAATTCATAAAAACGGTGTCAACAGCTGATAATCTATAACATCCTTGACAAAGAAAAATTGATTGAATGGGGATTAAGAGTATTGCCCTGATTCACGCCAAATGTTATTGGGAAAAAGTTTTTGGTTTGTGATTATATTTTTTTGCTTGTTGTATACAAACTTTTGAGTACGTAAAAAATATTGTTCCCACATCAATTCTGGGGATTTATATTTTGTTAATACTTTCTGTACCTTGTAATTTATCTATTAGTTTTCAGCAAGATTTCATTTTTTCTACATGTTGTGCTTCTAACTGTTTAAGTAGAGATTGTCTATACTGCCTATAATATTTTAAAAAAGTGGCAGTCAGACAATGTGAGTAGAAATTCCGATACTAGCATTCTAAATTACAATATTTGGTTCGGCACATGTATACATGTGTTTAAGCTGAATAAAATATTTCTAAAAGTAATTTAAAGTATGTCACTCTTCAGCTTTTAAGAAAAATTCAGTCAGAACCTTAACTTCAAAACTATTTATTTCAATTCAATTTTTACAACATATTTGTATTAAACAATGCAAATTATACAACATTCAAATTAAAAACTGCTCACAAAGTCATAAAGAAACAAGATTTATGAGGGACTATTTCTTGCGCTGGTAGAAGAAAATTCTTCAAATCTCACAATTGTTAATATCTTGTTGATATATATATATATATATATATATATATATATATATATATATATATATATATATATATATATATATATATTGTTGATATCTTGGAACTTTAGCCCCGCATATTTTTACTCAGAAAATATTTTCCGTTATTATATGCTATGAATATTAAATATAAATTTCAATTTATAATTTTAGAACAAATTTTACACATTCACTCAGCAGACTTTGCCAAGAAATGAAGATATATTAAAGGAGTCAAGATTTTTTTTTTTTTTTTTTTTTTTTTTTTTTTTTTTTTTTTTTACAGTTTTTGGCCTGAAAGTCGCATATTTTGACCAATATCTATAAATTTAACTCACTGACTCCAACTTTTTCTTTTGTTATTTTAAACTACACCATTCTTCCAACCGACTTAAGTTATAAAAAGTTTGATACAAGAAAATATTTTATTGCCTATTTAGACTTTTAATATCCCAAATATGATACTATTTAAGTGCAAAAAGGTCACATAATAATTTTTGCGCATTAATTTGCATTATTTATTCAATGATAAATATAATTCAAACTATGTTACCTAAAATAAGTTTATATTTTTTGCCATGATTACATCTGATAAAATGTGATAAAGATTAGAGTGATTAATCGAAGGGTTATAATTTAAGTGCAAAAAGATCAAGTTAATTTTAACCGTTGCTCAGTAAGATGCACACTGACCCCCCATTTTCTTTGCGATTTTGAGTCATGCTGTATGAGTACTTATCAAAAATATACTTTTCAAAAAATTCTTGATATGACTAATTTCATGAGTGACATACCTTAATACAAAAATCACTACCAGTAGAAATATATGTCGTATTCCCTTGATACAGTCTCTGTGAAGGTCTAACTTTTTTTAAGCATAGCTTTGTGATAAATATTATAAATTTAAAATTAAGAACATAAAATGATAACAACTATAAAGGCCGGTTTACACCATGTATCTTGACACATGCATCTTGGATGCATGCATCTAAATTCACAGTGTAAATAGGCCTTGTGTTAAATTTAATAGGTGTTGCGTTTTGACAGATGGAATAGAACTTGTTCTATTCCTTGTGTCAAGATGCATGGAACTGACCAATTAGAAGAAAGGTCAGAGTTGAGATTGGATAATAAGTCTTATTTTCCTCCATATTATTGCAAAAATTGCATCCCAAAAGAACCAAAACAAAGAAAATACTGATTAAAATACAATAAGAAAAAGTAATTTGATTGTTATCATAAAGAGGAGTTTCTTTGGAATATATATTAAATTATATCTTCCAAGAATTACCATAAAAAGGAAATTAGGAATGATTTGCTCAGCTAATATAAATCTAGAAAGGGAATTTGAAGGCTTTGTTATTTTTTCAAGAGGATAAAACTTCATATTTATAAAGTATTCTGAAGATGCATGTGTCAAGACACATATAGTCTAAATAACAAGATGCATGAGGCAAAATAGAAGCATGAATGTAGATGTATGTGTCAAGATGCATAGTGTAAACCGGCCTTAAGTTAAAAAATGAATCATATTTATTTCACTTGCCTTTTTCTTAAATTGTTTCTTAAAAAAATCAGATTAAAAAAAAATATCAAAAATAAATAAATTAGGAAAAAAAATCCTGGAAGTATTCTGGCGCCAAACTTGATAAATATTAGGCAATAAATTCTGTTCACGATCTATTAATAGGATTGATGAAAATCGAATGATATTATATAGGTAGGCATACTACTTTTTGTCGGAATGCACATGTGGTGCATCAAAATTGGTACCGTATATCATTTACATTATGATCCCTGGGTCGAGGCCTGTTCTCGAGAGCCTCTATACAGCCCAGCTGCTTAAGTACTTCGGTTCTAGCTTGAAAATACGGATATATATTTAATTGCTGTGGTTAAATTTAGAAATTTATTTCAAAATTAAGGATTATCTCCCTCATGCATAGCTCTGATCCTTCGATGTATTTGGCTCCAGTCTTTGGCACCTTTTTCAGCTCTTCAAGGTCTTTTTTATTCAAATATGTTGGATTTCCAACGTTTCGGCTTGAGCATCACTGAAGAAACATAATTTGTCGAAACGCGCATATGGTGCATCAAAATTGGTACCGCATATGATTTACATATATACCGTACATGTATACATTTGTTTTAGCTGAATAATATATTTCTCAAATTATTTTTTTGCACAAATCACTACCAGTAAAAATATATGTCGTATTCCCTTGATACAAAAAGTTTCTGTGAAGGGCTAACTTTTTTTAAACATAGCTTTGTTATGAATATTTTAAATTTAAAATAAGAACATAAAATAATAACAACTCTTAGTACTAAATAAAACGGTTATTTGATTTCAAATAATTTTTAATTTTACTTGCTTTCTTTTCTAAAATTATTTTTTAAAAATGTCCGAAAGTATTCTGACGCCAAACTTGATAAACAATTCGAAACATTCTGTTCACGATTAATATTAATAGGATTAATGATTAAATCGAGGGATATCATATTATAAAGGTAGGCATACTACTTTTTGTATTGCTTTGCATTACACATTATATACAACATTATTCCTCATAGTTTCTCTCTAAATAACGCAAATTCTCGAAAGTTCTAGATCCACCAGTCTATTGTTATAAATAGGTTAGAGCATTCGGGATTCCTCGCGCACAATCTGGAATTGGGATACTCGTAGTATCAAGAACTTTCATCAGTGGTATATAAAGGCAGACCCTAACCCAAGATGTCAGTTAAACGCAGTCTTACAAACGATAAAGACAAGCTGTTACTTTGTAACGAGGATACTCAATCAACAATAAGTGATAATCTGACACACATTTTGTACTTTCACTTTAGTGTTTGTAAACAATCATGGCTAGTAAAGCCCCAGCAATCGGCATTGATCTCGGAACAACATATTCCTGTGTTGGTGTATTTCAACATGGAAAGGTGGAGATTATTGCCAACGATCAAGGAAATAGAACGACGCCCAGTTATGTGGCATTCACGGACACGGAGAGACTCATTGGAGATGCAGCTAAAAATCAAGTAGCGCTAAACAGCGCAAATACGATTTTTGACGCCAAAAGGCTGATTGGACGCAAATTTAATGATGACAGTGTGCAAGCCGATATGAAACACTGGCCATTTAAAGTCGTCAATGATGGAGGAAAACCAAAGCTTGAGGTAGAATACAAGAATGAGAAAAAGCGATTTACACCTGAGGAAATTAGTTCCATGGTGCTGACCAAAATGAAGGAGACAGCAGAATCTTACCTCGGACAGCCCGTCAAAGACGCCGTCATTACAGTCCCAGCTTACTTCAATAATGCTCAAAGAGAGGCTACCAAGGATGCTGGTGTCATAGCCGGTCTCAATGTTCTCAGGATTGTGAACGAACCCACAGCGGCCGCCCTGGCCTATGGACTTGATAAAAACCTTTCAGGTGAGAAAAATGTGCTGATCTTTGATTTGGGTGGAGGAACATTTGATGTGTCCATCCTTACCATAGATCAGGGTTCCATGTTTGAAGTTCGCTCAACTGCTGGTGACACACATCTCGGAGGTGAAGATTTTGATAACAGATTGGTGAATCACTTTGTACAGGAATTTAAGCGCAAGTACAGTAAAGACATTTCCAACAACCAACGTGCACTTAGACGACTCAGATCGGCTTGTGAACGTGCCAAGAGGACATTGTCCAGCAGCTCTGATGCCAGCATTGAGATTGATTCCCTTTTTGAGGGCATTGACTTTTACAGCAAAATCACACGAGCAAGATTTGAGGACTTGTGTTCAGATTTGTTCCGTTCTACCCTGGAGCCGGTAGAAAAAGCTCTAAGAGATGCTAAGATGGACAAATCCAAAATCCACGATGTGGTACTGGTAGGCGGATCGACAAGAATTCCCAAGATCCAAAAACTGCTACAAGATTTCATGGGAGGTAAAGAACTTAATAAATCCATCAACCCAGACGAAGCTGTGGCTTATGGTGCTGCCATCCAGGCTGCCATTTTAAAAGGAGACACAAGTGAAGCCATCAAAGACGTTCTCCTGGTAGATGTCACTCCACTTTCTTTGGGCATTGAAACTGCTGGAGGAGTCATGACCAAAATTATTGAAAGAAATGCCAAAATTCCCTGCAAGGCATCAAAGACATTCACTACATATGCTGATAACCAGCCAGGAGTGTCCATTCAGGTATTTGAAGGTGAACGAGCTATGACCAAAGACAATAACAAACTGGGTAAATTTGAACTAAACGGAATCCCACCAGCTCCCCGTGGTGTTCCACAGATTGAGGTGGAATTCAATTTAGATGCCAACGGAATCTTAAATGTATCAGCTAAAGACATGAGTACGGGCAAGTCCAACAAAATCACCATTACCAACGACAAAGGTCGCCTGAGTAAGGCTGACATAGATAGAATGGTAAATGAAGCCGAAAAATACAAAGATGAAGACGAGAAACAGCGGCAAAGAATATCAGCTAGGAATCAACTAGAGTCATACGTCTTCTCTGTCAAACAGGCAACAGAGGAACATGGAGACAAACTCCCGTCTGAAGACAAAGACACTGTGACCAGAGTTTGTAGTGAAACGCTATCATGGTTAGATGGTAACGCCCTAGCAGATACTGATGAGTTCGAATTCAAACTAAAGGAAGTTCAAAAAGTATGCTCTCCCATCATGGCCAAACTTCATGGAGGAAACCCGAACCAGTCTGGTGCTAGTCAGGCTAATGGTGGTCCTACAGTAGAGGAGATGGACTAGATCTGTGGTCACCAAATCTGATTTTTAGTTGATCTCTTTATTTATGCTACTGTCGGTTTCTAAAGTCTTTTTTCATGCATCATGTATATACGTAGAAGATTTCAAATATTGATATGTTTATGACTGACTTTTATTGTATGTGATTATGCTTCATCAATATACAATTGTTAAATTTATTTATTTGTTATAAATAAAACCTATAAAAATTGAAAGTTTTTTTTACTTGTTATACCTAGGATAGTTCTTAATACTACGGATATGAATTTATACATTAATTTGTTGGGACTATCTTTAATGATCAGGATTGGAACTGTGATTAGTTAAAGTCATAATTGTAATCTTCACTATTACGAAAAATAAGTCTGCACAAAACAGAAACAGAAAATAAAAACGGGGGTGATTGTGGGGCTCCCCTGTAAGGTGCTAAAACTTCATTTATGATATTACGTGTAATGTTACATCTATTCTCGTTTCTGGAGCCCTGTTTTTTGTGCTTAGGTCATCACAAAACAACAAGCAATAGGCGATATTTGCAAAAACCTTGATTGTTACATATATCCGTCAAAATTGTTAGAGTTCATGGAACGCTAAATCTTAAAACATACTTGGTATGTGTTTTCCACAGTTGGCTGGATCTGCCAGACAATCTGCAAATTACCTACAGATTCTTAATCAGTCGCGGCGTAAGGAGTTGATCCTTACGTCGCGGGTTCAAATCCCACTGAGGGACGTGGAGACCGGTCCTTCGGATGAGACCGTATAAACCGAGGTCCCGTGTCGCAGTAGGTGCTGGCACGAAAAAGATCCCTCACTTCTCGATGGCCGTAAGTGCCGAGTATAGGACAAAATTTGCAGCTCTTCACCGGCAAGTGGTGGCGTATCCATATGAGTGAAAAATTCTTGAGAGGGACGTTAAACAACATACAAACAAACAGATTCTTAATCTGTTTAAAAATAATAACACTGTATTATACAGATATGCCCCAACCTCCTTCATTACTCAAGCATTGAATCATTTTTTTTTTAAAAGATATAGTCTCATAACTGCAACGGTGTGTGCAAACAAATTGAGTAACGCGCGTTAGCGTGTTATGAAAATTTGTTTGCACATACCGTTGCAGTTATGAGACTATATCTTTCAAAAAATAATATTTACATTTTTAACTCCTTGCCCTGACTGCAAATGTGATTTATATTTCAAAATCCCTGTATTATCCTTCGGGTAAGTTACAATTAATGGAAGAGCCGTTGCAACAGCTTCTGTTCAATGTAAGCGTGAATTATGACGTTGCACTTTTACGACGTTCAACGTTTGTGACGTCAAAATAAAACGCATACTTTCACCTTTTGACCACTTGTCCGTGTTATGGTGTTTTAAATGCCGTAGCTTTCCTCACACTTTATAAGCAAATACATGTGGAATGTAAATATATACCTTTATCAGAATGATTCCTGTTAAATTTCAGATAGGTGTTCTGGTCTTGGATATCTCAGCCATACATGATGCTTTGTTGCACTAGAAAAGAGATGACAGAATTACGAAGAGCGCTTACTAGCTAGGTGTTTTCTAGCTTTTATTTGAAGGAAACCAAATCCAGACAGAGAATGCTGTTCCTGTTCTGGTCTTGAAAAACAGAGGATGCTGACAGGGGTTCAAGGTGGTATCTCGCAAACTATCAATGCGGTGCGATGTGGTTTAAGTAAAATCACGTGGGGGGCGTGAGAAAGAGAAGAGACAGAGAAAGAGAAGTAGGCGGGGCTTGTAGCACCTGAATTTACGGAATCAAGAGCATGTAAATAAAAGGAATAACTGTAAGATTATTTTGGTTCAGTGATGATGAACAAGCAATTGGCTTGCGAGAAAATCAATATATTTTTTTCCAGATTTATGCACACAGAGTTATGATTTGCAAAAATTTGAGATGAAATTTTTCACAGGTAAAGTTGGAGTATACTTTATCATGGTACAGTCAGGGATGTTATATTTTTAGTAAACGGGTTAAAATACATGCACTAAAATAACCCCAAATTTCAGATTCATGCAATAAAATAGATTTAATATTATGATAGAAAATGTGATTAATGATTCTAATGTTGGATTAAGCTATATATGAAATATTTCACGTGTTTAATTACTGGTATTTAATGCTTTTGATAAAGTTGCCAATGAGTAAAAGAGAAAGTGTCGGAGGAACAAAACAATGCACCCAAATATTTATATCCAGAACGAAAATGCAGGTCAACATTAGCAGTTATTTTCTTTCAGAGAGTGTACCTGCTTTGTTAAATAGTAGTATCTTAGATTTTGATGTATTAATATTGAGACACCAATCCCTATACAGTATTTATGCAAAATATCTGAGCACTTCCTGTAACTCTTCTGCCAAGGAGGAGAGTAAAAATATCATGTCGTCAGCAAACACCAAGCACTTAAGGTAGTCCGATCTTCAGGTTCTGAAAATCAGCTTTTAAGTAATTGAAAATCCTCACAAAAATGTCTCTGATTTCACATAGTAACGTGAATTTACCCATGGAATTTCTTCAAAGTTCATCGTTATAGTTAGTCATATTATGTAGGGAAAATTAACAAATCTCAAATATATTTTCAAGGAATGCGGATAAAAACACCAGCTATGCATTTTCTAATAGAAAATTGATCAACAAATATAATTTAGGATAGAAAAATATAGGTATCCAGGCATTTGGAGAAAATTGTATTTTCTGTTATGATTATACAGAATTTCAGTTCCTCTTTCTACTTCAACTGTGATATAATACATAGTATAAAAAGCTTGTGCTATCATTGCTAGACATCACATATCACATTTAATTTCATATCATGCCAGAAAGCAGTCGTAACTAATGCTAGACTAAAGGAAGTTCAATTTCTCTGAAATTGAATGAATTTTTTTTCTTTTGCGAGGTACAAATGTCAACTTTTTACAAGACAGTTTCAAAGAACCTCGAATCATATTAAGATGCATAAAATGAAAATTGTTGCACGAAAATATCTCAATTTCAAGCTTCATTTTGAGACTTTTGAAATAAAATAATAAATATAAGAGTTATCCTTCCTGGCTGAGGATCTGATATTCTTAATTGAATTTGAGTTGATAAAAACGGTGTCAACAGCTGATAATCTATAACATCCTCGACAAAGAAAAATTGATTGAATGGGGATTAAGATTATTGCCCTGATTCACGCCAAATATTATTTGGGAAAACGTTTTTGGTTTGTGATTATATTTTTTTGCTTGATATATACAAACTTTAAAGTAATAAAAAATATTGGTCCCACATTTCCAATTCTAGGGATTTATATTTTGTTAATACTTTCTGTACCTTGCATTTTATCTATTAGTTTTCAGCAAGATTTCATTTTTTCCCTGTATGTTGTGTTTCTAACTGTTAAAGAAATGATTGTCTACACTGACTATAATATAAAAAAAAGGCAGTCAGATAATATGAGTAAAAATTCCCATACTAGCATTCTAAAATACAACATCTGGTTCAGTACATGTGTACATTTGTTCTAGCTGAATAAAATATTGCTCCCACATCAATTCTGGGGATTTATATTTTCTTATTACTTTCTGTACCTTGCAATTTGTCCATTAGTCTTCAGCAAGATTTCATTTTTTTTCTACATGTTGAGTTTCTAACTGTTTAAGTAGAGATTGTCGTCTATAGTGACTATTATATTAAAAAAGGGGGGCAGTCAGACAATGTAAGTAGAAATTCCGATACTAGCATTCTAAAATACAATATCTGGTTCAGTGCATGTATAATTTGTTTTAGCTGAATAAAATATTTTTCAGAGTATTCGAAAGTATGTCACTCGTCAGCTTTTAGGAAAAGTTCAGTCAGAACCTTTAACTTCAAACCTATTTATTTCAATTCAATTTTTATAACATTTTTGTATTAAACAATGAAAATTATACAACATTCAAATTGAAAACTGCTCATAAATTCAAAAAGAAACAAGATTTATGAGGGACTTTTTCTTGCGGTGGTAGAAGAAAATTCTTCAAATCTCCACATTTGTTAATATCTTCTTGATATATATATTGTTGATATCTTGGAACTTTATCCCCCACATATTTTTTCTCAGAAAATATTTTCCGTTATTATATGTTTTGAATATTAAATATAAATTTCAATTTATAATTTTAAAACAAATTTTAAACATTCATTAGCAGACTTTGCCAAGAAATGAACATATATTAAAGGAGTCAAGATAAAATTTACAGTTTTTGGCCTGAAAATTGCATATTTTGACCAATATCTCAAAATTTAATTCACTAACTCCAACTTTTTCTTTCGTTATTTTAAACTACACCATTCTTCCAACCGATCAGCACTTAAGTCATAAAAGTTTGATACAAGAAAATATTTTATTGCCTATTTAGATTTTTAATACCCCAAATATGATACTATTTAAGTGCAAAAAGGCCTCATAATAATTTTTGCGCATTAATTTGCATGATTTATTCAATGATAAATATAATTGAAACTATTTTACATAAAATAAGATTATATTTTGGATATATTTATATATATTTAATATCATTGACAGCTGCTTTTTCAATAAAAATGGAACTCGTAAATTTACTTACCTTGTCATTGATCATTTGCAAAATTATTTTGTTAAAAAAACATTCTAATTGTACACACAAGTACTCTGAAGTTGACATTAAAAAGATGCTTGGGTTTCTGATTGACAATATCTATGTGGTTTTTGGGGACCAGGCCTTCCAACTATCTATTGGAAATCCCATGGGTACCAATTGCCCCCCGTTATTAGCAGACAATTTTTGTATTCATAGTATGAAGCAGAATTTGTCCAATTCTGTCTTTGGCACCAATTTCCATTCTTATGTCGATACGATATATCCTGGTGAGCTTGAGATAAAAGATACCACAGAGTCTGACACATCTGTTTCATATTTGGACATTTTACTTGAAAAGGACGTTAATGGTAATCTAACAACCAAGCTTTATGATAAACGTGATGACTTAAACTTTTCAATCGTCAACTTCCCTTACTTATGCAGCAATATACCTTCATCACCTGCATACGGGGTTCATATCTCTCAGTTGATTCGATATGCAAGAGCATGCTCTACGTATGTACAATTTCTAAAACGAGGTAAATTTATTGACAAACAAGTTGATGAAACAAGAATATCAGCAGTCTCGTTTAAAGTCATCATTTCGTAAGTTCTATGGTCGATACAATGACCTTGTCAGCAAATACAATTTATCATTGAGTCAAATGCTGACTGACGTTTTTCATACTAATTGTTAAACCATTATTTACACACTGAATTGTCGACGGATTTTTCCGTTATTTCCCGATCATGACAAGGAGCACACGGCGGGTGTGACCGGTCGGCAGGGGATGCTCACTCCTCCGTGGCACCTGATCCCACCTCTGATGTTTTGGAGGTCCGTGTTTACTCTGCTCCTATTTTGTATTGTTTAATGGATTTTTGAGCTTGAATATTGTTCGTTATCTCCAAATATGTCATTTATTGCCATGATTACACCTGATAAAATGTGATAAAGATTAAAGTGATTAACTTAAGAGTTACAATTTAAGTACAGAAAGGTCAAGTTAATTGTAACCGTTGCTCAGTAAGATGCACACTGACCCCCCCCCCCCCCATTTTCTTTGAGATTTTGAGTCATGCTCTATGAGTACTTATCAAAAATATACTTTTCAAAAAATTCTTGATATGACTAATTTCACAAGTGACATACCTTAATACAAAAAAATCACTACCAGTAGAAATATATGTCTCTGTGAAGGTCTAACTTTTTTAAAGTATAGCTTTGTGATAAATATTTTAAATTAAAAATTAAAAACATAAAATGATAACAACTGTAA
Organism: Saccostrea echinata; assembly: GCF_033153115.1. Classification (NCBI taxonomy): domain Eukaryota; kingdom Metazoa; phylum Mollusca; class Bivalvia; order Ostreida; family Ostreidae; genus Saccostrea; species Saccostrea echinata. The sequence continues at coordinate 992,698 of NW_026889786.1, forward strand.
GTTAAAAAATGAATCATATTTTTTTCACTTGCCTTTTTTAAAATTGTTTCTTTAAAAAAAGATTTAAAAAAATATTAAAAATAAATATATAAGAAAAAAAAATCCTGGAAGTATTCTGCCGCCAAACTTGATAAATATTAGGCAGTACATTCTGTTCACGATATTTTAATAGGATTAATGATAAAATCGAAGGATATTATATTATAAAGGTAGGCCTACTATTTTTTGTCGGAATGCGCATGTGGTGCATCAAAACTGGTACCGTATATCATTTACGTTATGACCCCTGGGTTGAGGCCTCTGCTAGTGGACTGTTCCCGAGGGTCTCTACAGCCCAGTTGCTTAACTTGAATACTTCAGTTCTAGCTTGAAAATACGGATAAAAATTTTATTGCTGTGGTTAAATTTAAAAATTTATTTCAAAATTAAGGATTATCTCCCTCGTGCATAGCTCTGATCCTTCGACGTAATTGGCTCCAGTCTTTGTGCATCTTTTTTCAGCTCTTCAAAATCTTTTTTATTTAAATATTTTGGATTTCCAACGTTTCGGCTTGATCAATATAATTTGTCGAAACGCGCATATAGTGCATCAAAATTGCTACCGTATATGATTTACATATATACCGTACATGTATACATTTGTTTTAGCTGAATGATATATTTCTCAAATTATTTTTATGCATTTATCACTACCAGTAGAAATATATGTCGTATTCCCTTGATACAAACAGTTTCTGTGAAGGTCCAACTTTTTTTAAACATAATTAACTTTGTGATGAATATTTTAAATTTAAAGTAAGAACATAAAATGATAACAACTCTGAGTAAAACAAAAAACGTTATTTTATTTCAAATAATATTAAATTTTACTTTCTTTTTTTTTCTAAAGTTATTTTTAAAAAATGCCTGAAATTTTTCTGACGCCAAACTTGAAAAACAATTCGAAACATTCTGTTCACGATTAATATTAATAGGATTAATGATAAAATCGAAGGATATCATATTATAAAGGTAGGCATACTACTTTTGTATTGCTTTGCACTACAAGTACATACACAACACTAGAGCCGAGCTCGTTGCAGAGCAACGAATAGGTCTTCCGTTGGAGCAGTGACCTTGAGTCAAGGTCATGCCATATTCTAAGATGATAAATAATCTTTTAAGGGACAATCAACTTGCAATGCTTCGCCAGTAGAAAGACAATAAAATAATGTACACTTTCTATTTTGTGACCTAGAACTTGTCCAGATGACCTTGCGTCAAGCCATGACACACTCTGGTTAAGACGCAAACCTATCTGTGTTACCGACTTGACAAGTTAACACATGTTCTTTCAGACCACACATCCAGTAAAAGCATCTTGTTCTTAGTGACGTTGAACTTGAGTCAAGGCCATGACACAGTCTGTATGATACCAACAATACCCATTCTGAGTGTTTCCAACTTGACAAATTTACACATGTTTTTTTTTTCATTTCGTTTCCATATAGTTGTAATTTATTACTTTTAACTCGCTGGTTTCAAATTTTATTGTATATATGTTTTATGTCCAATTTCGATATTGAAAAACGTCGGCATCTTTGAGTACATGTACAAGGTGCATTACGTTACCCTATCACATCATGTTCTATAAAGCAGACCATACATGTATATATAGTCAGCGTTATAAAAAAAAAAAGGTTAAAAAAAAACCATTTTATTCATCAAAAATCTCTGCTTAATTATCTTTGCTGATTTCTTACAGAACTAGAGTGTTCCCAGGAACGCATGTGTCGCCTGCTTTTAGCTTCATTAAAGATGTAACTAAGTCTAAAAGTTATCAGCTATTTATTTGCTAAGGCATTTAATATAGTTCATGCCAAAAAAAACAAAACAAAACAATCCAGGGATAGTAAGACTGCGATAGAATCTAACAATCAAATAGAAATGCAAATCCTTAACCCCTGAAAGCTAAAATGGATATTAATGAAATTTGAATAAATTTATTATAAATAATTATATATAAATTATTTAAGTACGTGATTTCAACAATCCTTCGAAAGAGGCTTCAGTCTTTCATATCAGCAATTGTCAGTCTACACCATCCATTTTGGAATACCGATCCCGTTGTATTTTCATAGTACTTAAATTTCAGTTTTTGTGGTTTCTTTATTTCATACAGTGTCAAAATACATTGTCATGAGATCATAAACATGTATAATAACTGTTAATTATTAAACCCTGCCTCTGTAATTTCAAAAGACATAAGTTAAATTTAACCCTCCGCAGTATATTTTACAAAATAGGTCAAAGGTCAAGGTCAAGTGAACTGTAACGCTGGTATTTTTCAAAATATTTTATGACAAACAGTGCACATTCTAAATAGCATAGACTTACCTAATAAATATCAAAAAGAAGTTGTATATCGGCATTATTGGTTATTTTGAAAAGTAGGTCAAAGGTCAAGTTCAAGGATATCTAGGTCGGAAGCCATGGAAAAATACAAAAGCCATAGTGTCAAGCTATATGTGCAAATTATCAAACCCATACCTCTTACATTTCTCGAGATATAAGGTGTGACAGACGGACGGACAGCAAGACAGACGCCAGGTAAATTGATCGCTAAGTGCTGCTCTGCTCTGCAGGCGACACAAAAATGTTTGTTTGATTGTCTGTTTGTTGTTTAACGTCCCTTGAGCTTCCAGCATTTGCCAGTGGAGGGCTGCAAATTCAGACCTATACTCGACACTCAAGGCCATTGAGCAGTGGGGGATTTTCTTCATGCCGGCACCTACTGCTAAACGGAACCTCGGTTTATACGGCCTCATCCGAAGGACCATACTCCACGTTCTGTAGTGAAATTGTTTGTTTGTTTGTGTGTTAACGTCCCCGTCGAGATTTTTCACTCATATGGAAAAACCACCACTTGCCGGTGGAGGGCTGTAAATTCGACACTCAAGGCCATTGAGCAGTGAGGGATTTTTTTCATCCCAGCATCTACTGCTACACGGGACCTCGGTTTATACGGTCTCATGCAAATGACCGGTCTCCACATCCCGCAGAGGGAGTCAAACCCACGACGTAAAGATTAACTCCTTACTCCGCGACTCTAGAGCAAACACTCAAACCACTGCGCCACGCGGGCGACGTGGTGGTATTCGAAACCACAACTACGAATCGTAGGGGTAGAAACATTTTGATAAATGTATCATCATTATGAAAATCATGTTCTGACTTAAGCCTGTAGAACGCAATTTCATTTTTTTCTGGGACGGGGCACAAACAATAAAAATTTTTTGATATCTAAGCAAAAAAAAATAAAATAAAATAAAATAAAATAAAAACATAATTGCAGGGGGGGGGGTGGGCACGACCATATAGCTTTAAGCTATATAGTGACTAAGAAGGAATAACTTGTCATCTGTCAAAGTCTTTTACCTAAACTCTTCACTTTTAATTGTCAATGACAGATTCTTGCTACAAAGTGAAAAGCATACATTTATATGTAGTACAGCTATCCATCTCATATGCATAATCTATTTAATGAATCGTTTTATCCTAAAGGGAAAGTGAAATCTCAATCAAAATTTGTCACAAATACTGGACTCTCTAATTAATTATAATATATATACATGTAAGAACGGATCGTCAATTAGGACTGCAGGTTTGATAAATTCACAGCATGCATCTTCAGCCTTAATTAAAACCTTGTTTCGAAATATTACACTGTATCTATAAAAGCGTAAAATTAGTATTGACCTAAAGAATATTTTACACCACAGGGGAAATGCTTCCGTGGCACCAGAAGTTTACAATTTTGATTGACAGGTGTAGCGCCGTGCATGGATTTCATGTAACAAATGAAGGGATCTAAAGAAAAAAGTTATTGTGATTGACATTGTAATTAAAACAGAGACAATTAACAGTAGTTTGGCTGTGCTGGCCTTTCTGACATTTGAAGTAAAGTTTAAGAATAACTTATCATTGAAATGAAGTTGTAAAAGTGTATTATCAATTATTTTCATTTTCATCATTGGATGTGCTAATAAGTTTGTTATATTCAAGTCCATGTATTGTACTCCTTGTACATTTATTTTTTTGAACCGCGCGTGCAAGTGTAATTAAATTATAAAATTAAGTTAACATACTTCTTAAATGCATGGCATTTACGTTACACAGTTCTGGACATTAGAAATAATTAAGCTTATAGTGTTGGCGATATTTTATCGTATGCTAAAAATATGTATTACATGAAACATGTATTTTAAAAAATTCAGCACAATATAGCCTTTCAGATACTTATACATACAAAATCAGATTACATATAATATGAAATATTTTATTGAATATTAGGATCTCTTCTCTGTAAACAGGTGTGTTTTGAAGAGGACATTGAAGGCGAAAAGGGGCTCGAATAGCCGCCAGTTTTTTTTTTCTTCGGAAAGCTGTACAGTTATCTTGGACGACATATCGCGTACAAGTACAGTGTACAAAACAGCAGTGAAAATAAAAATAATGAACTCAAAGTTTAATTCTCTTCTCTCAATTATTTTGTGAAACATAATTACCAACAAAGATATAAGTTTTAACCAGAGTGTATACAAAGCGACTTTTCAAGCGGTACATGAAAGCGTTTGACGCGTGACCAGGTACGTGTAATTGCTTTCAAAACATGCAAACTCAGACTACAGTATCAGGTAGCGCAGGTTGCTGGCCTGTCAATCAAATCAGCAGCTATTGTTTTATTTTTGTATGATTGTCGGGCGGTATGTTATCGATCTTAAACTAGGTAGATTTTGTGGGCGTTAATGGAAAATTGGGTGTTTAAGGGGGATGTACAAGCCATCTTGGATGTATTCTGGTCTAAAATAAGAAATACCGAGAATGCGCTTAATACATTACCAAACCAGCTCAAAGTTACTCAAAGTGCTAATGCACTTATTACCTACTGTTAGAGACCAAAATTATTAAATAATTATTTTTCTATTGTTTGCATTTGGTGAAAATTAATCATGTTAGAACTGCGCAGCCACAGCATTCAGGAGATGAATAATGCAATGAAAATGATGTCAGTTCAGTTTATTAATAATATGGCTACAACCATTTGTTTTGCTTTTTTCTTGTCGTTGTCCATAATTTTTGAAAATTTGATTTTTCGTATGGTGGTCTCCCTGAGGCCATGCGTTTATTATGTCCGCCATTCCTCTGTCACACAGTTTTCAAATAACATTGTTTTTAGAATAAATGAGACAGTAACGACATCAACACAAGACATATCTAAGTAATGGTCCTTAGTTTATACAACTTACATCTTTTATTTGTTGCATCGCATCGTCTAATTAATGACAGAACGCGATTTTAACCCATCTCTCGCAAACCGGGAAAAAATGTCCTGTTTATCACTCGAGTTTCCTCAGTCATATCATTCCACGGAACACGTGGTTGGCATATGCATATTTCTTTTGTGGATAGATGCATTTATTACAATTGAATTTTGCTTAGAACAAGTCTTATTAGTTTGTTGACTCCTTTCAAACTAATGGGAAAAGATTAAACAGTTCTAAACATATGTGTTTACGGCGGATCTCTTTTCTATGGCGATAGAAGAATGAATGTCCATTGTTTCCGGTGAAAACAGCTGATAGAAGGTAAGACACATTTCGGGTGTGTAAAAACGTGACTCTTTGTTTTAATCCTTGCAATGAACGTGTAATAATTTTCTGCAGACTCGCAGAGTTTCTAAAAATGTCATATATCTATGTGATTTCTGATCAGTTATCAGATATCAGTTAAAATTCTTGACTTCACGTTCCGAATTGCCTCTCCGTTAAGTTGTGTTTGTACATAGAGACTATTTTTAAATGGGGCTCTGCAAGGAGGGTGAATTTTTTTAAATTTAAAAATGTTAAGCAAGTTGTGATATATTCAATAACACATTGTAATTATTACATTCGGAAAGTAAGTACACGTGTCAATATTGTTCAGCAGATAGAAAGAAAAAGTAGTTAGTTATAAAATTTCCTTCAGGAGCCTCATAATAATAGGAGATTGTTTGCTGTACTGTCGAGTATTAGGGCCGCACATTGTATGGAACATTGTTTTGGACCTTAAAACACATCATGGAAAAGTGTGTCCAGGTCTTTAACTGCAATGTTTTGAAGTCTAATTTTTATTAAAATACTTAAGTTATTGGACATGTTGAATAGTCATTAGTCAGAAAAATAAACTATTCATGTGACTGTGTGAAATTGTTTCCAAAATTTGTTTTGCATCAGTTTTGACACTGTATCATATATATATCTAGACACATGCACTTATTTCTGTAATAAAAACTTACCCTATAGTATAATAAAATTTTACATGACATATGTCATAATCTCGAGGTTTCTAACTCCAAATCCAATTACATGGACTAAACCCTCCCAAAAATTGCAGTTTTTTTATACGTTTAAATGGCACTTTCAGAGGACATGGAGGAAAGGCAATAGGAAAATGTTTGCTACCATTTTCTTCTTCAATAAAAGTAACAGGAATTAATGGAAAGCTTCAAGTATTGTGTATTTATTGTTGATTAAATTATTATGAATTAAATTAAAATATTTTTCATATTGTAGGTGTCATATCCTTAACTAGTTTCCCATAGATGTTCTGAGATGCAATTTAATACAGCCCTTAGTTTTGCACAAAGGAATCAAGTAAGTTTGTTAATAGCCCATGCATTTGTATCTATGTGCAGTTCCTCTTTTTTAATTTCAAGTTTCTTGCTTATAAACACTAAAATTTTTCGTTCTTAACACCATTTGTCAATGAATTTATTAATACAGGTACTTGTAAAATTTTGTTTACAGGGGGAGTCAATGCCAAGAATAAAAAAACTCAAGATTCATAATGGTGTTGAAATAAGTTATAGGTGCAAATGGACTGCAAATATGAACACAAGTCTCCCCATTATTACAAAAGAAAAGCAAGAGAGAAGTAAGTCATTTGGATATCCAGGAGCTTGTTTAGATAATGATGTGCATGGCATGTCATTTGAATGCTTTGATGACAATGATCAGCTCAAGGCATTTTGGTTAATGCATATAGAGTTTCTAAAGCAGGTCCCCTCTCATAATTTAATATTAAGCTGTTCTTGTTCACAATTTGATATGTATACATAACAAAAATTAATTGACATATTGCATTTGCAATACTAAACTTGCTTTGATTTGTATCATTTATATTCTTGATAATTTATTTAAGTAAGTCAAGTAGGCCAGTGAAGAGTTTTGTTATATGTGCCTGATATTAGTTCAGGTTTCTTAGTAATGGATAAGCAAATTAGACCATAAAACCAGAAATATGTTTTAAAAAAAAAAAGAGATATGTCCATAGGACATGAATGTTCCACCCAGGGTTCATTAGTAATGCAGCATGAAAATTTGTATCAGTGTATGAAGTTTGATGAAAATATCTTGAATAATTTCTTTAAAATTTGGTTTTATACATAATAAATGTTAAAGTCAAAGGTTATTGGGAAGCTCAAGGTTAAAAAAAATTGGACAAATTTGATAAATTCTCACCAAATAATGTATCAGTGCAGAAGCTTACATAAAAAATATATAATAGAATAGTTTCTTTGAAACTGAGCTAAACTCAGAAAGTGAGGTCAAGATCAAAAAATGTTCATGAAGTTGAAAGCTCTCCACAATATGTATCAGCACATGAAGTTTGATAAAAATATCTTAATTTCTTTCTTTGAACTTTTGAAGAGAGGGCAATGTTTGCAGATAGGGTAAGGTTTGCCATCCTTGGCAACAGAGAAAAGATTTATAAGTATTGTTTTGTAATTTGTTACTGTTATAATAATTTTTTTCTAATTGTTGAATGTTCTAAACATGCTGAATGATCTTCTACAACTGCATTTTATTATTGTAGGTCTTTGAGGAATATCATGTGAAAATTGCATTGAAATTCTAAACTAAAAAGAAATCCATGGTAAACCCAGACTCTTGCCAGTGAGGATACAGTGAAAATCTGAGCCCAATAGTGCCATCTTTGGAACATCAATTTTGTTCGTTATACTAGCTGCATTGTTTCCTGTGATGTTTTACATATAGGATTTTTAGATAATGTTGGTAACAGAATATCAATCATATAATGTAAAATAAGAGAACTCCATTCAGTGTTTTACTTTGAAATATATTACTCTGTAATAGATTTCTAAATCAGAAAGAATTCATTTCATTATCTGTCTGCTACAAGGGCTGTGTAATTCAAATTAAAATTTACACATCATATGATACAATATCTTTAATTGTGTGCAATGTACGTGTGTATAGGGATTAATCTTGTGAATCTTTTAATACATAAGTTTTCAAGGACTGATTATTTTAAAATTTATCATGTAGTTCTTATCTCACTGTCATTACAAAAAAAGACTTCAGACATGTATGTAAAACCAATGTCTAAAATCACAGCTTTCTGTGAGTAACACACTATTTTTTTTTCAGATGAGCATCTGTCAATTTGCTGAATGTTTTTTTAATCATAATAGGTCATAGGTGTATTTCAGAACAGTCAAAAATGTTTTTTTTCTCAAATTTCTCCTGACCAATATATTGAGATTTTATTTGTAAGAATTAAGTAAACAAAAATTACCAGATCAGCATTGGAAAGATGTCCACATTTATATGCATTTAGTTTTATAGAGTGTATCCTCATTTGTATTGTTACTATTGTACAATGTAGGTTCAATTGCTTGATTTTTTTTTGGGGGGGGGGGGGGTGGCCATGGTAGGAGCATAACAAGGGAACTACATTGAAAAGGGAATACTAATCTGACAAATTTATGTTTAGTAAATGCAGTTGTCAATACATATATAATGTGACACTCTAAACCTGGTTAGGGGCCACAAAGAGGGTTTTTTTTAATATTTACATGATGTGAGAGATAGGGGGCTGAGAGACTCAGAGAAAGCAATTTGACTGAGGTGAGCATTGTGAACATTAGGTGTCCATCAATATTATAAAAAAAATTATGCTAGTATCAACTTTAAAAATAAATATTGAAATTTAGAGTTCATCACTGGAGAGTAGATTGCATATTTGTCTTAATTTTATTAGCAAAATGTTTCATTAGCACTTTGTTTTGCAATATTGTCCATGACAATCCTGAGTTTGTTTTTGAAATTATGGTCAAAGTTTTAAAATTCTAGCATTACTAGGTATATGTTTAAACATGTACTATCTTGTATATGATTATGTTGATTTTGTTTTCTTTACTTGGTGAAACTGTAATTTGGAAACCATGGACAAAATAAAGAAATTAAAAAAGATGTTTGTAAATCATTAAATCCCCTAATAATTACTCTTACCAGTAATGATTTTGTACCTATTGAAATATAGCTAGGATGTAATGGAATTTAAAAATGTATGTGTGACAAAATATATGTACTTAAACAAGCTCATTCACATTAATTTTACGATGTCTACTTTATTTGTGATTCATTGTTGATAATTACAAATCTGGAAGTTATCAATACTTGAAATACCACATTTGTTTAATTACAAAGTGGAAAAAAAATCATTCAAAAACTTTAATTTTGATGTTGCACAATTTTCATTGCCTGGAAGCAAAGACTTGAAGAATTTGTTATAACAACACACTATAAAACAAATGTTCAATTATAATTATTATTTTAATTCATTACAATTTATTACACACAACTTCCCTTTTTATTGTGTTTATATAATTAAAAAAAAATTCATAAGTAATTCTCCTTTACTTTTTAAAATAAACTTAATATAGAGGTGTTTTATTAATTTGTCTGTAGTTTAAGTTTCTTCATTTCAGACCATTATGTGCCTCCATAAAAAGAAGTGGTCTGGAAATTTTTTTTGCTAAAAATAGATCACGTGCTTCTGTCCATGAACTACTTTCATGGTTCTTTACACTCATTTTGAAGACAAGAGTGCCTTGTTTGTAACTGGAAATTACCATTTAACAGTGCAAAATTTAGACATTTTCTCAACAAATGATTGTAGGGAGAACATTAAGGCACACTTTGCATATTTTTTTGGATTTTTTAAGGCTCTATTAAAGTGTGTAGCTGCGCAGTTCTAAAGTGCATATCAAAAGCAATTTTCTGCAAAAGTGTAAATTATTCATGCAAAACATGCATTCAGCTATGCATATTTATTGTTTCTTCATTCTAAGGACATAAAATTTGATCAAGTTATAGTGTACTTTAGTCATTTGAAGAAATGTTTACTTTTTGTTTTCATTCCACCTAAGGTGGCCGGACATCCCCCTTAATAAAAAGCACATGTACTTGTCATATGCGGGAGTTACAAAACTATAGTCGACAGTTTTTCACATAGCATGTTAAAAGTTGGTGTAATCATAAAGATAGTCATTTTAAAAAGAAAATAATGTAAAAGTGTTTAGCAATGCATCTTATTGTTTTCAAAATATATCTCTTTTGAATTCTTTGTCTACAAACCTAGTGTGTCAAGTTAGAATTATCTGCAGAATTAACCACACGCAATGAATCTCCGAAATTAAACACATAATAACACATGATTGAGAAATAAATCGTTTATTAAATACATGTATGCAGTTTAAAGATTAGGATTCATGAAATCGGGGACCTTTATACGTCCTTAATAAAATGTTTTGGATTTAAATTAAATCAAATTAAGATAAGAATAAATGATCTAATTGAATGATCCGGTATGATTTAAAAAATAATTTTCCGTAAATCATTGTGTCAGCAAAATGAATATAGAACGACAATGTTTTGTATATGAGCACTAATAGCTGCTTCCTCGGCTACATAATTAGGTTACATAATTGTAAACAAACACAAAACCCGGGTATATGTGAAACGCAGTTAAATGCAGTTAAAGACTGATTCATTTTTTGCTAACTTTTTTTTTAAATTTAATATAGTGTATGTTTCAACATTAAACGACGAAAAGATGTTTTGTTTACGAACGCAGGTCGCTGGTTCACACGCAATGGATCTCTTGTAATTTCGGCCACAATAATTTAATAAGTATATCACCAACATGACCAACATAGATAAGATGAAATAATTTGAAAGATCCGATTTGACTAAAAAAAAAAAACAATTATCCGTACATAGTTGAGTTTGCAAAATAGATTTAGAACGGCAATGCCTGTTTAGTGTATGGCCACTGATCACTGGATCTAGGTCACGCGTGATCGGGGGATGGCCGGTTACGTAATTATAAACAAAAACAAACCCCGAGACGTATTGAAAATGTGTGACTCAATAATTTGGAGTGAAACCACAGAACACGTAAAAACCTTTTTTAAAGTAGTATTAGTATTTATTTTGGATAGGTTTATCATTTATAGCAAGTTTATTTCAGTTATGCGCATAAAGATTTCACCTTCACTTGTCTAATGAAACTAGTTACCTGTATATGGGTCAAGCTTCTAGCTCAATTATTAAAAAAGACTCGAACAAAATAACAAGTTCACGAGATCAATAATATGTTAAAGAACAACTTTTTTAGCGACAGCTATATCGAAATATTTACCGTTTTTGAGTTATAAAACGAAAACTTTCAAGGACCCTAGATCCCTAATTTAAGGGACCAGCCCCTTTTTGGAGGTGCCAAATGAAAGACCTTAAAATTGTGCACAACTTTTATTCAACATGTCTCAACAAAATATTTTTAGTTTAAAAGATACATAGGAAAATATGTGTAAATTTTCGCGCTTTTAGGCGTTCTAATTTTTGACCCCTATCTAGCGCCATTTTGAACACAGAAATCAAAAAACAAAAATAGATGTGCACAACTTCAATGCTTCTATTATTTAAATTCGGTAGAATTTCTACTCCAGCTTTTGTAGTCTCGGAGCCTTTATCCGGAAATAAAGAGTCCTAAATTTTCATTTAAAGGGAGATAACTCAAAAGCAGAAGTGGATTTTTGACATGTTTGACAGCATTCTGATAGAGTTTTGTAACGTCTATAAACCCTGCAAATTTGAGCAAAATCCGTTGAGAAATGAGCGAGATATGAGGCCTCAAAGTTGGCGTCTAGAAAGGAGAAGAAAAAAAAAAAGAATAATAATCTTAACCATCAGAATCAGTAGAAGGTCTTCCGTTGTGACGAAAGACCTTAATTATTCTTCATAGTTTCTCTCTAAATATTAAACGCACTTTCTCGAAAATTCTAGATCCACCAGCCTATTGTTATAAATAGATTAGAGCATTCGGGATTCCTCGCGCACAATCTGGAATTGGGATACTCGTAGTATCAAGAACTTTCATTAGTGGTATATAAAGGCAGACCCTAACCCAAGATGTCAGTTAAACGCAGTCTTACAAACCATAAAGACAAGCTGTTACTTTGTAACGAGGATACGCAATCAACAGTAAGTGATAACCTGACACACATTTTGTACTTTCACTTTAGTGTTTGTAAACAATCATGGCTAGTAAAGCCCCAGCAATCGGCATTGATCTCGGAACAACATATTCCTGTGTTGGTGTATTTCAACATGGAAAGGTGGAGATTATTGCCAACGATCAAGGAAATAGAACGACACCCAGTTATGTGGCATTCACGGACACGGAGAGACTCATTGGAGATGCAGCTAAAAATCAGGTAGCGTTAAACAGCGGAAATACGATTTTTGACGCCAAAAGGCTGATTGGACGCAAATTTAATGATGACAGTGTGCAAGCTGACATGAAACACTGGCCGTTCAAAGTCGTCAATGATGGAGGAAAACCAAAGCTTGAGGTAGAATACAAGAATGAGAAAAAACGATTTACACCTGAGGAAATTAGTTCCATGGTGCTGACCAAAATGAAGGAGACAGCAGAATCTTACCTCGGACAGCCCGTCAAAGACGCCGTCATTACAGTCCCAGCTTACTTCAATAATGCTCAAAGAGAGGCTACCAAGGATGCTGGTGTCATAGCCGGTCTCAATGTTCTCAGGATTGTGAACGAACCCACAGCGGCCGCCCTGGCCTATGGACTTGATAAAAACCTTTCAGGTGAGAAAAATGTGCTGATCTTTGATTTGGGTGGAGGAACATTTGATGTGTCCATCCTTACCATAGATCAGGGTTCCATGTTTGAAGTTCGCTCAACTGCTGGTGACACACATCTCGGAGGTGAAGATTTTGATAACAGATTGGTGAATCACTTTGTACAGGAATTTAAGCGCAAGTACGGTAAAGACATTTCCAACAACCAACGTGCACTTAGACGACTCAGATCGGCTTGTGAACGTGCCAAGAGGACACTGTCCAGTAGCTCTGATGCCAGCATTGAGATTGATTCCCTTTTTGAGGGCATTGATTTTTACAGCAAAATCACACGAGCAAGATTTGAAGACTTGTGTTCCGATTTGTTCCGTTCTACCCTGGAGCCGGTAGAAAAAGCTCTAAGAGATGCTAAGATGGACAAATCCAAAATCCACGATGTGGTACTGGTAGGCGGATCGACAAGAATTCCCAAGATCCAAAAACTGCTACAAGATTTCATGGGAGGTAAAGAACTTAATAAATCCATCAACCCAGACGAAGCTGTGGCTTATGGTGCTGCCATCCAGGCTGCCATTTTAAAGGGAGACACAAGTGAAGCCATCAAAGACGTTCTCCTGGTAGATGTCACTCCACTTTCTTTGGGCATTGAAACTGCTGGAGGAGTCATGACCAAAATTATTGAAAGAAATGCCAAAATTCCCTGCAAGGCATCAAAGACATTCACTACATATGCTGATAACCAGCCAGGAGTGTCCATTCAGGTATTTGAAGGGGAACGAGCTATGACCAAAGACAATAACAAACTGGGTAAATTCGAACTAAACGGAATCCCACCAGCTCCCCGTGGTGTTCCACAGATTGAGGTGGAGTTCAATTTAGATGCCAACGGAATCTTAAATGTATCAGCTAAAGACATGAGTACGGGCAAGTCCAACAAAATCACCATTACCAACGACAAAGGTCGCCTGAGTAAGGCTGACATAGATAGAATGGTAAATGAAGCCGAAAAATACAAAGATGAAGACGAGAAACAACGGCAAAGAATATCAGCTAGGAATCAACTAGAGTCATATGTGTTCTCTGTCAAACAGGCAACAGAGGAACATGCAGACAAACTCCCGTCTGAAGACAAAGACACTGTGACCAGAGTTTGTAGTGAAACGCTATCATGGTTAGATGGTAACGCCCTAGCAGATACTGATGAGTTCGAATTCAAACTAAAGGAAGTTCAAAAAGTATGCTCTCCCATCATGGCAAAACTTCATGGAGGAAACCCGAACCAGTCTGGTGCTAGTCAGGCTAATGGTGGTCCTACAGTAGAGGAAATGGACTAGATGTGTGATCATTTAACACAATTTTCAGTTTCATTATGTCTCTGTCTCAATTTTTGTCTCATTGATCATGTATAGATGTGATGAACGTTTAAAATGTATAAATTATTATATCGAGCGATTGACCGAGCGAATACTAGTATATAAAATGAGTATCATTTCAATTCACTATTATTATACAATTGTTTTGTTCTAAATAAAAAATAAATGGACATTGAAATTTTTTTTTATCTCTTAAAACCATGGATAGTTCTGAATATCACGTTTAAACGGAAAAATAATAATAACTGAGAACATGTATATGGAATTGGAAGAAATGGAACAGTGTGTGACTCAAAATTTTATTTCCTATTCAACAAAATCGAAATATCAAATATTCCCCATATGAGACTTCCAACAAGCCGGCATGCAACTTGTTCAAGTCAGCTTGCAAGAACATTTGAAGTTTGCAATGGAAAGAAACGCAGGAAGTTCTGATTGTGATCACTAGTACACGGCTGAAAGGATCCAAATAATTTATCAGTCTTCATATGTAACGATATACATGTAAAAAAATATATTCATTGAACATAAATACGTTTCAGCAAAACAAGTTGCATATCTACATAAATAATTTTTTAAGTTTCGTCTTGCATGTTTGATGTCACAAGTCGACGCGAGGGAAACTGATTTGGAGCTAGGTAATAGATCAGCTCCTGTGTAGTTAAATTCAAAGTTATGTTGATTTTGAATCTTTAATTACCTATTAAAACCACTCTCAAATATTTAAGAAAAGGTGAAAAAGAATAGTTGAAAGATTAAAAAAAAATGGGGCCGGTAGGTGGGAAATTTTTCCCCGCAGAAATTTTTAACTTCTTTGCTGAATTTTCAAAATGTTATTATTGGAAATGAAAATAGTTGTTGATGGGATGAGAAAACCTCGGAATGAATAAAAAAAAATAATCGTTTTCTGGAGGTTTAAAAAAGTTTTGAGTCGGGCCATTTTTAGCCAGTCGGACGGGAGAGGGCAAACAAACAATTTTTGAAAGATGGCCATAGAGTCGCACAGTTGGTCGGATCTTAAATATCTATCAGCAATAGCTTTGTACTACTTGTAAAATAGGAAAAAAAATTACTACTTGAAATATTTTTTTCCCTGTTTTGGTCTATACACAGGAGTTCGCATATCTATCAATTTAACCGAAATTTTCAGTAAATAAAAAAAATACGTAATACCTATAATAGTTATTATTATAGGTATTACGTATTTTTTTTATTTACTGAAAATTTCGGTTAAATTGATAGGTATGCGAACTCCTGTGGTCTATATAATGGGAAGATACTTCATTTTTAATATTATAAGAGAATGAACAGATGTTCAAGGTGGTATCCCGCAAGATTTCAATGATGTGCTCTTTTTCAAAGTGTCCATTGAAAATATTAAGCTCTGGACCTGTTTTATACTGAACATGCGCATTCCCAACAAAACTGTCACTGAAGAGAATAAAATTGTTATAAAAAGCATTTATTTAAAAAAAAAACCTGATTTCAACAGCCAACATTTGAAATACCAGTAATTAGAATATATATTAGATATGACTAAATATATTTATTCTACTAATCCATCCATCATCATGTAAGTAATAGTCCCTGTATATAAGGGTATATCCTGGATAATGAACACAATCTATGGTGAATCACAAAAAGTTTGTAAATTTAATTTGCTGCCAAATACATATTCAATCATAAACGATCAATTTCTCCAGATACAAAGCTCCATTTGATTTTCAGCACTTGTCTTCAGCATTCTTGTATTTACTGGACTCTATACCTTCATTGTCAGCCATTTCTTTGGGTTCTCTTTCAGAATTTTATCAATGGTGGCCTGGGAAATACCTCTGTTTAACATGTGAGGGACCACATTGATGAGGATATGAGAGTAACCATGACCCCCAAACTTCATCTACAAAACCATTTTATAGAAAAAATGATAAAACAAAATCTATATGTGTAAAGCAAGCTTGAATCTACACGTTTCATAACGTACATTCTCACATGCAAGCATACACCACAGCACAAGCAGGCTCTAATGATAATTGATTTACAATGATTTTCTCAGTGGAAAAAGATTAACAATATATAGGGCTTGGATGATATATCGAGATACCGATAATATTGATTCAATGTGAGAATGATACGCATATCAATACATATGAAGAAATATCGAAATATCGCAAAAAAAATCTGACTTATAATTTTTCTTTGTTTACTTAACATTTTGGGTTAAATATATGAAATAAATATGCAAAATATAAAAATGAATATGAAATACATAATAATAAACACCACTTGTGTAAAATAATTTTGTATTACAACAGATATACAACTTCTTTGAATAAATTATTCATATTTGTGAAGAAATGTTTTGTTCATTTCAATACAGAAAAAAAATTTATAACTAATTCAACATATCGTGATACATATCGTATTGTGGCTCAAATATTGTGATACGTATCAATATAGAAAATGTTGTATCGTCCCATCCCTAACAATATAGTATAACAGTATAAATGTACATTGTAATATTACAATAACATAGACCTCTAAGTCAATAGTTTTTGGCCTAGTTTAGTTCTGGAGAGACCAAAAAAAGACATGGCTTTATCTGTATACAATCAAACCTCTTTAACTCTAACTCTATGGGACAAAGAAAAAACTTCCAAGATACATGTATCTAAGGATTCAAGATAACGTGGATAAAAGAATAAGCATTTGGGACTTCCAAATCACTTCATGGCCCCATGGTTTCAAGATATTTAAGTTCAACTTTACATAGATCCTTTAATCTTGTGAACATGAAAAATAGGATTTCATATTTCAAAGCAAATACATGTATTAGCATACCATGGACAAATTCGAATCTTCCTTCAAAGATGTGTTTTTCTTTTTTTTCTTTTAAAACTTGAGTTATATGTTAGTGATGACATGCTGGACCTTAGAATTAAAAGGTAATCAAACATACACTCTATTTGGTTTCTAAATGAGGACAAATGTATGGCATTTTATTTTTCTAGAAATGACACTGGATTATTTCAAATTTTGGCAGGATATTTTGTAAATTTTTAAAATCTTACCAGTCTATGTTTGGTGTGTATATCGTGAGCAATAACAATTTTGTCCTCAAATCCTTGATCTATCAGGAACTGGATGTTCTGAATTCTCTGAGCATCACTTGGCATGTCCACTTTATAATTGTGAGTATACATGGAGGTCTCAATCCCAAATAAATCATATTCACAGTAGCTACCCACTGCTGCAAATTCAGCTAGCTTATTTTGGTCAAATATTGTCCCTTTCAAAAGAAAACGAAATGCTTTTACTACATCATAGACATAAAAAGGCTATTAAAATATACTCTTTTTTTTAACATACACAAGTGTGTTAAGACTAGGTATGGATGTTTCAATACAAAAAAATGTATAAGGGCTAAAAAAAATTTACAGAGAAGTTTAGAACTTATTGTTTAATAATACTTGATACTTGCAACATTATATAACTAGTACACATTACAACATCATATAATGACACCATTGTTCTTTACTACAAAAGGTTATAATGAACATCAACCAAAAAAAAAGCTTTGGCACAAGGGCATGCCCTATTCAGTTTTACAGAAACAAATTATAATAAGTAGCAGAACATTCCAAGGATTGGTGTTATTGCTGCACAAATACTGATATATTACTAAGTATTAACTATCTAGAATATTCTGTTACAGATAGGCTATTATGTTACGGAGTACTAACTATCTTGTTATTCTAATACAGAGTACTAACTATCTAGCTTATTCTATCACAGAGTACTAACTATCTAGACTATTCTGTTGTTATGGAGTACAATCTAGGCTTTTCGTTACAGAGTACTTACTATCTAGACTATTCTGTTGTTACAGAGTACTAACTATCTAGGCTATTATATTACAGAGTACTAACTATCTAGGCTATTATACTACAGAGTACTAACTATCTTGGTTATCATATAACAGAGTACTCACTATCTAGATTATTATATTACAAAGTACTAACTATCTAGTCTATTATATTACAGAGTACTAACTATCTAGGTTATTATATTACAGAGTACTAATTATCTAGGTCATAATATTACAGAGTACTAACTATCTAGGCTATCATATTACAGAGTACTAACTATCTAGGTCATTAAATTACAGAGTACTCACTATCTAGGTTATTATATTACAGAGTACTAACTATCTAGATTATTATATTACAGAGTACTTACTATTTAGGCTATTATATTACAGAGTACTAACTATCTAGGTCATTATATTACAGAGTACTCACTATCTAGGCTATTATATTACAGTGTACTAACTATCTGGGTTATTATATTACAGAGTACTAACTATGTTATTATATTACAGAGTACTTACTATCTAGGCTATCATATTACAGAGTACTTACTATCTAGGTCATTATATTACAGAGTAACTAACTATCTAGCCTATTATATTACAGAGTACTAACTATCTAAGTCATTATATTACAGAGTACTTACTATCTAGGTTATTATATTACAGAGTACTTACTATCTAGGCTATTATATTACAGAGTACTAACTATCTAGGTTATTATATTACAGAGTACTAACTATCTAGACTATTATATTACAGAGTACTTACTATCTATGCTATTATATTACAGAGTACCAACTATCTAGGTCATTATATTACAGAGTACTAACTATCTTGGCTATTATATTACTGTGTACTAATTATCTAGGTTATTATATTACAGAGTACTTACTATCTAGATGAGCCATGACCAGTTTGTTGACATCTCCTCCAGCCTCTTGGTAAACTCGGATAATTTCAAATGGGGCTTTTGAATCCCTTCCTGGATGAATATTGACTGGACATCCTAACTCACTCTGAACATTCGCAGCAGCTTGTATGGCTATCCTTTCACTCTCTGAATAATAAAAATTTTGTCCATATTAGAGCATGTACAATAAACAGAGGTCTCTGTCATTTATTTAAAAGACAGCACTGCAGAAACACAGAGTTGTTCAGAATTTAATATCAAATAATGGAGAGTCTTCACTATCAATAAGATAGTATCCTCATTCTTTCACATCAGAATTACTGTACTTATTATAGTGGGATTCATATCTTAATTAGCACCTTTGGAACAAAATGAAAACTTTGCACCAAATAGTCTGTGACAAACATTTAGAGTAAATTTGAATCTACTTAAATAAATACAAATCTAGAATTATGGGCAATGGCACCCCTCCAAGATAGAAGGAGGAAAAATTGTAACTTACTGCCAAGTGGCCAGCTACATCCGATTTCTCCAATGATCCCACATTTGATATCCCCACCATCTGCTCCATGAAGAAGATCTGTCTTCATAGCTTCCTCCATCTCTTCTGATGTCATCTTCAATGTTTCAGGTCGTGATGACTCCACATAAAAACCTAACAAATAAAATATCTATGGTATGACATTTAAGCATTCTTATTTCTCTCTCTCTCTCTAAATTGTACCATAAAGTATGTGCTTAAAATTTTCAGTCTTATTATAACAATTTTAAGGTAAAATGAATTTAAAAAAAATTCTCAGATTTTTCTTCCCAGGAAAGCATTACAAATGAGTTGTGCAATGTAAGTGTCTGAAGAGGGCTTGTTCATGTTTAGTTTACATGTTTTTTATGAAGTGATAGGCATACACATCAACAGAAAATGGACATGTGTGGTCATTTGAAGTCTCTGAGACTCTTTACTAACATGCTCATGTAATTATGATATCTAGTTATACCTATATTTTAATGAAAATTTTTCACATTCTTTCACCATATTTTTAGCTTTAACCAAATTGTCAAAAATACACAAAATTTACTTACCATATCACTTTCAATGGTGGATATATTACCTGTTCCTGCAACAACATTCACTCCAGTTTCTCTGGCAACATACTGATAAAATTTAATGTCACGCTTGATTCCAATTGTGGTGTTTTCCACAATTGTTCCTCCCCCATTTTTCTATAATTCAAACAGAAATAATAATAATGAGACTCAAACATGTCAAAGAAGAAAAATTCTTAAGAAATACTTCCCTTGAGACAAGCATAAATATTTTGAGTGTTTCTTTATATGGCATGATAATTACACAACTGCAAAATTGTCACTATGTATTCATCAATTACATTTGTGAATTTAGTGATAACTGTATTCATTAAACCTTGTAAAAATCCATTTCTTCAACAACAGCTGCATTTTCAGTTCCTAAATCCAAATTTGGTCTGTTTGAGTATCTGAATAGAAAGTGTGCATGATAAATCTTCATGTGCACACCTCATAAATCAGTTCCATACAGACAACCCCACAAATCTGATTATTGTATTGTGATATAGTTTATCAAGAGAGAAGAGGTTAACAGAACATCTGACAGATGAATTCCTAATTGTCAATTATACAATGCTAATATTTTATTCACATCAGACTTAGCCACATGATGTGGTAACATGGTAACTCTGGTACATCTATGTCTTAAACACTTACGGATACTGCCGGATATACCACAGGGTGTCTAGTGCAACAGGTGCTTCCTCCAAATACTTGTATTTGGGGTCAATAGGAAGTCCCAGTGCAAGGGAATCCAGAGAAAGATGTTCATGGGTCAAGGTTATTCCCAGGGCATCAGGGTCTACCGGACCTAAAACTATTAAATTAGCCTAAATAAAAAAATTAAATTCAAGAACATGTAATGAGCACTTAAAATTCAAATCAGATAACAGTGTCGTCATCTGGTCATGCTGGTATGCACCTCTTTTAAAGTTCACAATTTAGACCCAGGAATCATTTTAGGCATAGAATTGGTATGAAATGAAAAACGGTTCACATATAATTTTCATCTACCATAAAGTTGAAGAAAGAAAAAACAGCACAGGTGTAGAATTAACATTACACTGATAGTGACATGTGTAATCAATGTTATTTAAGCTTTTATACTTTAAGTTTAATGAATAAGTTCGTATAGGTATGGATGTATGATGTGCTAATTTATAGTTTACCGGTCTGAACTTTTTCTGTCATCTCTGAAATCCCTACAAAAATGAAAACAAATGAATGACAGTATGTACTAACATGTATAATCTGATAGGCTAGTGATAAAACGTGTTATAAATTCAAGTACAATTGTAGGTCTAGTGTTCGCAGATAATGTCATCACAATACATTTGTATACTACAAAGGAACATTTAATTATAACATTATAGACCAAATGATTACTTACCTTCCAAACGGGTCGAAAACCTAAAGTAAAGCTTTCGTGACACCTTTGACTTTATGGGAAACCGAAAGTAGATTTTTCTTTATTCAGGAGCGGATCTAGATGTGAATTTCTGAGCGGATCTAGATGTGATGAGAATTTTTTTCCAGGTATCTTGTACAGGGTTGTCCCTAAGATTTGAAAGAGCAGGGGGCATTTAAAAAAGTAGAAGGGGGTCTGGGGGTCCTCTCCTGAGAGGGGGTTATGGGTGAATATCAGAAAACAGGGGGATTACACGTCAAAATAGGCGGGAAAATCCATTGGCCCCCGGGTCTTGGGGACAACCCTGTTGTAAATTCTGGTTCACCTACGACCCCTTTAATAGGAGCCCCCCTCCCTTCCTCCTTGCATTTGTGTCATAGAAAAATATTTTATGAAAAAAAGTCGAACCCTTTTGGGATGGGGGGGGGGGGGGGGAGGGGAGTTCTTTGATAGCCTTCTGTGTGGCAGTGAGGCAACCCAGTGCCTCCCTTGAAATTGTGTACACAAACTGGCTGAAGACCAAATTAATATTGTTCGTTTGCGTGCTAGCTTACAGCCACTATTTCAAGAAACTTCTTTTAACGGCATGTCATATAGTAACTAAGTAAAGCACTGATGCAGACATTGTGTCAGTTTTGTAGATTAGAATCTTGGATAGTAATGACTGATTAAGAGCCATTCTCTATATTGACTTGAACTTTTATATAGGAGCTGTGGCACGCATAGTCTCAGAATTTCTCCAAACTCTCTATGATAAAAGTCTTTGATACCGTAAACTCAATTCAGGCAAAAATTGATTGCTACGTGTCATGGTTACCATAGCAACATGTCCTAACGTTTGAAAAATGGCATTTTTCAACATGTTCAGAGTCCCCCAGTTAACGTTTGCAGCAAAGCAAACAAATGGCAATGACTGTTTCTGAAAGTTGAAGGCCTGATGTCTTTAATACATGATAAACATGTTTGGTAAATCAACTATTACATACGTTACTATGGAAACAGAGTATTCAAAAGTAATAATTTTGTTCATTTAATTTTATAAAGTCATACACTTAAGAACAAAAACAATTATAGGTTGAAATGCAGGCAAATAATAGACAAGAGATCCTTGTAACATATACCAAGGACGAAATAAGATATCTCTTATAGGTTGGCAATGGTTGCCATGGTTTTAATACCAGAAGGGATTTTTAAATTTGCTCTCTTAGT
The DNA here is from genome assembly GCF_033153115.1 of Saccostrea echinata. NCBI lineage: Eukaryota > Metazoa > Mollusca > Bivalvia > Ostreida > Ostreidae > Saccostrea > Saccostrea echinata. Next base: position 1,015,547 of record NW_026889786.1, read on the forward strand.
GTTTTAATCTTATCCTATCTTTTTAAAAAGCATATTTCTATATAACTGATGATCAATTTTTAAAGGCATTGGTGTCAAAAAATTCAAATTAAATTCTTTAAATAGAGCGTTGCTATGGAAATAAGGCGAAAAAACATGCATAAAAATCTGAAAATTATTCTGTTTCCTTGGATACGTACCCCTGTTTGTAGATTCCCAAAACTTTAATGATTGATATATATGGACAGCTAACATGACTTTCAATTTTGACTACCACCCAATCTCTAACTGGATGCAAAAAGCTGACACATAAGGTTTAATATTGACATAAAATTAACAAAATCGAACATTTTCTCTTCTTGGTAACCATAGCAACAGTGTTGTATTTTTCAACAAACTTTATCAATATATGATATTCAACTTTAGTTCTACCAGATAAGTACAATTCAAGGTGAGTCAAATAATATGTTTCTTGATTAAAAGATAATTCCTAAAGCAGCAAAAAAACATCACTTTAAACACTAGTATGTTGTTTCCATGGTAACACTGCAAAGTAACAATTAATCCCAATTTTTCTTATGTTGTGGGTGTTGCAAGGTCATAAAGATGTATATGTGCCAATCATGAATTTTATTGTTTTCCTCAAGATAGCAGCATTAACCCAATCATAGCAACAGATTTTGCATGGTAACACTGTGTTACCATATCAACCATGAAAGTTATTTTTAGAATAATATTGCCAATACCTTATTACTTAAGGTCAATATTTTTCATTGTTTTTCTTAGGTTATTGATTGAGTTTGATCATGTAACATCTATCATTTGTGAATATTGAGCGTTTTCAGCATTTTTCAGCAGCTAAAACGTATTCCAAACGTACCCATGGTTACCACTTACTTAGAGATAAATTCTAAATAGTTTCTTTATAGCATAAGTGGCAACAAGGTATCATGTTTTTGGGGGAACGGTTTGTTTGTTTTTCTTAGTCTTTATTAAGGTTTAATAAAGATTCAAAGTAGCTGAAAATCTCAATTTTTTCAACTTTTTTGGCTGTTGCCATGGCAACCAAGACACATAGCAACGAAATTTTATTTGATATATGTTTCTGGTGTCAAGTTGTAATAATGGGCAAAGTTTCATCAAAATTGGTGACCACGCGTGGCAAAGAAGTTTAAGTGGTTACAGAGAATCGCTATTAAGAAAAATAGTCAACTGGTAAAAGTTTCTGTGCAATGACATAATTTTTGCATTCTAAAACCCTCAAATCCATTTTCGGTCGAAAGCTTCGCCCCCTTAACCCTCCCATCACCAGGGTTTCGCCCTAGCTGGACCTGAGGGGGCCTATTGCGGCCCCCAGCTGGTATGGTTTGTTTTGTTCGGTAGAATATAAAATCAAGCTATATAATATACAATTTTTCTCGAGAATTTTTGATTGCAATATAATACTGTTACAAGTTAAATTAATAAGCAGAATAATCAAAATGACTAAATTAAAGGTGACCGACCTCTGATAGGGTTTGGAAATTAATCATAAGGCAGGTTTGGATACAATTGCTATGGATGCTTCTTGACTGAAACTGCAGAAGGTCGATCATGACAAGATCATAGGACTGTCCAAAAAAGCTTTTGGACACGTCGTGGTGCTAATTCATCTTTTTAAAGCAAAGATGAATCTTGACTTTGCTTTAGACATTTTGACGTTGTCTTCCGTGCGCTGTACGGCGATACCGAAAGTGTCATAAAATCCCATAAATTTGTTTATTTGAGCATATAACTCTTTGAAATTTGCTATGTATATTGATGAAAAGTGTACTAAAAAGTACGGAAATTTTCAGAAAACATCAATCTAGACTACTTGTCCACGATTTTACCGGACCACCCCCTTATAAGCCACACGCCGAGTTGGATATAGTTTCATAATAACATTATAAATAGGGATTTTGTACTTTCATCTCGTGGACACATGTCATTTTTTTCCTTATGATTATCTCAAAACCAAGTGTGTACGATAATATGTTAATACAGACCGTAATTGAGTACATATATTAAAAAAAAAACTATGAAACTCTCGTACATTCAATAATTAAGGCTGAGATAGATTAGCAGGAAATTCCAGGCTTTAGACATTCAAACGTTTCACATTCTGTATGTTCTCTTGCGACAGAATCTAGTTGAAGGTTTGGTGTCTCTTGGCCAGTCTTGGGCTAGATCAACAAAATTACACACATTTTTTCGGAATAATAATAATTAAAAACAAAATGCTGTCACAAAACTGTAAACCTTAAATTTGCTCCAAAGTTAAAAAAAAATTCCGAAGTCTTCATCTACAGGACACCTCCATTCATTTTCCAAATGAAAGAAATGAACTTGGCCACTGATAAAATATTAAAAGAGTTTGAAGAAGAAGATAGTCTGACAGATGGACGAACCAAGATACCAACAATGTACCCGAACCTTCTTTAGAAAGAGTGGGTATAATAAGACAAAGAATAGTTTGCGTCGAAATAGTAATGTTCTTACAAATAAATTTTATGTTTATCAGGACATATTTCACCCCCCCCCCCCTCCCCCAAACGAAATTCTTTAAATTAAATCAATTTTAAGGGACGAAAAATGTAAATTTGGTTAATTGTCCACAAAGAAACATAAAAATAATCACTTATGCATCAGCAAACCTTTACGTGAATATTAACACAACAGTACTGAAAATTCTGGATAAAAAAACAGCATGAAACTTTTGTTTTTATAAATGGATCACCTTTAGTATTCTGAGTAAATTTTTATACACTGATTTCTGCCATTTTGCCTCTTCAAGGAGGTTTTTAGTTGTGATACACGGCGAAGTTTGAGTATATCTCGGTTTGAAGGACCTTTTTATCTTCTTTGAATAAGAATATTTATAAATAATGTAAATTGCTTTGTTTAAATATCACAAAAACTGTCAAAATAAAAAAAAATAAGGTGACGATAACGAACAGTGATCGATCTAAAAAAAATCTATAAACAAGACAATTCTGTAAAGAGGGCAAAAAAAAAAACACGGGCTTATGGAAATTCCAGAGATGGGATCAGGTGCCTATGAGGAGTAAGCATCCCCTGTTCATCATTACCATAATGCTTCACAGTAGACTCAGCAATTCGTAATATACATCTTATGTGAAATATTATTTTCAAAAATGAAGGGCGAAAAATTAATATTATATTGCAAGCTTAACTATTTATAATTTTGAAATAGATACATACTGGCAATAAGGACAGGATTCTAAGTGAAATTTTATGGCCTTAATGGATCGGTGCTGATCTAATTTCAAAATTAGAAAAAAAAGTGAATTCCCAAAGAACAACATACTATTAGTAATAGTAACTATTAAGACTGAAAAAATACAATGATTACAAATCATTTTATTTCAAACACATCGAAAATTTAGCAACAACATTTTGCATACAAACGGAATTATTGGTATATGTGTACCAACAGAAATGTTAACACTTAATGCAGTCTATATATAAATGATAATACAGATCTGTATCTGTTTATTTCATGTTTGAAAAAGGTGAAGATCACGAGCAGTAATCACTCCCATGAATCACGTTAACAATACGACCCCTAGAAAAGCCAGAGATGGAATCAGATGCCTAGGACGATTAAGCATCCCCTGTTGATCGGTCACGCCCACCGTAATATAAATCCTCTGTACTTATCAGAGCTGAGTAATCCGTAGTCAAGATTGGTATACAGTAATTACAATAGCCTAACAAGAGGCAATCAGTCATGAACAAATCGTATATAACTGCTGCCATTCTCATAATAAACAAATAGCTTATCAAATTCCTCGGCATTGGTGCATTTGATAAAATCTACATCTTCATTGTAAGCCACTTCTTTGGGTTCTCTTTCAGAATTTTATCCATGTTGGCCTGGGAAATGCCTCTGTTTAACATTTGAGGTACCACGTTGAGAAGGATGTGAGAGTAGCCATGGCCCCCATACTTCATCTGTACAAAAATAATTAATCAAATACAATTCCATGGTGTAGCTTTAAGAATTCAAAAAATAAATTACTGAAACCTGACCTCAAAGTAGATAAAAATTTAAAAAAAAAACTAGATGCCCGTATAAGACAGTAATACCTGCACTCTAAATGTACTCTCCTTTATACTAGTATGTGAGTAACAAGGAAAAAAGTCACAATAAACAGATTTATTTCGTGAATCGTCGTTTTCTGACCACTAATCGACCCCTAAGGTGAAAACCAAAATTCCGAAACCTTATTGAATTCTACGACACACCATCAATCATATTCCAAAAGACGAATTCAGACTACTGTGAAAAATGTAAGAGGAGTTTAGAGAAATAAGTTTATGTAGAAATCGTCACTTTTTCGACCGCCAATCGCCCCCCCCCCCCCCGGGTGAAAATGGAAATTTTGAAACTTCATTCCACATCTACGACACACCAACTATCATACTGCAAAAGATGAATTGGCTACTGGATAAAATATGAGGAGTTTAGGAAACAAGGTTTTTTGTAGAAAAAACGTTGTTTTTCGACCCCATGTGAAACTGAAAATTCCGAACCTTATTGCAGACCTAAAGGACATCACCAGTCATATTCCAAAATATGAATGCCATGGGCTATTGTGAAAAATGTAAGAGGAGTTCAGAAACGAGAATATTGTTAAAAACGTCTTTTGGGGGCCTTTTTTTTTGCCTCAATGTAAAAATGAAAATATGGAAATGTTGCACATGTTCAGGACACCACGAGCCATATGCCAAAGTATACATCTAAATGGGCCACTGCTTAAAATGTAAGAGGAGTTTGAGGAAGAAAATAGAATGACAAATACAATGGACGGACCAGGATAACAATATACCCAAAATTCTTAAGAAAGTGTGGGTATCAAAATGTCATTTGTTCGATCGACCCCCACCCCTCATATGGCCTCTAGGGGGAAAATAAAAATTCCAAACGTTATTGCATATTTACAGGACACCCCCAATCATCTTGCGAAAGATGAAATTGTACTGCATAAAATGAAAGAGTTTTGAAAAGCAGGATTTTGTAACATAAAATTGTGGTTTTTCGGCAACCATTTGGCCTCTAGGTTGAAAATGAAATTTTCGAAAACTTATTGCACATTTGCAGGACGATCGATAATATCTTATTAAATGGCTACTGCATAAAATGTAAAAGGAGTTCTGGGAACCAAGTTTATGAAAAACTAAAAAAAGCCGCCCCCCCATTTTGCCCCCCCCCCCCCAGGATGAACATGAAAATTCTGACCGAAACCTTATTGCGCATCTACAGGACACCAATCATCTTTCAAAAGATGGTGTGGCTATTGCGGAGAATGTAAGAGGAATTCTAGGAACCAGATTTTCGACTCCAATTTGGCCCTCAGAATCTGAAACCTTCACTTCTACAGTGTACCAACTATCATATTCAAAAAGATGAATTGGTTACTGCTTAAGCTGTAAGTTTGAGGAAGAAGAAAATGTGAGACACGGGCGGACGGACCCATTCTCACGTCAGGAGTAATGAGTCAACACGTTGCCGTTGGACCTCTGACAAATTCCATTCGTTTTATTTATCTTGCCTCTCTAATTGAGAAGCACCAATGAAATTGAAGTAGACAGATAATGTAAACAGAAAGGAATCAGTTGACACATATGCATTGTTTATCACCGAAAGGCTTAATGTGATTGGTTGAAAGATAAGAAAAACAATCAAAATTTGTAAATTTCCTGAAAGACTCGCTTCAGTCAGCCCGCAAGATATCGAATGAAATTTGTCAGGGGTCCAACGGCAACGTGTTGACTCGGGACCCCTGACATTTTGATGATGGGAGGGACCAAGATAGCAACAATATGCCCTAATTTTCTTTTCTAGAAAGGTATTACAATTATATCTATATTATTTAACACAGTTAATAGTTTCTAAACACAAAGAACTTCATTTGAAGAACAAGTCTTTTTATACCCCCGCTTGAAAAATGGGGGGGGGGGGAGGTTATATAGTGATGGGGATGTCCGTCCGTACGACCTTTCGTCCGTTTCACTTTGGGGTAGTAATCCCTTAGCCGCAACTCCTCTTACACCATTGAATGCAGTTTAATGAAACTTTCACGAAATCTTTATTACACAGTGGCATTGTGTATCTTTTATTTTACGTTTCGATCAGACAAATATTTTGGGTTTCCCTAAGCAGAACATGGACTTCGCCACTCTTTATTCAAAATCTTGGGTACCCATTTCTCATCTGTAACTTTTCCTAGTATACCACTGCATAAAATTTAATAAGATTTTAGAGAATATTTATTATACTCGCACTTTTTAAAGAAAGTTCTGGTATATTATTGCCACCCTGGTCTGTCTGTACGTCCGTCACACTTTCTTCTTCCTCAAAACTCCTCTTTTATTTTAAGCTGTGAACAATTAATCTTTTTGAATAAGATAGGTTGTTTCCTGTATATGTGCATTACGGTTTTGGAATTTTCACCTTACCCTGGGGTCAAAAACGATGTTTTCCCCCTAAACCCCCTCTTCTGGTTTCCAGAACTCCTCTAACAATTTACGCAATCATCATCTTTTGAAATATAATTGCTGTTTTCCTGTAGATGTGCAATAAAATTTCGGAATTTTCATTTTCACCATGGGAGTCATATGAGGTCGAAAATGACATTTTTCTACAAAAGCCTGGTTCCCAGCACTCATATTACATTTTACGCAGTATCCTAATCATCTTTTAAAAATGATTTCTGGTGTCCTGTAGATGTGCAATAAGATTCCAAAATTTTCATTTTCAATCTTGGGGCCACAGAGAGGTCGAAAAATGACGTTTTTTTCTACAAAAAAAAAACACCCTGGTTCCCAGAACTCCTCTTAATTTTTACGCAGTAGCTAAATTATCTTTTGAAGGGTTATTGGTCTTGTCCTGTAGATGTGCAATAACGTTTCGTAATTTTCTTTTTACCCTGGGGACAAATTGGGGTTGAAAATGATGCACAAAATACTGTTGCTCAATGCAATGTGTCATGTAAGAATATATTTACTTTAAGGGTTGGAATCCAACCATTCTTATACCCGCACTTTCTAAGAAAGTTTGGGTATATTGTTGTTATCCTGGTCTGTTTGTCTGTCACACTTTTTTCTTCCCCAAACTCCTCTTACAATAGTAGTAACCAATTCATCTTTTGGAATTGGAATATTATACTTAGTGTCCTGTAAATATGCAATAAGATTTCGGAATTTTCATTTTCACCTAGGGGTAAGAAAAACGACGTTTTTTAGGAAACCATTCCCATGATTCCTCATACATTTTACCCAGCAGCCAAATTTTCTTTTGGAAGATAATTGGTGGTGTCCTGTAAAAAATTTCCGAGGAGGGGGTACTCGTAATTGAGAAAAATATGGCAGGAAACGAAATATATACACTTATAAGTTTGAATACACGTAATTCATTTTAGAAAAAAAATGTCATTTCAATGTCTAAAATTTTAATTTCATAAAATTGTCATGCATTGAAAAAAAATTCATTTTCTGGTTGGACAAAAAATTCATCAAGTTCCAATATTGGGCCGATTTCTTCTTCTTTTTTGTATACAGAAAAGCATTCTTTCCGAAACTCCTTTTTTTAAAATCAAAATTTATAAGCTTAATTTGATACATATGTACATATTTCATGTAAATTAAAGAATAACTATTGTGGCTTCTTGGCTACCCAAGTACAAAGGAGCTAGCTTACATTTAGAGGCAAACACTTACGTGTGGGTATTATACTGTCTAATGACAGAATCTAGTTACATAGTGCCATTTTGACTTCCTACTTTATGTTTGGTCGGGCATATATTTGGGGTTTCCCAAATTGCCATTATTATTGATAAAGGGGGTACCCATTTTGATAATGCAAGTCCTCCTAAACCCCAACCCAGACTAGAGGTTCTGTGAGCAATGAGCTCACAAAATGACATTCAACTCCCATATGAGTATACATGTAATGACAAAGTGTATTTCTTGGCAGTATCTAAATCGTAAATTCTGTTAAAGTTCCATTGAATTTCATACAGGGGTTTAGGAAGAGCTGCATTACCAAAATGGGTACCCCATTTATCAAGTATAATGGCTAGGTCATTTTTTTGCTACGGGAAACAATAAATATCTGTCCAACCAAAACGTAAAATAGGAGGTTTACAATAATACTATTTATTTAATAAAGATTCTGAAAGTCTCATTATATTTAATTCGGTGGTATAGGAGGAGTTGCGGATAAAAGATGGGTACCCTAATACATGTACTACAGACATTATGGTTATAATGCAATTGAAGCAAATTAAATTGTTATTTATGGAAGAGTTGGTAGATCTTTTAAAGAATACTAGTACATGTTGGACCTGTTTGGTTAGACATTTTATAGTTTTCAAATCTGCTAGAATACAAATCTTACCAGTCTGTGTTTGGTATGTACGTCGTGAGCAATAACTATTTTGTCCTCAAATCCTTGATCTATCAGGAACTGGATGTTCTGAATTCTCTGAGCATCACTTGGCATGTCCACATTCAAATTGCAGGAATATATGGAAGTCTCAATGCCAAACATATCATACTCACAGTAACTCCCTAGTGCTGCAAATTCTGCCAACTCACTTTTGTCGAAAATGGTTCCTAAAATAAAATGGTATCTCATAATTGTAAGAAAGAATGGTTTGACTTAACTTTGGATTCTGTAAGAGAAAAAAAATCAGCTTCTGAAATTGAGGTTTGAATAATAACAATGCCAAGTTCAATGAAAAAACATTGATGTTATTTAATAACATGTATCTAGGCTGCCATACCAAACTATCCAAGCTGCCCCATAACAGAGTACTAACTACTTGTGGCTGCCCTATTACTATTATCCAGGCTGCCCTATTTCTTAATAAAAACTAGGCTGTCCTTTAACTGAGTACTATCTAAGCTACATTGCCCTGTACTAATTACTCTACCCTGTCAAATAATTGATTACTACCGGTAATTATTTAGGCTATCTAGGCTGCCCAATTACTGAGTATTTACTACTTGTATATAGACTGCCCTATCTCTATGCACTAAATATCTATGGTATCCGTCACTGCATAATAACTAACTGAGCTTTCTTATTACCGAGTACTAACTAATCCATGCAGTCTGTAACAGAGTACTGACTATCCAGGCCACCTGACCACTAAGTTCTAAAAATTTATTGTATCCTACCACTTAATATTAAATATCCACCCTGGTCTATCACTGAAAACAATATAGGTTACCCTATTCTTATCTACTAACTATCAAGGCTATTCTGTTAAAAATAGGCTATTCTGTTGCAGGGTACAAATTATCTAGGCTATTATTTTACAGAGTACTAAACATCTAGACTATTCTGTTACGGAGCACTAACTTTTTAGGCTATTCTGTTACAGAGTACTATCTAGGCTATTCTGTTACAGAGCACAGTAAAACATGCTTATAGCAAACACACATAATGAATTGACGCTTACAGCAAAGTGATTTTCACTCCCTGTGGCTTTAAATATATTGTGAACTTAACGGATGTAAGGATTTACATTTAAAACAGAGTGAAATCGTCCGTTCCTGGTATTACGTTATGAACATGTTTTACTGTACTAACTATCTAGGTTATTATGTTACAGAGTACTTACTATCTAGGTAGTTATATTACAGAGTACTAACTATCTAGGTCATTATATTACAGAGTACTAACTACCTATACTATTATGTTACAGAGTACTAAATATCTATGTTATTATATTACAGAGTAGTAACTATGGCTATTATATTACAGAGTACTAAATATCTATGTTATTATATCACAGAGTACTAACTATCTAGGCTATTATATTACAGAGTACCAACTATCTAGGTCATTATATTACAGAGTACTAACTACCTATACTATTATGTTACAGAGTACTAAATATCTATGTTATTATATCATAGAGTACTAACTATCTAGGCTATTATATTACAGAGTAGTAACTATCTAGGCTATTATATTGCTGTGTACTAACTAATCAGATTATTATATTACAGAGTACTTACTATCTAGACTATTATATTGCAGAGTACTTACTATCTAGGCTATTATATTACAGAGTTCTAACTATCTAGGCTATTATATTATAGAGTACTAACTATCTAGGCTATTATATTACAGAGTACTTACTATCTAGATGAGACATGACCAGTTTGTTGACATCTCCTCCAGCCTCTTGGTAAACTCGGATAATTTCAAATGGAGCCTTTGAATCCCTTCCTGGATGAATATTGACTGGACATCCTAACTCACTCTGAACATTCGCAGCTGCCTGTATGGATATCCTTTCACTCTCTGAAGAATAAAACCAAGATGTGTTTTTAAAACTCCTATGTCACAATATTGCAGTTTGTGACCAAGGATAAAGGTTTTTGTTCTTCAAAAAGTAGGTCTAACTACAAGTTCAAGGTTAAGAGGACAAATATCTTGGTGCCTAAAGGAAGGTTTTGTCACAAGGAGTATACAAGTGAAATATGAAAGTCCTGGCACCATCTTTTAAAAGTCATGGCCAAGGTTAAAGTTTGGTAAAATTTTGCAAAGTAGGTCAAACTCCAAGGTCAAAAGGACAAATATATTGGTACCCAAAGAAAGTTTTTGTCACATGTGAAATATGAAAGCCCTAGTGCCAACAGTTCAAACTTGTGGCCAAGGTTAAAGTTTGGTAAAATTTTGCAAAGTAGGTCAAACTCTAACGTCAAAAGGACAAATATATTGGTACCAAGACAAAAGTATTGTAACAAGGAATATGCTTGTGAAAAATGAAAGATCTAGCATCAACTGTTTAAAAGTTATGGGCAAGGTTAAAGTTTTTTATGAAAAAGCATACAGATAGACGGACGACCTAAAACTATATACCCCTGAAACTTGGATTAAAGGGGCATAAGAACTGTCAGTAAAAAGCTTAGATTTTCAACCAGTCTCTCCAATTCAATTGTTTTCCTTAAGTTCTTTGCCTACAACTGGCTACGATTTTCATTTCTTCGGCAGAGGATGCTCATTCCTCCATGGCACCTGATTCCACCTCTGATGTTTGGAGGTCCGTGTTTGCTCTGCTCCAAAATTTGTATTGTTTAATGGACTTTTGAGCTTGAATACTGTTCGTTATCTCCATATATTTCATTTATTTCTTCGGAATAACCTATCATATTCATTTTTCAAAGATAATATTATTCTTCCATGAAAATTTTGTTTTAAAAAGGATAATGGAAATGCAGTTAACACATAACACACAACATTATATGCGTTGTTAACACACAACACACTAGTATTCTAACTTCACAACATTCTACTTCAGATGGAAGATAACGAGGAATAAACTCTTTTTGTACAACTTACTGCCAAGTGGCCAGCTACATCCGATTTCTCCGATGATCCCACATTTGATATCCCCACCATCTGCTCCGTGAAGAAGATCTGTCTTCATAGCTTCATCCATCTCTTCTGACGTCATCTTTAATGTTTCAGGTCGTGATGACTCCACATAAAAACCTGATAAAAATTCGTTTAGAGATTGTCCATATGACTTGGTTTCTTTTAAATATGGTGAAATAGTTTCAATTGAGTAAAATTTATGAAGGTTTCCATAACTAAACTCTGGGAAGACAACCTATTGGAAATTTTATGATAGTTGCCTCTCTTATCAGAGTGTGGGCCCCCTTAATTCAAAGATGATTATATTGCGATCTTTGATCATGTTTGTCACCGACAATAAAGGTAGAGACGTTAGGAAAATCTTAGAATTATTATTATTAAATCAGGAATTCCCTTAATACAGTGGATAGGAAACTTAAGGCAGATTTGACTGTATTCTAAACTGGTCAGAATATTACTCAGTACCTGTTCCTGCAACTACATTCACCCCCGTTTCCTTTGCAATATTCTTATAAAATTTAATATCTCGTTGGATTCCAAATGTGGTGTTTTCAACAACAGTGCCTCCTCCATTCTTCTACAAAATAAAAACATTCGACATGTACAAGGATCAAAACTCCGTAAACATTGATCTTGTAAGACAATAACGTGTATGTATAAAGCTGTCGCTTGCATTTGCAAATAAAACTTTAAGTGTTTTATGAAACCATGTAAGCATACATTGTAATTTATGCTTTGAAATATAATTAAGAGTTATCTATAATTATCAAACCTTGTAAAAATCCATTTCCTCAACAACAGCAGCATTTTCTGTTTGTAAACTCAAGTTTTGCAAGTTTGAGTACCTAAATTTAATAGAAAATTAACATAAATTAGCGATAGTTGTTTTTAAAAATCCAGATAAATTTGACAAAATGTTTTTTTTTCCCAAGTAGTACGTCTCGTAGGTTAAATATTGAGGCGCTGGCGATTCTGTTCACTCTCTTCAAGCCTACACTATTTAGAAAAACACTTTATTACATTTTCAACAGTGAAATACTGTGATTTATTAATTGAATAAAAGTGATATTCTCTCACAGTGTGAATGGATACCAAAAGTGATATTCTCTCACAGTGTGAAAGGATATCAAAGTAAGTAAAAAATTATTTCTGGCCTGTCATAAGATAGAGATAGTGACTAAGCATCTTGATAGAGTTGAAACTACAAATTTCTTCCAAAATATGTTGCTAAAATCCATGCTATGTAATGTTTTCAATCACACAACTTCTAAGCTATGACGTTTCAACCGCTCAACTATGACGTCAAGCCTATGACACTGTGTTATGAAAAGACAGAGGCAAAGGGAAAATCAAAGAAAATGTAATAAACAGAAAATTCAATGTTTTGTAGATGAATATGGAATTTATTTCACTCGTGAGACAGGATTTTTTGATATTTTCACTCGTGCTTCGCACTCGTGAAAATATCAAAAAATCCTGTCCCACGAGTGAAATAAATTCCATATTCATCTACAAAACATTGAATATCCTCTATATAACCCATATTTTCTGCTGTTTGAAATTTTTCCTATTTGACCCCTGAAAGGTAGCAAATTACTTTCTGTGTTTTTAATTTCTGCGGTTGCAGTATACCGCAAAAAATAATTTACGGGAAAGGACTACCAGACATTTAGAATTTCGCAGAACAATGCATTGATTTACGTATTTTTAGATTCAAGGCATATTGACCTTGTTCATGGCGCATTAGAACTGAATCTTTTAGTTAGTGTCGTTAATGTTATTCTTATCACTTTTATTTCATATCTCAGTTAAAGCGTTACTTTTTTTTTTTAATAATGTACAGTAAGCTCTAAGAAGTTTTGAAATAACATTAAATGATACGCCACTTATCGAGATGATACAGTTAGAGAATATCTGAATTTTAGGGATGTCAACGAATATTCGAACATTCGAATATTCATTCGATGAATTGATATTCGAATATAAATCTAAGATTCGAATATTCGGTGTTTTTCAGATTTCATAAAAAGAAGTACTGTGATTTAAATTTTTTTATTAGAACAGTGCTGGAATTCTTCCTGTTTAATTTATTAGCGATCAATGTCGATCTATACTTTCTTATCTTATATAGATCTACTAAATTATTTTGTTTTGAATAAGGTGTTAAATTATACAATAATCTTTATGTATTATACAAAAGGTACTTTCATAGTTTTTATTAGTTAAATACGATCGGATCTAGAATCGAGGACAACAAGATTAAAACCTTCTTAGAATGTGTAAAAGACGTGAAGAGTTATACTTATCAAAACAAATTTAATTGATCATTGAATGAATGTCCGATAGAATTAGTCTGTAATTAATATTTTAAAGGGCTAAATGTCAGTATAAATGTGTAAATTACTTGATTATCTGGGGTTGTACATAAACCTGAATTTTATATTTATCATCGGGAAATAAGTTAATTACGTAGGAAAATTGTCTATGGAAATCTTTGTTTATATTTTAAAAACATTGTATCAAAGATAATAATCATATCTTTTATTAGGCTGATAATTGCAATTAATTACACGTATTGAAATCTAAACAGTATACGACTATTTTGCCTTTGGTAGGACGACTGGTTTCTCAGTTGGAACTACTATAAATACACACGTATCATTTGCTAAAATTATACTTTTTCTACATTTAAATCAATTATTTATTTAAAACATTGACAAATATCAAATGGAAGCCCTTATTGTACAACTACAAAAGTCTTCATACATTTTTACAACTACTTAAGTCTTTATACATTTTTACTTCCAATATAAGATTACCTACTATGAACTATGAAACCAGAATTTATATATTTTATCGAATATTCGAATATATTCGAATACTTTCATCGAATATTCGAATATGAAAAATGGACAAAATTGACATCCCTACTGAATTTATATTTAAAGAATATTTTGCGATTGTATAATTTCTGCGGATTTGTCCTATCCACAAAATGGACAATTATTTCAATAATCAAAAGACCTTTAAATCATAAGGCTAAAATCATAATATAGTGATTAAGCTTCTTTTGTCCACGTTTCGTTGCATGTTTTAAATGCAGGAAGATGGTAAAACTATTTGTAAATATTTAACAGACCCGTAGAAAGCGGGGAGGGGGAGTTTTTTTTCGGGAAGTTGCCCCCCCTACTTAGGTCATAATGAAATCAAACTTAATTGAAAATGTTAATCTTCCTCCTCACAACGTCAGGGATACGAGTGCACTCGTGGCCGCCCGGACTCACGACCCCTGACGTTGTGGGGCTGGCTGATCATAGAACCTCTCAGTTAAAGGCAATTTAACCTTGAAAAGAACAAAGTTCTGAAGAAGAGGCCAAAGATTTCAAATTAATATAAAGACTGATATAACGGTTTTTGTTCAAAAAAAAGAATTAAAAAAAAAGAAAAAGAAAGATAGAAATGGAACTTAAATTTGACTCAGGTCATTTGAAATAAGATTTAATGCCCTAGGTTTTTTTATATAGATAATGCTTAGGTGATATGTTAAACTAAAATACGGAATACTTACGGATACTGTCGGATATACCACAATGTATCCAGAGCCACGGGTGCCTCTTCAAGATACTTAAATTTGGGGTTAATTGGCAGTTGCAGTGGCAAAAAATTTATAGATAAATGTTCATGGGTCAAAGTAATTCCTAGAGTGTCCGGATCTACTGGACCAAGCACTGTTGGATAAATAAGTTGACAACTTCAATAAAAAATGTAATACTATACGGCGATCACCCTTCCTTGATTTTTACAACAGAATAACGTCATGATAAATTATATCTCTTATTCTCTACTACATGTAAGTTCAAATTGTACGGTTTTATGAAATATATTTCAATGATAACAACACCCCACAATACAATCTAATTCAACGATAGCTGCAGATCTGTAGCTTGCTGGTCTGAAAAAAAAATTGGGATGGACGACCAGAGAGCTACAGTGCCACCCATAGGAAAAAGTGTATGTTACGCACAAAAAATTGCTTTTGTACTTTTGAAAAAGAAATTAAAATTGGTCATAACTTTTGAATGCTTGGTGCTAAGGCTTTCATACATCAAATGTGTATTCCTTGTGACAAGACCTTCCCTTGGGTATGAATATTTTTTTTTACCTTGACATTTGAGTTTGACCTACTTTTGAAATCATTTATCCTTGGCCAAAAGTTTTGAATGGGTAGAGCTAGGTCTTTCATATTTCGCATGTTTATTCATATGTGACAAGACCTTTATTTGAGTACCAACAATTTAGACCTTGACGTTTGACCTGTTTTGAAAACTTTTAACCTTGACCATAACTTTTGAACGGTTGGTGATATGGCTGTCATGTATCACAGGTGCATTCTTTGTGACAAGGCCTTTTCTTAAGAACCAGTATTTTTTTTTTATTTCATAACATTAACCTTGGAGTATTGCCTGTTTTTGAAAAACTTTAATCTGAATGGTTGCTGCAAGGGTTTTCATATTTCTCAAGTGTATTCCTTGTGACGAGACCTTTCTTTGAGTATACCAACATTTTTGTTCCCTTGACTTTGACCTTGAGAGTTTGACTTGCATTTGAGAAACTTTAACCTTTGCCCTTAGGTGCCATACGGGGCACCAGTGTTTCACCAACACAACTTGTTCTTCCTGGCCTTTAATAGGTATTGCGCCTTTGATATTTGTTAAAAAAATTGATAGAGCAAATTTCTTCATCAGACGGGAAGAAGGTATATATTTAGATTAGTCGTATTATCAAATTGATCAGTGTTACTAGTAGTAGGCCTATCTTTTCAAACATAAAATAAAACAAAATAAAAATGCAATCAGCAAGGAAAAATTGATTCAATTTTTTATTCCTTCGTTACTCATAGTCACATTAAATCTTAGATGTAACAACCCCCTCCCCCCACATACACACATACAAAAGCGGGTAGTAAACATCAAGAGCTGAAACAAACAACATGTTGACACGACACATGCTGAAAAGACAATAGTTCAGCCACATTGTAAATAGTGAATGCTCGTTATTTTACCAGTCTGTACTTTTTCTGTCATTTCTATAAAAAATTCTGAAAAAAAGAGAAAAAAATATTTGAAAGACAAAGTAGAACATCAACTGGAAAATATAATCTATACACATCCTTTTGTTCAAAATTTTGCATGAAATGTCAGTTTTAGAAGAATTTGTCATCAATAGTTACGATAGCAAAAGGTACGTATTCATTACTTTCAGATTTGAACTTGTCTTCAACCAAGTCTGTGGTGGAACAGTAATTGGTGGATAAAAAAAATCATAACATGTACATGTGTAACTGCTTACATCGTGACCTAATTACATGCATATATGTTATTAGTAAATAAGCCTCTGACCATCAGCAGATATACACGGAAACCAACTTCTATTTATAAATGATGTACTTGCCTTTTACAGCTGGTGACAAATCCAAATATATCTATCTAATATTACGTCTGTTCAGATGAAAACAACACCCTCCACGCTAATTATATGCATGCCTCACTTTCGGCAAAGCAGAAAGAAAAATAGTATATTCTATTCTTTATTTTTAACTACATATGATGTATGGGGGTTTTATTAGACATGTATGCAAGACGGGAATTCTTAGTTACAAGAACTCTAGGCCACGAAAAAGTTGGTTCCATTAGAAATACATATGCGACTATGAAATAACTAAAAGCTCAAATTTCCTATAGGTAATTATGAAAAACATTTATTGAATTCCACACATTGTGTGGCAACAGTCGAAAAGGACAATGTGCTGAAACAAGTCAAAAAAATCGTGCGAAGGGCATTTTCATGGAATTGCGGAAGGTGTGAATGGTCATTTTAGCGGGAAATTTATATGACATTTTAGCGGAAGAAAAATCAGTTAGCTGCAAACATTCAGTGGACATTTTATCTGAATTTTTTTCAAAGGTAAATTTAGTTATCTTTAATGTCAGTAAATAATTACTACTGCTAATTCATTATATATACATGTTCTACTTTCTTAACTCTAATGGTACAGGTAAAAACTATCCACTCGAATCAAATTCAACTCGTGCTCGTACAAGTAAGAAATAATCATCATTTGTAATTAGAAAACTGAAGTGTATGAAAGTGGCAGAGGGTATAGAATACAAATACAGAGCCAATATTGAGATGTAAATTGTCTAAATATTTCGTGTTGATATTTTAGAAGTGCTGGTGCTTAAGTAATTTATTGTATTTTAATGAAAATTATCCTGTTCTAAATCCTTCTTTCTCCTCCTCGTTGGTGACCAAGGCAGGCACTTAGCATCGCGGGGGGGGGGGGGGCTGCCCCTCCCCCCGCCCACTTTTTTTCCCAAACATTACATTTACTATTGAAAATGTTCGTTGACAGGGCGGTTTTTAGACTATTTCTTTTTTTTTAGTTGTCAAGTTTTTTAAGGTAAGTTGAATTTTTTTCTCTGCCCCCCCCCCTTTCAAAAACGATGCTACGTCCCTGCCAGGGTGCAAGAGACAGTCTAACTAATAGAAGATGTATAAATACACTTCATTTTACTATCTGCTAAAATGTCCACATTCTCTATTTTAATTTCAGCTATAATGTCCCATAAATCTTTCGCTATAACGTCCACAAACTTTCCGCCAAAACTTCCAATTTGTCCTGCTAAAACGTCCCGTCAATTCGCTAAAATGTTCAACGCCGAAAAAATCAACTGGAAAAGGTCGTCGTTTACCACGGGATGTAAGAGTGACATTTCTGTTAATTCTGCTCTAGACTACTCAGTCGCTCCAGGGTGAAGCGTCGACTTGAAGTTCTAACACTGTTTCTGTGGGTGGAAGTAGCCAAATGGTTTGTGGAGACATTGATCACTGTACAAGGATTTTCTTGGTGACCATGCCAGACGGGATTCAATACAGGGACCAAGTGTATCGCCCTTCATCCAAAACAGTGGACAAAAAACAACGTTGCAACAAAAAAAACTGAAGATCCCATGTTGTATGTTGTTTTTAACTTCCTTAATCATGATAATTTGACAATGCTCAGTATGAGAATGTAATTACCTTTAGGTCAATGCCTTATGGAAATAAAATTTAAAGTTTGGATTAATTTCTACGATGGATTTTAGAATTATTTTCATAACTATTTCTTTTTCAAGTGACCACAATTTCATAAAACAGAACTTATTAGAGTTTGAATCTATTCCAATGAATAATATATGGTGGAATTATTGCCCGCAAAAATTAATTTAAACCTGGCATATTTTTTGTTAGAGGGATTAAAATCACAACAATTCTTTTTAAAAAAGCAACAATTCCATTAACAGATTAAAGAAATAATTATGTAAATTTTAGTTGCTCCCTCTAAATATGATTAAAGAATTGTTGCGTGCGTTAATTGAATTAATTATTTCGCATATTAGTTGAATTATTGTGTGCATCAATTCAATTGTTGATATCATTATTTGATTTAATGAAGAGAGCAGCAATTCAGTTGTTGCACAGTTCAATACGTGAACTGAATGCGCACAATAATTCAGAATTGAATATATCGTGAATTATTTGAACACAGGTACTCGTGGACATGATTGTCCCTACCCCCACCTCCCGCGCCCCTTTCATTAAAAAAAAAATCTGAATTATTTTATTTAATTTTCTACAGGATCACAGGTACTTGAGTCTTGGTTTACAAATATGTATCATTATATACTAATTAACATGATTAATAAACCAAGACCCAAGTACTTGTGATCAGGATATATAATATCTGTAAATACGCACGTACTGACTACTAGGAACGACTACTCCGGGTAGTTCTCGGAACTCCTTTGATGTTATGAGAAAAAGAAAGTACAAACTCCATTCGGAGCTGTCAATTTAGCGCTGACTACCCACAAGATGTAGGTAGGTAGCAGGGTAGTATAACTTACATGTATTCATGTATATCACAAACTTTCAGTAGGTCTCTGAAATAATTTGTACAAGTTTCATACAGTAAAACTTTAATAGATTCCTCAATATTCATTGTTGTCACTTGTAATGCCTGTGACATAGAAGTATCAGGGTTCGACACTAACTTTTTTACCTTGGTGGACCGCAGGTCTACTAGTCAAAAAATGTTGGTGGACCTTCTGAAATTCTGGTGGACCTTTATAAATGTTTGAATTTATGAATGAATTCATTACACAAGGCTTGAAACCAACTTATGTACCCAGTCTCGTCAGATTAACAAAGTATAAGTTTAACCAGTCAACAGAAACAAATCAATTAGTCAGGAGTTTTAAGCAATATTGTGAAACATATTTTCAATATTTAAAAAAAAAAAGAACACAATCTACATCTTCAAACAATTTGTTATTTTAATATCATTTTTTTACAATGGTAAAAACCTGCATTTATTTAGCTTCCAATGGTAGATACAATTTATAATCCCAATAATTGAGTTGTTCATATAAACAAATGAATTTTTCATGTATCTATGGCTAGAATACATTTTACTACGATGCAATACTGACAAAAGTATATTTATTTATTTATTTATTTTAATTATTATTTAATCAAATAAACTGCGATCATATGATTCTTTTATGTGATATAATGTAATAGCAGAAAAAAACAGGAACTGCATGAAATATAAATCACACCTGTTTGAGGACAATGCATAAATGCAGCTGTCAATCAATTCTCATTATCTCCAAACCTGGCCATCAGAGTGCGTTCAGGCGTGAAGTGATTTCCTGTTACCCAGTGTATATTTTCACACCTTTCTGTGCATTAAACAAACAAAGGACAGACTGACCAATTTGGCTCGAATTTTACATGCTTCTTTTTCAAGGTCCGTGTTGAATGTTCTTGCAGTCAATGTTATTGATACTGTAGTCATCAATATTACATGTAAAATATATATTTAGTCGCTAGGTTCCCCTGATTACCTAAAATAAATTATACCCTATTTATTTCTTGTAAAATATAAGTATGGATGAATTAATCGTTGATTTACGGATGTCGATTTATAGAAAAAGTGGAATTACCATTTTTTTAATATGGTGTTTAATTTTTAAGTGGACCAATGGTCTACCTAGTCCAGAACATTTGGTGGACCTTCCAATTTTTTGGTGGACTCGGGCCGCCGGTCCACCGTTAGTGTCGAACCCTGAGTATTCTTCATTTCTTAATTGTTGAGTGTCATGTTTTCAAATTTTATCAATAAGAAAGTTTCTGGGAGAGGGCTTTCAATCAGGGACCTATATACTACTAGTATATAGGTCCCTGCTTTCAATCAAAGTACTTTAGACATAGAAATGAAACATTCAGGTTGAAGCTCCATTTAAATATGAGAAAAGGACGAACATCAATAATCAGTGATAATCTCAGCGAGATTTGTTGAGACTAAAAAATTTTGTACTAACGTCTCTTCGGAGGAGACACATCAGTAGTACATTAAATCCATGAACTTTAAAGTATAATCTTGGTAATTAAATTTTAAATGTGGAGTACTTGACTTGGTGGTCACGTAGGCGTTCAGACACTAACCCAGAGGTTGCTGGTAAATTCAAGCCCCGCTGTGGGCACTTGATGTTGTGTCCTGGACAAGGCACTTTATCTGCATTGTCTCAGTCCACCCAGCTGAAATGGGTACCCACTTATGATAGAAATGATCCTGAGTTGTACTGGTGTCCCATCCAGGGGGATTCGATGACTCCCATCCACTTAGCACCACAGAAACTGGGTATAAGCTCTGGCCTATTAAGCCTCATGGCTCGGAGAAGGATTGAACTTTTTAAAATAAATTTTTAATTTCAAAAGCAAAAAGGCCTCAGCTTACTTAACGGCGGGCTTCAAATGTAAAAAATATTGAATTTGAATTAATTAATGGTGTTGCCAATGGTAATTGATATAAAAGTAAATTTGTTTGTTTCTTTTTTTTCTTTTTTGTCAAAACACTTGTAGAGGGAAAGTACAGAATATGGCTCCAATAAAACAATGCAAGATAAATGACTATAGTGATTAGTGAACACGCTTAGAGTGAATTCACATTTACAGCGAAGTGATTTTCATTCCCCATGGTTTTAAAACATATTGTGAACTAAATGGTTATAACCGACTACATTTATAACAAATCAAAATTCTTCGTCCCTGGCACTTCGCTATAAGCATGTCTTACCATATAGGTAATAGTAGGAAGGCAACATATTGCATTAATACTCATTTTAGTCATGACATTTTCCTGAAACAATAAAAATCTACTGAAAAATTGCACAAGGGGAATTAAGATATACATGTTCATCAGAAAGTTTTGTCAATAAGAGTAACTTTAAAATTTCATAAACCAATGCACTTGATGATACTGCAATATTTTTCCTTCTATTGATGTATTCCACTACTTTTCATTTCCATGATACACAGGTGTTAAAGGAATGGGACAGACCAAAATTTTTATCAGAGACTATATGAAATTGTTTTGCCAAGCTCAACAGATCTAAATATTGTAAGAAACTTTAATATATGAAGCAGGTGTGGATCCAGGAATTGAAGTTGGGGGGGGGGGGGGGGGCAAAAAGTAGGCAGGGGTTCTGGGAGCCGCCTTGAGGCCCCTAGTGCCAGGGTCCAGGGCCAAGCCCTGGTGGGGGCCCAGGGGGCAAATGAGGTCTACTGAGCAGACATTTTTACATTTTCTCAACAAAACTGTGATTTACGCTAACTTTGACAATTTTAGGGGGGGGGGGGGACATCGGGTGTGGCCCCCCCCTTAAATCTGCCACTGTGAAGTACACTGCTAAATGAGAGTTGTATGTAGTTTGATTTTCTCCTAATTTGATGTTTTTAATGCATTAATTGTCTTATTAAGCACCCACTGGTTTATTTTTTTCCTCATAATTGTTATAATTCTTGTAAATGTTGAATTGAGTGTATATGCTCAAACTTTGGTTCTTTCCATAATATATAGGAATGGAACTCCATCCACAATTTGGAACTTTGCTTGGAATTGATACTAATCATGAGCAGAAGTATGTCATGCACACGCTTCATATACTAGTATTCTGTAGTCTTAATTTCTGTTCATTTAAAGCCTAGTACAAAAGATTATTTTTAAATTTATGTGTATAATATTCAGGTACTTGGATTATTACTAAATGTTTGCTATGACGTGAAAGAGGCGGATGATTTGGTGTAAATATAAACACCATAAAGGAAGGGGAAACAAAACCATGTACATACTCACAGCTGTTTATCGTGTTTATTGTGTTCAGTATTGCAGGCATTGATTTTGATGGACAAACAGAGAATAGACTCAATAATATTAATGATTACTCGATGGTATCCCCATTTAAACTTGTTGCTTTAATTTACTGCATGCAATTTATGTAGTCTTATTATGACATATCAAATATTCCTTTATTTTTTTGGTGTAAACAAAGAAAACAAAAATTAATTTTAGCTAGTCCAAATTTACATGCTTCATTAGTTCCTACAACTACCAGAAAAGTAAAGTACATTGACCTAAAGAATAGACACGACCTTTATGACCTTACATTAATACGGAAGTAATGGTTAAAAATAGTTTCCTCTCATTGGTTGAAGACACATAAGCTTTGAACTATAAAGTTAAAAGTAAACATTTTACCTGATTTTATTAGAAATTGATTTTGTACTGATTGATTCAATCTTAAGCTAACTTGAAGTTACACTGTATGAAAACAAGCATACAATATGAAATTAATACAAAAGGAACTAGAAACCCTCACAAGATAACTGTCTCTGCCACTGTTATTCTTGCCTAAATTCTAAAGTGGCGGTGGTGTGTGAAATCTGTTTTTTAGGAGTCTGCTTGATATTCTTGTGGAATAGGTTTCTGCCCTTGCATTCGTTTGTGGAATCAATAGAGAGATTAATTTGAAAAAAGCTTGAAGGTTTGTACTTTTTAGTGAGTGATTGTTTCCTTGAGTTGGGAAAATGCAATAAATTTAGCCGCATGGCCACTGTTAAGTCAACACTTTCTACTGTATCTAACTCAGACATGTCTAAGTGTATGTTTGAATGTAAAGCGCTGCATAGATATTCACAATAGATGTATCTTGAGGCAAGCCAAACTTATTGTTATATGGCAGGATTCATTCAGATCTGGAATGTCATTATTTGTGAAATAATATTGAATTTTCCAGTTATATTTATACATGTTTACAATGGCAGTGAAACCAATTTCATTTGGCCTTGCTAATGGAGAGTCAGGACTTGCTATAATGTTGTTGATACATCGGTCATGTCAGTAAAACTCTTTTGCAGGATGAAGAAGAAATGTGTGTAATGAAACGTTGCAGAGATTGTCATGGCAGCCCATCTGCTGGAGGAAGAAGGTGAGCTCATAAATTAAAATTTTTTAAATTGGTTTGCAGAAAAGCCGTGAGTTTTATTAAACAGGGGGATCTATACCTTACATTGTATATATATTTGTATAAAGAGAGGAATGAAACAGAGATCTGTAAGAAGATTTAGTGAATACATGTACTTTAAAGAAAGTTGATTTCTTGTTTTGTCTTTATCCTCATGGTATAATTTTCATCAATTTGACTTGTGAATTTCTTTCTTTTTTCTAGAAAGGGGGGGGGTATATAAAACATTTTTAGGGCACCTGCTCTCTGTGTTTGTCTGTGTCAAAGTGTTAAGCATTGTATGGGTGTGTGTTGTGCATTATGTGTAAACTTTTCACATTTTCAACTTCTTTTCAAGAACCACTGTACTCATTTCAGTCAAACTTGCCACAAAGAATTTATGGGTAAAAGGGATTCAAGTTTGTTCAAATGAAGGGCAGTACATGTACCCATTTCCGGGATGAGATAATCAAGAAAAGGCAAAAATAGGGTGGCATCACTTAAAAATCTTCTTCTTGATAACCTCTTGCCAGAAAACAATGTAGTTGAAACTTACATAAAAGCTTCTTTATGTAGTGTAGATTCAAATTTGTTAAAATCATGGCCCCTGGGATAGAGTGAGTCCAATGAAGAGGATCAAAATTTACATGGGAATATATATGTGGGTAGGAAAAAAATCTTTTTCTCAACATTATATTAATGTCCAAGCATCCTCAGATAGTGTAGATCATGGTCCCTAGGGGGTACATGTAGGTGGGACCACAATTGAGGATAAGAGTTTTGTTTGGGAATACTGTGGAATCATTTAAATTCGTGGGGGTCAATGTTCGTGGACAAGCAAAATTTTATTGGTTCGTGGGGATGTAATTTCGTGGGCAGCTCGTTTATTTGGTAGATTTAATTAATCAGTACGTTGACAAAAAAATTGTTCGTGGGGATGTAAATTCGTGGGTAAGGATGACCCACGAAATCCACGAACATTGATCCCCCACGAACAATGATGATTCCACAGTATATAGAAAATAAAAAAAACTAAGCTAAGTAGGTCATTTATTGAGAAATCATAAGGACCTTGAAAATTTTCTTTTCTAGGGGACATCTAGCGATCAAACTGGTTTTATGATTACAGTGAGTGAATAACCTTTACCAGAATTAGAAAAATGTTGCACTTATCTCCTGGGTCCAGCATTCAGGCTCCAGCACTCAGGCTCCAGGGTGGGGCTAAGTTGGTCATATGTTGAAATGCAAAAAAAAAGGGGGGGGGGGAAGGAAAAAAGAAAAAAAAATTAAAAATGTTTGTGTTTACTTGTGGACATCTAGCAAGCAGACTATTTACATGATTACAATTAACACTTACCCCTCTATGGATATTGTAAAATTCATGTTTCCTTAATTGCCTGTGATTCAGGCCCAATGTGGGCTAAGATAGTTGTATATTGAAAATTCATTACATCTTTAAAAATTGTCTTCTTTTCTAAAGGAGATCTACTGGGCAATTTGATTTTACGATTAGAATGAATGAATATTTTAAAATTCATGTTCACTGCAGGCTCCAACAATCAGGCCCCATTGAGTGGGGTATGTTGGTCATATTTTGAAAATATATTGCCTTTGAAAATCTTCATATTTAATACTCATGGATATCTTTTTGCAAGATTGTAATAAACACTAAGCCCTCCTCCAAATTTGTAAAAGTGTATGTCCCCTTTGCCCCATTGACCCTTACTTCAGGCCCAAGGGTGGTCCTAAATTGGTCATATTGAAAGTAAATTATGTCTTCATTTTCTCTTAGGCAAGCAAATTGTTTGCATGAATATAATTAGCAGCTAGCCCTTTACAAAAATTATAAAATTCAGGTTCCCTTAGACCAAAGATTAAGCCAAAGTGGGTGGGGTTTTTAGTCACTGAGAATTTATACATGTGTCTTTATTATCTGAATTAATTACCTCAACATTGGATATTTCTACAACAAAATGTTAAAATATATCCTGTTGGTATAGACTCAATAATTTTTCTACAAAAAAATTACAACATTATAAGGAAATAATTTAAGCACACTGAATTAAATTTGGTTGTTAACATAATCAGTGATATTATATAAAGAAAAAGACATACAGTTATAATTATGTTTTAATTTTATATAATTATTGCTTTTCAGTCCTTATTAATTCCTGATAGGCTGTGCTTATATACCTATTTCAATTGACATTGTCTGCATTTTTTGAGTTAACCACCTTGTCTTAAATGTATAGTTAACTACACTTATGATATTTTTTGATGTTGTAATTTATATGAATTAATCCTAAAAAAATTGACAAGATGATATAAAAAAGATAAATTTATGTTTAAATCATGTGAAATGTACTTAGGCGTTTGAATATGAAAGTCAAATCTTGTTGTCCTGAATCACCTCACATTTTAAGCAAATTATCGTTATCTGACATTTATGGAAAGAAAGACGGAAAGACTTGTTTGTCAGCTTGTATGAAGGAGTCTTATATATTAGTAAATTAGTGTATACATCCATTGAAACCCTGGAGCAATTTTTAGATAAATATACCCTAAATTTTTGATATTCATGGTTGAATTCCTATGTTATAGAGTAAAATTGTGTTCATTGATGTATGACTTGTTCGGAGACATGAGGTACATTTTGAAGGGCAACACACATCACTAGCTGTTTCTCTGACTTGTTAACGTGACATTATGCACACTCAAATGACCCTCTAAAAGCAGCCAAACTTTAATTACACTGGATGAATTTTTGAGATGTGGTTAGGGAATATTTTGACATTAATACAAGAAATGTACCTTTGGAAGGACTTACTATTTGTCTTACACCAAAATGTGTGAAACACGGATAACTTTCCCAGATTTTTCCGATTCTGATAATGAGCTTGAATTTTCCAGTGATTCAGGTACGTTTTACTTTATGATAAACTTTAAATTTCACAGTTTTAAAAAGGAAAAATCCTAAAACAGATTCAAGTATGTACTTAAATTTAATTTTTATTAAATCTATTTTTTAATTGGTGGTGATTAGTGGTGACTATGCACTTGATTCATTTATCATTTTGCATGTCACTGACTCAGGTGATGTTGGGTATGCATGTAGACTAAATTCAGTTTTATTACACTTGTTTTTTTTAAACTAATTTAAGGAAGTGTTGGCTTCCTTTCAAGTTTTATTAGCTCATCTGTCCATTGTGTGGATGTGTTTACTGTTGTTTGTAAACTTTTGAACATTTCCAGCTTTTTCTCTGGAATGACTGAACCAATTTTAACAATTCTGGTATATAGCATTATGGGCAAACTGCCACAAAGGATAACAAAAATTATATTCACCTCCTTGGGGCCTGAGGGGTGGGACCAATATTATAAAAATTAATTCTTCAAAAAACTTCTTTATTCCTGAACATGAAGCTGCAAAACTGTTGGTATAATTATGATAAATATGGATCCCTATACCAAGATTGTGAAATTCATGATAACTTTTCAGTGGTTGGAGCTAGGACTTTCATATTACACATGTGTATCCTATGTGACAAGACTTCCCTTGGGTACCAACAATTTTGACCTTGGGAGTTTGACCCACTTTTGAAAAACTTTAGCCTTGGCTATATTTTTGAACTATTGGTACTAGGGCTTTCATATTTCACAAGTGCATTATTTCTGGTGACAAGACATTTCCAGGGGTACCAATGGTTTGACCTTTTATCATTGACCTTGGAGTGTGACCTACTTTTGAAAAACTTTAACCATGGCCATAACTTTTGAATGGTTGATGCTAGGGCTGTTATATTTCATATGTGTATTCCTTGTGACAAGACCTTCCCTTGGAAACCATTAATTTTGACCCTTTGACCTTGACCTTGGAGCTGACCTATGTTTGAAAAACTTTAACCATGACCATAACTTGTGAATGGTTGGTGCTAGGGCTTTTATATTTCATATGTTATTCCTTGTGACAAGACCTTCCTTTGGGCACCATTAAAATTGACCCTTTGACCTTGACCTTGGAGTTTGACCTACTTTTGACAAACTTTAACCTTGCCCATAACTTTTGAATGGTTGGTACTAGGGTTTTTATATTTCACAGGTATATTGATTATTCCTTGTGACAAGACCTTTCTTTGGGTACCAATATTTTCTATCTTTTGATTTTGACCTTTGAGTTTGACTTGTATTTCAGAAAGTTTAACCTTTGCAATTAGCTGTCATATGGAGGCATCAGTGTTTCACAAACACATCTTGTTTACTCTACTTTGAGAGAAGCTATTACCTTTAGATTATTAGATTATTCACCAATGATAATAAGTAACTCAGGTGACTGTTACAGCCGTTGGGCCTCTTGTTTTGACAAGGAGATGGGGTTAGAATAATTGTTGGTGTAGAGAACTGCACACAGTGTAGTTGTATGGAATAATATACAGTAAAACACGGTTATAGCGAACACACTTATAATGAATTCATGCTTACATCAAATTGATTTTCAATCCCTGTGGTTTTAAAACATATTGTAATCTTAACGGATATAACGAATCAAAATTGAACGTCCATGGCACTTCGCTATAAGCGTGTTTTACTGTAATATTTTACAAATCACACACAGTCTTGTATTTGAGATATGTTGTTGTTAACAGAAATATTACATAAAAACAGGTATTTCTGTAAATTTGTGAATATTGATTCTTCAATAAAATACATTTTTGTCCTGCTATTTGATGGAATTAGGGGGAGATAGTTACGGTATGGATTTTTGACTCTTAATTAGCTTCAATTTAAATTTCAATAAAAATTCAATTTGAAATGGCATGAATAAAATGGGTCAGTATACCATATTGATATTTCCTTGTTCCACGTATATAATGCTTCCAAGCAATGCCTTTGTCATACACTATAGATTATCCATACATAGATGATATTCTTTTTAACGGTACATTCTCTGTATCAATAATCATACACCTGTATGATAAGTTCGTGTGTATTATATTCGAATGGCATTTCCCATATGAAAAGTACGAAGGCGGGTTTAGAGGGAATATGTTAGCATATTCTTTTTTTAAATTTACTAATAGAAGTTGCTTCTCTTGCCTCTCGTGTAAGGGAATTCGTTAAATGGCATATCTTGTGTTTGTACACATGCACAGACTCTATTTTCTGGGTCTGAAAGTCCTATTTCCTGTGACTCCATTTCAGGGGGTTGTCTGTATTATTAACATTAGCCTTTACTTTTAAGCTATAATTGAAAGAGATTTTATATATTGCTAAGGTGAAGGTTGGGATTCAAAATCTTTAGGTCAAGTCATATGTCAACTGGGTAGTTTAAACAGGAAAATTACATGGCTTTATATCGGTAAATAAAAACAAAACTATACATTTCTTGAATTAAACAATTTCTGAGTAGACTTGATTTGAAAAAAACAACAACTAATAAATATGTTAAATTTTATTTTTATTTTTCAGAGGTTCTTCTCAGCAAAGTAACAGCTGCAGACAACTCAGACTCAGATGATGATAGTGCTGTAAAGTCCACTAAAATTGAATTACAGGAGTGTCACCTTCAGACTGCCCCAGTAGAGGATGATGGGATACCATCCAAGTCTACCTGTGGCTCCATCTATGTGGTCTGTGCCTCAATCATGGCCTCTCTTGGAGGAGTGTTGTTTGGATATGACATAGGTATAGTGTGTGTATAGTGATAGATCAAGAATCAAGGAGGCCTTAACTACATAAAAAGGGGGAAAATACATTTGTCACAGTGCATGCTGTTTAGATAGTGTTACTGATATGAGTATACTTAGTACTGGTATAAGTGGTACATGTATTTAATTATGGACCATACTGGAAAGAAAACTTGTTGTAGGCTGAATAATGCACTTTTTCTTCTTTGTTATATATGTATACACAATTTTAAGGAAGTATATATTTCTAGTAGATAAGTAAAAGTCAAACAGAACTGTAAAAGGGAAAGGTAACTTGTGGTGTTACCTTTCAATATAATTAGACCTACCTTTACATTTAGAATTATTAAATGCAGCTTGAAAGACAATTTTAATGTTTTTGAAAAATTCAACACCAGGGATTGGGCTTTCAGACTAATAAAAAAAAACCCACAAAGATAAGCATTCTCATATTGTACAGCAATACAGTTTATCCTTCATCAGAAGCCCTTTTCCCCTTTTTGGACCCCATTTCTCTCATATGGTCTTCCCACTATAAATTCACTGTACAGGCATTGATCAGCAGCCTTTTTTGTTCACTGACAGGAATCATATCTGGAGCAGTACTACAGTTGAGGGATGACTTTTAATTGTCTGTCTTGTTGGTAACAGCTTTCCTTTTCTCACTGACAGGAATCATATCTGGAGCACAGCTGAGGGATGACTTTCGTCTGTCTTGTTGTTAACAGCTTTCCTTTTCTCACTGACAGGAATCATATCTGGAGCACAACTGAGGGATGACTTTTGTCTGTCTTGTTGGTAACAGCTTTCCTTTTCTCACTGACAGGAATCATATCTGGAGCACAGCTGAGGGATGACTTTCGTCTGTCTTGTTGTTAACAGCTTTCCTTTTCTCACTGACAGGAATCATATCTGGAGCACAACTGAGGGATGACTTTTGTCTGCCTTGTTGGTAACAGCTTTCCTTTTCTCACTGACAGGAATCATATCTGGAGCACAGCTGAGGGATGACTTTCGTCTGTCTTGTTGTTAACAGCTTTCCTTTTCTCACTGACAGGAATCATATCTGGAGCACAGTTGAGAGATGACTTTTGTCTGTTTTGTTGTTAACAGCTTTCCTTTTCTCACTGACAGGAATCATATCTGGAGCACAGCTGAGGGATGATTTTCGTCTGTCTTGTTGTTAATAACTTTCCTTTTCTCACTGACAGGAATCGTATCTGGAGCACAGCTGAGAGATGACTTTTGTCTGTTTTGTTGTTAACAGCTTTCCTTTTCTCGCTGACAGGAATCATATCTGGAGCAGTACTACAGTTGAGAGATGACTTTTTTCTGTTTTGTTGTTAACAGCTTTCCTTTTCTCACTGACAGGAATCATATCTGGAGCAGTACTACAGCTTAGGGATGACTTCTGCCTGTCTTGTTCCTTCCAGGAGATGGTCATCAGTGCCATGTTAATGGGAGCTATTGCTGGCTCACTTATTGGAGGTAATGATAGATATTTCAAGCAAAAGGAATTTGAATTCTTCTTAATTGATATGCACTAATTGCTCAAAAAGTTTCCATTTCCTCTTAAATCATTATAAATACTCATATAAGTAAGAGTTATTAAGAACACATATATTATTATAATACATGTAAGTAAGGAAAGACTTTTTTTAAGGAATGCAAATCCTAAGTATCGATGACAACTTGATCACTATCTGCATAGGCACGCACTTCCTTTCCAATATATTTTTCAAAATTTTTTTTATTTCAGGGGTTTTAATTGACAAATTTGGAAGGCGGTTGACCATCATTGTGAATACAGTAGTGTTTTTGGTTGGAGCTCTTGTGTTAGGCTTTTCACCAAATTACCCTTCCCTGGTAGGTAGGATCGATTATTCCTCACTGCTAGAGGGATGTCTAATTCTCCTAATACTAACCTTTGGTATAATCCAGGATTTGTGATATTCTACCATTGTGAAATGACTGCACACTGGTGATAAGTGTTGGGGATTTCAACAACCTACCCCACACTTTAGGTTGAATTTACAATTCTAACAAAATTACCCAGTATGTGTGGGAAGAGTTTTACCTTCTTCCTAACCTGTCTCTCCTGTATAGAGCTACCTTTCTGTCGAAGGTTAATTATGATTCTTGCCAAATTACTCATTCTGGTAATAAGGAATTTTAAAAGTTCTCCACACTGGTGAGAATATTCAAGATTATTAGTTCAAGTCAATGTAATCCTCCCAAAATACAATTCCTTGATGCTTTTCCTTTTGCATTTACATTAATCTCCAGTATCCCCACTACTGTAGATTCCTAAACATATGGGAGAAATTTACTATTGCAGAATTTCTCAAGAACCCCCATTTGTGACCTTAAAATTACTCACTTTTATTGTTATTCTGAAATACTTGTTAATTGTGATTAACAGACCACTTTCAAAATCATGTTCTTGCAATTTAATGTCAGTGAGTCAATTTACGATTTGATGTCAGCGAGTCAAATCACAATAATTATCAATTAAATTTATTGACATCACCATGTTGGTATACAGTCAAAATAAGAAGTCAAATGACTAATTAAGTACTTGGGCATAATAGGAATCTACAGTATCTTTACCTTGCATTATATTGTCTTTGTTTGTTATGCTGTAGTGGATACTTCTTGTGTGATTTTCCTTTTCTCACTGTGATGATATTTAACAGATCGTTGGCCGTCTCCTATTAGGATTTGCTGTTTCTTTGTCAGCCACAGGAGAATGTATCTACATCTCAGAAATCGCACCCCCTGTAAGTCAGGAGCCACATTTTGTGCTCTTTAATTAATATCATTAATCAAGAAATTAAAAAAAATGTCAATGTTATACCTTCTGGTAAAGACAACTTACATTATATCTACTGTATCTTTATGTGTCGTAGAATGCATACTGTGGAAACATTAGATTTCACAGTGGCTCATTATTCGTGCAATTCGTGGGTACTCTGCATCCACAAATTCACATCATCAACGGATTAAAAATTGGGATATTAAGAGTCATTTTTCCTTTTGAAGGTATGAGTGAATGCACGAAATTACATCCCCTCAAACCTGTAAAATTTAGGCTATTCCACAAAAATTGGCCCACACGAATTTTAATGATTCCACAGTACCCATAATTTGTGAGATATTACATGCGTGCTTGTAATAAGAAATTCTTCTTGCTTTCAGAAAAAGCGAGGTCAGTTAGTATCATTGAATGAACTTGGGATCACACTTGGACTTCTGCTGGCATATCTAGTCAACTACTTATTTATCAATGTCACAGAGGGATGGTAAGACAATTCTGTGGTGTCATGTGTGATTTTATGCCTTCATGGTTTTAAATTCAATTTTAATCAATGCAAGCACTCATAAGTAAGTGATTCATGTTGACAATTTATGTTGAATCTCTAGAATATTAAAAAAATTGTATAAATAAATATTCTGTTAAGTAAGATTTATTACCAGTTATCCAAAATTTAGTTTTTAATATGTTGTCATTTTGATATTAATACTGTCTGAGAAAACAGCACAATTTGTGAAAATATTTAATATGATTCATTTTAAGTATATTTCTATTATTCAGGCGGTACATGTTTGGTCTATCAGCCATTCCTGCAGCAATACAAGGAGTAGGGATGTTCTTCCTCCCTAGAAGTCCCCGGTACCTCATCCTCACGGGCAAAGAAGCAGAGGCAAGTATTTGGAATACATACACACTACTTTCTTGCTACTTACTTACAACCATGGAGAGCAAAAAGGAGGGGGGAAATGTAGTAACTAGTGTTATGTGTAAGATTTTAAGGTACTTTTCTTTGACAAGTATTTCTATAATGATTGTTTAATTGGATTTTAACTACCTGTACTTTTATAATGATAAGAATTTTGCCCATGACTGCTATCTTGTGATCAGTTGGTTATGGTGGTAAACATATTTTGTGTTTGACAGGCAGAGGAAGTGTTATTAAAACTGAGGGATGGAAAGAAAATACAAGTACATCGGGAGTTAGAAAAGATAAAATCATCCATTAGCAATGAAAAGGTAGGGAACATTTTATCTCACCAGTACATGTATTAGTTTTTACTCAAGTATAGGTTTACCTCTAAACATTATTGATCTAGACCAATTTTATTGAAAAATTCATTTTTTTCTTTGTAATGAGCATATCTAATTTTGAAGAGTTTCATGATGTAATGTTAACTTTAAATTTTTTTGAGCCAGTTAAATTTTTATGATTTCTGATTCCTTATAAATCTGTATACTTTTATTGACAGGAACACACTTGTATGGACGTCTTTAGCTCCAGTGACAACATGAGAGGTCGGATGTTCATTGGAGCAGGGCTTGTATTCTTTCAACAGGTACTGAAGCGGAAATCTTGTGGCTGATATTGTATCATTATGATTGTATAGGTTATTGTCATCCTATAAAATAGTTGCCAGGGGATATTGTAAATGATCTGTATGTGCATCCTCCCATAATCTTTTTCTCTGATCAGCACTAAGGACATAATATTTCACCTTTTAATCAAACCTTTTTACGGTGGCACTAGGTGACCAGAGGAACAAGGTATTGATTTAAGGGTCAAAGGGTCAAAGTCATTACATCTCCAAATCAATGTTGTATACACAATTTAAAGAAAACTATGAGTATTTGATTGTTTTACCTTATACTGTCTATAAAGTAATTAAAAAATATGCTCAAACTTTCAGTGTACAGGGCAGCCCAATGTTTTATACTATGCCCCCACCATTTTTGAAGGAATAGGATTCGAGTCCAACTCAGCAGCCACATTAGCCACTGTAGGACTGGGCTGTGTGAAGGTGAGTGTTAAAGGCCAGAAGTACCACTACTAGTTCAAGGGTCATTTAAATATGTGTATTGTACATGTATATAATGCTGATTTGGAAATATCAAGTGTTGGTCAGTTTCAGTTCATTATTATGAAACATGTTGGAAGTATAAATTTAAATCTCCCTGCAAGAAGGAGAGATACTTTTACCTGATATTTTTATTGAGACAGTGCAATATTTGTTATAGGTGGTGATGACTGTGATAACATTATGTTGTGTTGACAAGTGGGGCCGACGCCGATTCCTCTTGACAGGTGCCTCATTAATGGGTGTGTCCCTCCTTCTCCTGGGGATCATTTCTCATTTAAATGACCACATTTACGGATCCAATCCTTGCCAGGAAAGTGTTCAGTGTTTAGAAGCTTTAACGGAAGCCAACCATAACTTTTCAATACCTTACACTACAACCCCCCAGATGTTCTCTATAAATGATTCTTACACGTTATCAGAATTGGACTGGTTGTCTTACATTATGGATAACTATACTGCTACAACAACAGAGGAACCTCACGTACATATCCATGGATCCACTGTTGGCAAAATAGCGGCCTTCACAGCTCTGATGCTATACGTGGCTGCTTTTGGTTTCAGTTTTGGTCCAGGTAATTAAAGTGCAAGTATCTGTAGTCAAAATATTTATGGGTATGCATTTTGAGCTTCAAAATGCTTCAGCAATTAGAGTTGGTATGACTGTGTTGGAACATTGTGCTTGACCACAGCATTAGTAGTATTTACCCGAGAAGCTTAACATGATATACCAGTGTTTACCAGTATATTTTGTCTGTGTAGGTTCATTTAAGCCTGAGACTTTTGTTCCTATCTATCTGTTTTATGAGATTTCCTTCAGTGCTTATTCCCTGTTTAATTTTCTAGTGTCCTGGTTGATCCTGAGTGAAATCTTCCCAGCATCAGTGAGGGGGAGAGCCATTTCTCTGGCCACGGTGCTCAACTGGGGAACCAATCTCATTGTATCGCTCACTTTTCTGGATATCCTTGGTAAAGACCACATTTTTCTTTCCAAATAGTTTGAGATTTGATAGGCCACAGTGTTTGCAAAATAAGATTATCCCATCTCATATTCAAAGTTTAAAAAATATTAGGGTTTGAAAAAAAAAAACAACTTCAAATACTGAACACAGACTTTCTTCTGAGTACTCTGGAGTATATTTTTATATTTATATTTGTAGAAAACATTGGTGTATCTTGGACTTTTGTGATGTTTAGTGCCGTTTGTGCTCTGTCTGTGGTCTTTATCTTCTTTGCTGTACCAGAAACCAGAGGGAAATCCCTGGAACAAATTTCTAAAGAACTCAATAATAGGTACGTGGGGATGAATGTAGCAAGACAGAATATAAAGCAATAAATTATAAATATACCTTCACAAAGATATACATGTGTGTTTTTTTTCTATTTAATAAATCATTGAAAACTGGAAAAAAATATTCTTGGTGAATTATGGTAAGTTTAGCTCACCTGGCCTCAACACCATAAACTGAAAACAGACTGAAGTCAAAATCTTTATTTTGAATATCTTGATTTTTGGTCTACATATATTCTTCAAAGATTGGAGTTTTGTATAACATTCAAATACAAACACAAGATGAAATATCAAAATGACTTCAAAAGTTATATCAATTTGAAATTTCGACTTAAGGACGTTCATAATCTCAATTTATGGTCTTGAGGCCAGGAAGAATTTCCTGAGAGCTATAGTAATATTTCTGGCATTAGCAACACCAGTGTTAAGCAGGGCCTCATTGTACAAAAGAACTTATAACTAAGACCAAAATAATTTTGCAAATAACTTTCTTTTTCACATTTATTTGAAAACGATCAATCTTTTTGAAACAAATAAAGAGTACATGATATTTTTATGCCAGAAATTTTTAACAGAAACATTAATTTTGCAGGATTTTACAACCAACCAAAGATTTTGGTCTTTAACATAAGTTCTTTTGTAAAAAGGACCCCATGCAGGTCTATGGTTTTAAATTCTTAATGATTTTTGAATTCGTCAGCATTGAGTTTTAAATTTGTAGTGATAGCTTAGAACTAGCATACCTGTCCAATACAGCACAGTCTGGATTCATCTTGGAACAAAGTCCAGATTTTATTAAAAAAAAAATTCAACTTTTTGGTTAAAGTTTTTAAGATTTTTTTTTAGAGGGATGACTTTCATGTATGAAGTTAACTTGAAATTGTTGGTCAGCTGGGGATGACTCATATTTTGATGCATGCATATTGGAATAGCTTATAGGGTTAGAGTATATATGTACCCATCTGATTATAGTTGATTTATAGTTTCCATATTCATAAGGCAGTTTTCTTGCTTGTTACTAACCACCTAGTACAAGGGGGATAACTTGTATTTTGTGTTTACAGATCTCTGAAATCAGGAATCCGAGCCTACTGTAGAAGACTTCACTGTTGTCAGCCATTATACAACTCTCCAGTGAAATCACCTAATTACCACAGGGTACACAGCACTGATTCCTTCAATGAAATCTCCTGATTACATGACTAAAACTCTCAAAAATGAATGGTTTGTACATGACTATAACACTCAGAAATGAATTGTATAAGAACACCCCAAATTAATATGTACACTTTGATAAACTTCGTGCTATAATTGCAGGTTACAAATTTTTTATTTGCTTTGTTATTATTATTCTGTCTCAGCGTAGTTAGATTTTCCTTTTACACTAGACTATATCCTGATTTCTGTCAGGAGTAAATACTCTCTAACAAAAATCATACATGAGTTCATACTTATGTTTGTATGCTGTCGTATGTTTTTAGTTCTGTTGGTCAGAGACCAGAAGAGCTTATGCTGTTGTAAGGTGTCCATTGTCTGTCTGTTTCGGTAAACAGTTTTTCTTAATGCTACTCCTCCTACAGTTTTGGTCTGATTTCAATAAAACTTGGTACACAAGTAGAATACATTAAATATATAATTCTTTTTATTGGTTTTTGATTTCTATAGTTACTAAAATTAGGAATTTCCGTGAAATTAATTCAAAACACTATTCTTCCTACAGTTATAATCTAATTTCAGTAAAACAGGGACTTCATTAAGATCATAATTCTGTATATCATTTTTATGATGGCAGACAGCTGCTGCCACTTTCTGATTAAGAATATTGTCATGTTTCACAAGGTTTTTGTCTATTTTTGCTGACAAATTACACCTAAACTGGTAATGTACATGTACAATTATTAGACTGAAAATTTCCACCAGAGAAAACCATTAAAATTCTTTCCTGTGATATGAAATGTAGATAGGTTATTAAATGTAGATAAGGTTCTAAAGAATGCAAGGTCTACCGGTAGGTAATTCTAAATTTCAACAAATGGTGTTGTCATGTTTATCAAAAATGGGAATTTTTGTGAAATTCTTTCAAAACAATACTTCTCAAACAGTTTGGTCCAATTTCAATAAAACTTGGTACAAAATACAATGTAGACTACATTAAGGTACATAACTCTGTCTATTGGTTTTGATTTTGATGGTGTTGCCATGGTAACTTAAATAGAAAATTCTGTGAAATTCTTTAGAAAGGCTACTTCTACATTTTTAATATGATTTCAGTAAAACTTGCCAAAGAGAGACTTAACCAGAGATCATTATTCTATTCAATGGTGTTCCCATAGTTTCAAGTCCAAGAATCTACTTTTTTCCTCCTTTGTGATAGTAGAAACCAATAGAGCTACAGTCTCACCAGACTTCTGGTTATTTTTCTTTTTAGAAAATTTTGGACAGAAAAATTCACTTGAGCCTTCAGCTCAAGTGAATTTTTCTGTTCAAAATTTGTCCATTGTCTGTTGTTGTTGTCGTCCTTGTTGTTGTCATAATCTTTTTACAATTTCATCTTCTTCTGCAGAACCACTGGACTAATTTCAACCAAATTTGGCACATAGTATCCTTGGGTAAAATGGGTTTAAAGTTTTCAAATGAAGGGCCATACCTTCTTCCAAGGGGAGAAAAAGTAAGAAAAAGTAAAAATGAGTAGGTCATTTAAAAATCTTCTCAAGAATCACTGGGCCAGAAAAGATGAAACTTCTATGAAAGCTTCCTGACATTGTGTAGATTAAAGTTTGTTCAAATCATGACTCCCAGGGCTAGGGTGGGGTCACAATGGGCAAACAAAGCTTTACATACGAATATATAGGCAAAATCTTTAAAAATCTTTTTCTCAAGAACAGCAAACCCATGCTTGGACATATTTATATGGAAGCATCCTCAGGTAATGTAGATTCAAATTTGTGCAAATCATGACCCCTGGGTTAAGGATGGGGCCACAATGGGTGATCAAATTTTTACAGTACATAGGAATTTGTATTAGGAAAAATCTTCTTCTCAAGAACAGCATAGCCATGATTAGTTATATTTATATGGAAGGGTCCTCAGGTAATTCATTTTTTTTTTAAATCATGACCCCCAGGAGTAGGATGGGCTCACAACGAGTGATCAGAGTTTTACATGGGAATATATGTGTAACGGGGACTGGGTACGTCGGCCCGGTAGCTCAGTGGTTAGAGTACCAGCACGGTTAGCGGGAGGTCCCGGGTTCGAGTCCCAGTCTGACCGACATTTTTCCCCGCCTGTTACATATGTAGGAAATGTCTTTAAAAATCTTCTTCCAAGAAACAGCAAATCCATGACGTCATATATTCAGAAGCATCCTTAGGTAGTGTAGATTCAGGTTTTTCAAATCATGTTCCCAGGAGGTAAGGCATAATAGATCAAACATGTAGAAAAAAATCTTATAAAGCCATGATTAGTCAAAGAAATATGGAAGCATCTTCAGTTAGTGTAGATTCAAATGTAAACAACTCATGTCCCACCCCCTTCTGGGGGGGGGGGTATATTTGCAATTGCAATCACTTATTTATTTAATCTTTTCAATACTACTGCTTTTTCCTAGCCAATGTGCTCAGGTGAGTGATATGGCTGTGGGCCTCTTATTCCTTTTTTTTGTTATCAACAATAATTTGCATAATACATGTATACAATTCATATGACATAAAAGTACTTAGTAATGATTTTCATCATATGGAGTATGTGGAAATCAGATCAGAGTTGTGATAAAACATTTTTGTGAGATTGTACATTTTTGTTTCATATACAACATTAGTATTCTAACCATAGACTATCTTGAATATTGTCCCAGAAGTATTGAACATGTATTGAAGGATTCATGTAACCAGTAAACCAGAGTATTGCTTTATTATTAATTCTATGAATTAACTTAATTAACATTATTTTTCTCATTATTGAATTATTTATCAATTGTCTTTAAATTATACATGAAATTCACATGGCTGGCTGTGAATTCCCAGAATTGTCTATGACTCTTTGTTTTATCAGAAATAGGGATCATTGTTATTTTAGAACAAAGCCAGTTGTTTACCATTTTACATTGACATTAAAAATGTATTCATTACAAATGATCAAATTTACATTTGCTTATTAAATTTCATATTATATTATAAGTTGTACATATATCTTTTAAATACATGTTTCATGTATAAAATCAAGGATTTTTTCATGCTTGTATATTAATTTTCTTTATTTTGTAGTATTAAAGAGATTATTGCTCTATAAACAAAATTTACTTATTTCAGTGATTTTTTAATTTATTTTCTTCAGTTTGAATGTAGGAATCCTCAAGTTTTATGGACTTGAAATAAAAGTGCTATCTGATACTTGATTATGTTTATGATTTTTGTAACCATTTATATAACAGTGAACAGTCCTTTCTCTGTGACATAAAACCATCACACGCATACAATCGGCATCATCAGCGAGCATTAGGAGGATAGATAACCTTAAAACAGAGTTTACTATAATTTTCTGTATTTGCTTAAATGCTAATGTAACAGGAGAGGAGAAAAATGTGACGGACATACAAAAATTCGAACCTGGGCGCCCTGAATCTCCAGTCAGGTGCTCTACTAACTATCTGGCCACCAGTGATGAAACCCTTCTGACCACCACACTAATTTTAATAAATGCTGAATGTATGCTATTAATGATGACTGTATGCCACTTATGCTGAAGAATGCCCACAATTAATCAGAGTATATGCCAACATTAATTAATAGCACACAGCATTGTTAGCTTCAGCATATCCAGAAATACAGTCAAACCCTATTATCTCCAACTCGATGGGACTGAGAAAAAACTTTGAGATATCAAGGGAAAATACTTAATACATATTTTCAAGACAGAGTCGAGATGAGCTTATGCTCTACCCCCGGCATTGGTGTCCCAGTTAAAGTTTTAGGAGCAAGTCCATTCCCAAGTAACTATAACCCTACCTGGACCAAACTTGCATGGATGATGCATCTAAGGATGAAAACTACCAGACATGCTTCGGATGCTGGATCTGACCTAGATTTTCCAGATAAGTGACCAGGTTAAAGTTTTTGGAGCAGCAAGTATCTTAAGTCCTACTTGGACCAAACTTGCATGGATGATGCATCTAGGGATGGACACTACCAGACTTGCTTCAGATGCTGGATCTGACGTAGATTTTCCAGATGAGTGACCAGGTTATTTGAGCAGATCCATCCCAAAGTAGCTATAAGCTCTACCTGGACCAAACTTGAATGGATGATGCATCTAGGGATGGATGCTATCAGACATGCTTCGGATGCTGGATCTGATCTACTTTTTCCAGATGAGTGAATTTTAGCCATACTTTAACAAAATTAGCATGGATGATGTATCTAGGGATGGACACTTCTAGACTTCCTTTGGATGCTGAATTTGACCTATTTTTTCCAGATGAGTGAACAGGATAATTTTTTTGGAGTAACTCTATAATTATGTGGCCTGTTATGACTAAGTTTGCATGGATGATTTTTCTAAGGATGGACACTTCCAGTCTTGCTTCGGATGTTGGAACTGACCTACATTTTCTTGATTAGTGAACAAGTAAAAGTTTTTGGAGCAGGTCCATTTCCAATTAACTAACCTACTTAAGCCAAACTTGCATGTATATTGATCTTGAGATGCACGCTAACTAGGAAAAAAATATGATGCAAGATTTGCCAAGTACTGAAAGATATCATTCGTCGAGGTCAGCTTCGTAATCTTTGATTACCTGTTTCTTATGTTTTAGCACTATCCTGATATACTACAGTGTTGTCAAGTAAAACTTATTAATAACACACATTTATAAATCTAAATCTGCATAAAATCACCAATAACTAGCATACATTGAAAAATGTAAAAAAAAAAAAAAAAAAAAAAAATTAAAAAGAGCATTCAGTATCACTGCTGTAACTGAAAAAGGACTTGTGTTAGCAGTCATATAAGCATTTCTCCTCAAGATTTCACTTTCTGAACATCAAGTCTCTACATTTTCAGTATGCAGGGCTTATTTGACCCTTTATAGTAACAGGGTCCTGTACCTTTTCAATTGGGGATTTTCGTTGACAAATTGCCGTTTTGGGAAAAATAGTTTCACTGTATCACATCCCTTACAAGATATAGCTTTTATCTTTTCCCAGTGCACAAAACACTTGCTGTTAGGCAGATAAATGTGTTCCATGGTCTAAATCCATGGTCTACAGGTGGGCTCTTTCAATCCTTGCAGTTCAAGTAAATACAGTTTCTTTCCTGCTTCAGTTGCACATGTACCAGAATTACAATGTATTTCTATCA
Source organism: Saccostrea echinata (assembly GCF_033153115.1). Classification (NCBI taxonomy): domain Eukaryota; kingdom Metazoa; phylum Mollusca; class Bivalvia; order Ostreida; family Ostreidae; genus Saccostrea; species Saccostrea echinata. The sequence continues at coordinate 1,057,571 of NW_026889786.1, forward strand.
CCTACAATCAAGGTTTGGGAAAAGTCAGAAAAGTCTACTGTAGACAGATATCTTAAGAAAATGAAATACCAAAATCACAATGAAGTTCCTAATTTTATTTATTGCACAAGTCCATAGCAATAGTTACAAATTCACTCCCCACAATATCTATAGCATGTGTATCTATAATATCAATATTTGTATAAAATAAATAGTAAAAAATAAATAGAGACAATAAAATATCAGCCACAACCCAATCTACTCTTATCTACATCCTAAAGAACTTGTTAATTTGCTGTTGTCCTTTGATCTGAGGTAGCAGTTTCCTACGACAATTTTTTCCCTGAGCTTGAGTTTTCTTTTTCTTAGGTTCTTTTTCACAAGGTTCTGGGCCTGGTCTCTTCCTTGCTTTACCCCCAACCTCCAGATGATTTTCTACATCATCACCATAGGAGACAGTCTCCTCTTGTCTAGATTCCTGACTAAGCGGTTTTTCTTTGAGATCACTGGTTGAGTCCACATCCTTGTCTTTGTTAGATTCCTGTGATGTTCTTTCTTTCAAACCTGGGAGTTCCACTCGTTTAGAAGCACTTGCTGGCTGCACCAGTGTCTTGCTGTTCAGAAAAAAGATGCATTTGGTTAATTTCAAGATATTCATTTAAAGAGATTTAATTTCTATTTTTGTTAATTGTATTTACATTCAATTTTATAATTGGCTTATTTTCTCAGTGACAAAAACACCTAAAACTCTAAAATAGGCTACAGAAGCATCCAATGATACAAGCCTTTTACTAAAGAAGAAAAGGGGGAGGGGAAGGAAAAATGATTTTTTATTTTTTAAACTTTGATTCCCATGGACAAAGGTACACCAGGGTTCTCATTAATACAAGAATTTGCATACTAGATGGAGCAAAATTATTTGGGACGCAATGTTCTTAAAAACAAAGCATCTGCAGACTCATGAGTGGACGCATCCTCGTTAAAGCCCAAATTCTGTTCCCTGAGGTCAAGTTAATGCTAAACTGTTACCTATGTTTTAAAAAAATAAAAGTGAAAAATAAAATAATTTTTTTCTTGAACAGTAGTACCATTTGTTTCAAATGAATATACTCTACTGCTTATGCAACCTGCTAATATTAAGGTGGTCCAAACTGATTATCCAGACTTGTCGAAATTTTGAAATCACTGTCAGACATTTGGTCTGACAAAGTCAAATGTTCTGTTGGACCGGACGAAATTCTGTCAGACCAGATACATGTACCTTATTTTGACGCTGAGAAAGGAAAATAAATAACAGCACCAAAATGCCCTTTAATATTTTCAAGCCTTCAATCTCACAAGTTTCTTTTCTTAGGATAGAGAGTCTTTAATAAGAGACATAAATAACATATATTTTATGTCTTTCCTGTAACAATTTAAATTGACCATCGTCACTACGCTGCGCACACAGCCATCTCTTCTGTGTTTGTGACCTTCAGTTGCGCATCCCGATCCTGACCTTTTTTAAGTTTGTGTCATGCTAGATTTTTTCAAACGGTCATTATGACCGGTATTTTCTTAAAAGTCATCAGTCCAGACAAATTTTTACCGGCCTTGCCGACAGGACCGACAGATTTCGACAAGTCTGTTATCATTACCTTGGTAAGACATATGTAGACTTCTGACACTTGAATGACTCTGCTTCATCTGTCATCTGGACATCATGGAGAGGAGCCGCCCAGTCCATGGTGGCCTTGTAACGCTTGGCATGTAATGGAGTCTGCCAAAAAGTTCAAATGTAACAACCACACAAAACCATTAATCACAAACTGACCATCTTTACAAGCTATAAGATATCTTAACTATTGGGCAGTATTTTTACTTTCGTAGATAAATGACTTTACCTCTTTTCTCTGTTTCTCTAACAATCTCTCTGCCAGTGACTTGTTCAATTCAGGGCTGTCTACATCATCACAAGGAGTTCTAAAAATAAAAATGCATTGTTTTAAAAACTGAATTTCAGTAATTTTTTATTTAATCAATGCCTTCAGTTTTAAGCTAGATATTCACAAGATGTTTTCAATGAATGCTGAATTATACTGTAAAAATACTTTAATATTTTTAGTGCTAGTCCCTCAAAGTTTAGTTTAGTGCCCTTGTCACTGCTTTCTGTCCACTAATTAGAGTACATACTGATATATGATTAAAACAAATACATATTTAAGCTTGGCTCCAAATGCATAAATTCATTCATAAATTCATTCAATTTATGCTGATCAGCTGATGAAGAATATGAGTGGGCCAAATACATTTACAGTACTGTGACAACAATTATAAGGATGGTAGCCAAGGATATCTCTACTACCCAGTATTTTATGCTAATTGTTTTCAAATACATATATGCAATATGTCTGTGTAGCTAAGTCTGTGGTTAGCAATATTACTTATATTTAAATACTTACTTGCACAGTGCACAACTGACCAATGCAATTTGACCTGTTATCTATGCTTTGGTATAAATTGTACAAGTTCACAAAATAGTGCTGTATAACTGAAAATCAACTGCTGGTGTACAAGATGAGTATTTTAATTCTGCAAAGGTTCCTCTATATTCTCTTACCTGAACTGTGACAGGAGACAGGGAAACCTGACAGGTGTGTGCTGGTTAGAGAAACTATCACACAGGACATCAAGGGAGTTAGCTTTGAGGACATCTGCACCAGTGACCAGCTTATCCACCAGGTGATGGATTGCCCTCAATGTCTTGTAACCTAAGGGGGTGCCTCCTAAGGATTTCTTTTTTTTTTTTTTTTTTTTAAAAAAAGAGGTTAAATAAGCATTCAGTTTTGAATACAAAATTTAATTGTCCCTTTGCTGAAAGAGGGAAGGGAAAATGGTCGAAGTGCATTTTCATGGGAATATAACATATGTGATATATGTGTACAAGGAAATGCTTAACTTGAACATTTTTTTTAAATCATACTACTGTTTAAACAGTACATTATTTTCCCTATATTTCTTTCTTATCAAGGCTATGATAGCCTCAAGTCTTCCCTATATATTTATTTAATTAGTACCTTGGCAGGACTGTTTATCTCTATATTCTCTAGGACCTGCACAGCACTCCTCTGAAGATTCTCACAAACTTTCTCAACAGTGGAGTTCTGAATTCTTTTATCTTCAGATTTACTGATCTCTTTCTTCAAAACATTAAGCACCTTTCTACAGGCGACCCTGTAAACCATCAATGTAAATTCATAAATAATCAAAGTGTGATAAATATCTGATAAGTATATGCAATTCGACAACTCCTTCAAGATCTTCAAAGAAAACGTCAGACATGCAATGAAAGATATATGTATCTTACAGATCAGCAGTATTGGCACATCAATGAGAGGCTTTCTATTATTCAGTTAGATAGGAGTAAGTTTTACCTGGTATTCTCCTCCTCCTCTACAATGGTTTGTAGTTTATGTGTCAGGGTGATGAAATCACTGAGTCCTTTCGTATGCTGGGATATCGGCAAAGAAGGATCTGGTTTGTAACCTTTGCCACCAAGTCTGACTCTCATTATAAATGAAGTGGCTGTCTGAAATTCAATATCATTCAACATTTGAAATGAAAACTGCATTCAAAGAATTGCTGCAATGAATTTATGTCATTGCCTGTGAACACCCCTCTCCCCCCAAAATTCTTCAAGGTCAAAGAATATTATCATTTACTTGCACCATTAGCAAGCAATACATTGTTGTAAATGTTATATATAATATTGTTTACCTGGTACATAGGCATATTTTTTTTCTGGGATTCATGTTTCAGATCAGTGAAGGCAGATAGCCCAAGCTCTCGCTCTGGTACATTAAAGGATCTAGCTAGGGCAAGTTCTGACCTAGAGTTCACTAGCAGCTCCAAATAAGCCACAAATACTAGTTGGACGTACATCTGTCAATTAAAATGGTTAAAGTTTCACGTAAAAAAAAAAAGGAAGGTATGAAGCTAACTTCTTGTTGTCCATGTACATGACCTTTACATCCAGGAAAATGCTTTTTGAGTAAAGATTATATTTTAAAAGTAGATACAGTCAAACCTTATCTAGAACTTGATGGACCAAGATTAAACTTTGAGATATATGAGGATTCAAGATATTGAGGTTAAAAACAATGAGAAAGGGGTTGGGACTACCAATATCACTTTGACATATCCTTCATATTCGAGATATCGGTGTTCAAGATAACAAAGTTCAATGGCAGTTCAAAATTTGTAAACATTGACAAACCTGGTTTATGGAGACAGCAGATTGTGAGGGACCAGGGGTACCAATTCCCCTCCACTTCATCCTCTGTGAAATCAGACTATCCATGGAGGACACTGTAGAGCACACATTCACATCTCCCCCCTCCTCCTCTAGAGACACTTCAATGTTCACTTTGTGGACAGCCTTGTCTTTACAAAGCAGATTGATCATGGCAATCTGAAAAAACAAAAGTTTTACTGGGTATTTGTAAACAAGTTTTACTACTTACAGCGATTTTTTTTCTACCCATTGGGAAAGGGTCTGGTACTGGTTCAATTGGGAAAAATAGCATTGAAGTAGAATTAAGGAAAATTTTCTGTTATTTAAACAAATGAAACGTATTTTGCATTTATTCCAACCTCATTATACCTATTACTCCATGTTTTAAGGAATAAACAAGTATTGTTTTTCATGTCAATGTCCCTCGTTTTCACATTTTCATGCTTTCAATTTGTCAAAATGTATGATACTATGCTGTCTACACCATAGGTCCCGCCATATTACGATTAATCTCTACTTTCAATTTAAGCGGAAGTGAAACAATTAGTCAACTTGTACAATGTTTCATATAAAAAGAAATACGATGTCATTGTAGTCTGTTGCTTGGCAGTGGAATATTGGGAAGTTTTAGTCCCCAAATTGGGAAAAATAAACGTTTTTTGGCATTGGGAATGGTACCGTTTATCGGTACCAGTTATATAAGGAAAAAAAACGCTGACTTATAAATTTGGCTAATTGTTATACTTTTAAACTATCATTACCTCAACAGGATCATTTGGTAAACCAAGAAATAGAAAATGGTTCTTTGACAAATCTTCATTGAAATCATTACATGTATCATCGGTACATGCTTTTTGAACTAGGTTGACCACATCACATGTGTCAACATAGTTACAATGCTGTAGAAACTTGTGATAACTCTCTGAAATCTCTGGTGGTTCCACAGCATTTAATGACTGAAGTTTGGCCTTGATGATTTCCTTATTACTTTCAAAGACTGTGCTTGTTTCGATATCAAATTCTCCCCTTTCCTGAAATATTAAAGATCAAAATCAAAATTTTTTTTAATAAAATTCAAATTTTGTACACTGTTTAAACTATGGGGTTTTTTTTTTAATAAAAAAACTGCATCTTATCTGTTTCATATATTAAGGTTAACAAATAGAAATTTGACCGTATCTGATGATTATCATGCTGACATGACCTAGTTTCACTTTCTCCCAAGGCAGTAGTAAATATTTAATCTAAGAGTCCTGAATCATTGACTAAAATTCCAATCAATTCTATACCTCCTTGTTCTTTTCTGCCAGACAAAGTTGTAGAGCAATCAGTTGATCCATGGAAGAAAGGAGAGTGCTTCTTTCATTGGGCAAAAGTTGATATTTACGACACAAAAATATAAAGTACTCTGATATACTGTAAGCATCTTCACAAACCATATCTTGACAATTGATGACAGTTATCTTTTTCACACTTGTATCTGGAGTAGAAAGATGCATGCTGTCAAATTTGAAGTATTAGCTATGTTGATAAATACAAAAATAGATAAGTAAGTAATGTGTAAAAGAGTTTCCTCAAGTCAATATATTATGATTATCTCAAAATGAGAAATCAGAAAACTTTAGATTCAATACTGGAAATCTAATGAAGTTATAACTTTGATCTACTTACATTTGTTAAATAAACCACTGTGTAGAAAAAAAATGAATCAAATCTCTTAATTCAATTCAGTTTAAGTCATCTCACAATACAATGCATAGTACATTTTGAATGCTGAAAAGCAAATATTTAGAGAGTATTGGGAAAAATTTGTCCCACCATTCCCTCTTTACCCTATTATTGTAAATGATCAGAGGCCCAAGCTAATTTTGAGTGAAGAAAAAAAGGTCAATTTTGGAATTGATTTCAGCATATCTTGGGAAGTATACAGAATTTTGGTATGATCTTTGGTATAATGTACTTTGTTTATATGTGAAGAGATGTGAATAGAAAGTATAATTTTAAATCAGTTCATTCATTAGTATTTAACAGGTCCAGCACAATCTCTTGATTAAGCTATATAGCTTGAAATAGCTATATAGCTTTATTAAGCTATTCAAAATAGCTTGATAAAGCTATTTATATGCAGGTTTTCACAAAAATGTTATATGTACAAAATAGACAAAAAGTCGCAAGTATTTGACTATTCATATATGTTATATGGGTTATCAAATCAACAACCCAAATCAAAGATAGTTCTAACATTACAGCATTTGAATACTTTCAAGCAAAAGATGAATTTCCATTGTTTGGGTAACTGTACACTACCTTGTGTGCGGTGAGGCATGGATAAGTAAGATTGCTTCTCATTGTAATGAATTATTACCAATCAATTATCTTGTTGACCATAATTGGCCTCCTTTATAATTTCATTGAAGAAGTAACTGTATCAATTGCTTTATATAGCCCCAAATCTTTTAGAACTTTGAGTACAAAGTCTCTTTAGGAGATGCAATTTGATGAGTAATTTTTACATGCATTATTTTCATAAGAGTTCAAGGTTGAATATCATCACTGCACCAAGGTGCGACTTTTTGTGCATACTTGGAAAATAACACATTTGAGAAAAAAGTGTGATAAAATAGCTAAATCAAGCTATTCTGAATAGCTTAATAAAGCTATATAGCTAAATCAAGCTACATAGCTTAATCAAGAGATTGTGCCGGACCTGTTTAATTGGCAAGCTGAAAAGTTCAACTCTTTTATTTCTTATACCCCCCCCCCCCCACCACCACCACCATTTTGTTCGTTGAATTAAAGCAATCTAAAGGCATATAGTTTCTTTAAAGATTCTCTAGGGTTCTCTTTTAAGAAGGACCCCATTTTGGTCAGCTAGGCCCTAGCTGTCACTTGCTGCTGATATCTAAAATTAGTAAATTACTGCAAGCTAGTGATACTGCTGGGAAAAGTACTTTTATTCGTTGTAACAGACAAAGTTATTACCTAAAGGAGGATTAGAACTTCCAGATGCATGCTCCTGTATGTGGTCTTGGATCGATTTCAAATGCTTGTTGACGACTTCTTTGTCACAACAGCTTAAAACAAAGCATCCTGCTTCGTTGACCATCATCCTAAAAGAAATCATTTTAACTGCTTATATAACTTCTAAATAGATATCAGAATATCCATAAAGTAAACACGTACATAAGCAAGTATATCCACCTGCAGTTTATAAAAGCAATCTCCCTTTTACCTGTTTACCAATCCGTTTGAACTACGCGCACTATCTAGTCAGCTGACCTGCAATAAAAACTGGTAGCCTATCCCAACTGGAGACTAGTTTTGGTGAATAGGGTAAAAGTAGTTTCATCGACAAGACAAAATGGCAAACTTTCTAAATACTTAATCAGCTGTTAATCGTATCACACAAAAGGTTGCTCAGCTTTTTTCCAAAGAGACCTTATAAGGTAAAGGAAATAGATAATATCGCTAAAAAGTTAGTTTTTCACATCCAACATGCATTTAAAAAAATGTGTTGGTATAAGCGTTCATAAGATCCAGAATTATGATAACATTTGTCGCGGGAAACCTTTGACTCGATTATCTATCTGACACTGATGATGTAGATTGTTTGTCAAAATTACATCTGACTATATTTAAGGTAAATTCTAGGCCCCTATAAGATATCTGTATTGTAAATTTATTGGTCTCTTTGATAACGTCTTAACTGTAGACTACGAGGCATGTTTCCTTAGGCATTATTTTATAGTGATTTACCAGTAATCTTTGATTTAAAACTGGTTTAAAAGGAAGTATTATGTGTGGGTTATTGTTTTATCCTTATCCTCTATATTTTATTCATTATTTGCTATTCAGCAATTTCTATGCGGTAGAAAATTAAAAATTGTCCAAAACCATAACGTTATGGCAAGGTATCATTCATAGTATCCTACTTTTGAAAATGTGTTAGATAAGCTTAATATTCACACCTTTACAAACTATAATTTTTCCAATGTCCAAAAGAACTTTTCCTATATAGTGTATAGAGGGTCCTTTATATGAAGTCATGTATAGTGAGGATGCAAATGATAGTTTTATGGCATGGATATTGCATTATATTCTTGTTTGTTAATACAGTTGTTTTCAAGTAAGTTGTTGCTATGATTAGGCCAAACAAAAAAATATGTGTGGTTCCTGTTACACCTCCAAAAAAAATTTAGGGTAGGTAGGTAGGGATTTTTTTTTTTTTTTTTTTTTTTACAAAATGATTTTCAAAATTTTTCTAAATAATACCTATCACTGCTTTGCAAATGGCATTTAGATGTGGTGTGATAATATATTAGTCAACATTGGTAGGGAGCACCCTAGTTATGAATATCAAACAATTTTTTAAATCAAAAATAATAAAAACACAAATAAAATTCTGGAAAAAATATGAAAATTGCCGAAAAAAAGTTTAGGGTCGGGGGTTTAAAATAGGGACAGTCGGGTAACTGGAACCATACATATTTTTTTATTTGGCCTTAAGCTACCATATTGCCAGGATTGGGAGTTTTAGAATTTTTTATGTGGACTCTTGAAAAATATTTGGAACAATGATCCAAATTTCCTCTGTTTGTACATGTCCTTATATTAAGAGCTTGTTCCTCTAGCTATTATATATAGCTGTATGATTTGTAAAACTTTAAAAAATAATAGCAAACTTGGCAAATTTAAAAAGTCAGTAATTGAAAGTTGGCAAAATCTTGGCAATATGGCCAACCACAGTTCACCTGTTGCCTTTTTTTTTTTTTCTTTTCAAATTCCTCTTTAAATTTGTTTATTTTATCATATAAGGAATCTTAAAACAATACAAGTTCTGATTATTTTTTTCATATAAATAAGAAAAAATTTAATTTGTTATCCTGGAGAATTTAAAAAATTTATGTGATTTTAACAGCACTTGATAGTGAGATTTTGAACAGTTGCAAATCTGTTATTTATATCTCTGTCAAAACTGAAAAGGACACATCTATTTCAAACAGGGGAGTTGGAAATATTTATCACTAAACCAATTAATTCAGTATATACTGTAGAAGCACACATTTTCGTGGGGATAAAATTTCGTTGATTAGTCATCTAAATAGGTTTCGTCGGCATTAAATTTTGTTGTTTCGAAAGTTACCCTACTCAATATATAGTCATATGAAAAGTTTGTGTGGGATTTAATTTCGTTGATAATTGTTAACAATGAAATAAATGAAATTTAATCCCCAACGAATATTTCTGCCTTTACAGTGAAGCAAAAAAGTGATAAGAGATTTTACTTACTAGGGTGTTTGCATTTTAATTGAGTTACTGGCTTGCTGATCATATAATAAAATTCTTTACTCATGTGGTTCAACCGTTGAAGGTTTACTGTTAATTCATTGACAGACCACATTACATTTCATTTTAAATGCATTTGATGCTACTTACTGTGTCATTTATAAGGCTTGAAAGTGAGTGCCATACTTTGTTTGTAGTTCAGCCTACTTCCTTTGTAAAGTCATTGCATCACTGATTACAAGCTTAAGTCAAGTGTTCGCAAAGAGAAAGTTGAACAAGTTATCCAAAACTGACAGGTAAGTAAACCATATTGTTCCATGTCAGAACAAGTCAGACATGATAATTCCTGGCAACCTTAAGTTTAGCACCAGTAATGGCAGTGTTGTTGTAATAGTCTGTCATAACATCTATATGTACAGCTGAACTACAGTATCTTGAACACAAATATCTAAAACACTATGGATATGTCTAAGTGATTTGGAAGTCCCGAGCTCTTTTTTAGTATTTTACCCTCAAAATCTCAAACCAGCTCTTTTTAAATATTTTACCCTCAATGTTTGGAACCCTTGGATATCTCGAAGTTTTTTCTCAGCTAGTCCATCCAGTTCAAGATAACAAAGTTTGACTGTAAATAAACCTTCAGAGAACATTATTTAAATAAAGGTGCTGTATAATTAAGTTAATAAAAAAGATTCAGAAAATTGAATTTAAATTTAAAAGAGTTAAATTAGTTTTGCAAATTATACAAAAATATGGTTGACAAATTATAGCAAGTATTAAATAATGATTTAAAGATGATCGATATGTAGGTTTTGCTTGACTTTTTTTTTGGCAGATAATCTGGACCAGAAAACAGGAGCAACATATAAAACGATTAATGAATTTTTATGGTATATGTGGTAGATAATTACAGGGAAAAGGTAGGGAATTTATTGCTTTAAGAAGGAAATCCTAATTACACACAAGTATTTAATCAGGCTAATTTTAAACCCACCAATTGCTTTCAAGGAATAAAAAGATGCTGAGGCCATAAAGTGTCCAATTAACAAAAATTTGCAGATTCATGATTAGGGCCGATAAAAATTGATTATTTAGATCATGACTTTGGGATCAAGACTTCATATAATACTTTTATAATGGTGATGCAAAAAGGCATCCATGTTTTGTATGGAATGCTACAAAGTTTGTTATTGATTACTTAAAGAGTTTCCATTAATGTGGTCTTTCTACTGTATTTGGCTGTTCAACAGAATCAAATCTTCCATATGGGGAGCTTGCCTTAATTGATGCCTGCATATCTTTGAAGAAGACTTTGAAAGACTGAGAAAGGAACAAATTTTCAGGTATGAAAATTAATTTTAAACAGATCTTTATTTAGAAAAAAAATGTTTGCAGACATGGGGGAAAATCCATTCGGTACTTTGTCTTATGAATTAATTATGATTGGTTTAGTCTCCCAGACTCCTTGGTCTTTTCAGATTGTGTAATTAATATTGAAGTGTACCAAAGGAGACAAAAAAAGAGGATTGCATTTTTTATGACTTTTTAAGAACATTGTCCACGATTCTCAATAAACATCTGTAAGAAAAAAAAACACCAGGGAGTTGAGATAAAATGTACAATTATCAGAAACTGTTTTATTTATGAATATTTGTTAAAAATGATATTGCACTAAAATTTCTGATAATATCCAGTTTAAGAGTAATATGCCCTTGCATAAATATACTGTGTAATCTTGGTTTTTCATCAACACTTTGGATAATGACACACTTGATGGATTAATACTTGAGAGAGAAAGATTTATGGCTTGGTCCATAATTATTTCTCTACTAAGGGCTATCGGCATTTGACCCTACATAACCTGTCGACTCAGAGAAAGTGACCACTGAAGAAACAAGCATTCTGAGAGTATTGCATTAGCAATACTAGTCCCCTACCGGCAAGTGTAATCTGGTTCCCGTTAAAAATTGAAAATGCCATAATTCCGTCAAAAATCATTGCAAACTAATCAAGGTAAAGTCACATACCAAAAATCAGCTCAATATCTGCAAGCGTTTAGAAAAAATTGCGAAAAAGGTCATAATTCCATCAAAAATCAGTGAAACAGAACGAAATGCAAACTTGATCTATAACTAATCAAAATAAAGTCACATATCAAAAATCAGCTCAATATCTGCAAGTGTTTAGGGGAAAAGTGCAGAAAACCAAGTGGGACAGACTGACAGAGGGACAGACAGACGGACAGATGCAGAGGAAACTTATAGTACCCTCCAGTTTCATCGGTAGGGGACTAAAAATTAACTATATGGCCTGAACCAATTCATACAGATTTTAACAAATTCAAAGACATATATAAATAGAAGAGACTATTAAGTAATGTATTTTTTTAAATATTGAAAGGTGCTTTTAAATTAATGTACATGAAAGATTTTGTGGAATAAATAAATGTCCTCAGTTTGGAGTCCCTGACTTTCGGAGTTCCCAACGTTTTATTTTCTGGAAATTTTAATTCTGGTTTAGTGTCAAAGAGAACAATCTGCAAATGTTTAAATGTCAAATTAAGGACATTACTGGAAAAAAATCCTCAAAGGTGGAGGAAGTAGAATGGAATTAGAAGGAATGAGTATGTTGGCCCAGATTGAAACTAAGCCTTCAGCAGGAGTGTGATGGTTCGAGATTTAGTCCCTAAGTATCTTGGTTCATTTATACTGTATTGTTCCTACTATATTTGAAGAATTATCAAAGATAAGGATGGATCAATTGCATTATTATTACTCGTGGATCTTTTCAACTTTCACTTTGATTATTGATATTTTAGAAGTTATAACAAAAGAGATACTGTGTAGAGATCAAACTACGATATATAAATATTACTACAAAAGAAAATCATAAAGGTTTCAAACATGGACCAGAATTTTCTGTAGTTTAGTTCTTTCAAATATATTCTTTCCATCCATTATTTATGACTTCATAAGTACTGGTATTAATTATATCATGTAAATGATTAAAGTGCTGCTGCATGTGTATATCGATAATGAGTTTATTCATATATGATTGTGCTTTAGGCTTCCAGACTGAATATAATAAACACTAAAAGCAGCTAAAATAAATTAATAGGTCATTAGGACTATTTTCAAACAATTCTGTGTAAAAAGTGTTTGTTTGGTTTGAAACTTTTTAAACATTTTTTAAATGTTTCATTGATATCTTATTGGCAAGTGCATGAAATGGACCAATATCCCGGTAAACATTTTTCAATGTTATGAAACCGGCTAGCGTTTATTTTCTGAAATTTTGCACATTTCTGTCATTCACCCTGGCAGCCGCCACCACAGAAACTTCACAATTGGAAAGAAAAAACATTAATAAAGTGAAGAGATGAGTCACTTGTCAAAAGAAGTCCAAAATCTTATAACCGTCCATGTTTCTTGGGGTTCTTGACGTCTTTTTTTGGCTCAAGGTTGCATAATTCACTTCCTCTCTGCTCTCCCATCCTGCGATCAATACTCCTGACCATATTTGGAGTATGATTGGAGATAATATTCAGTATTATCAGTTGAGGCCTGACTTAAGCCCATTTTCACCACCCTGAGAGAAACGGCAGATTCCTGGCTTGACGGCAGAAATTGATTTTTAAGCCGAAGAGACCATGAGTCATCCTCATAGAGATTGTTAATGTTTTAGCCATCTTGTCATTTAAGCATTGTCAACCAATTTTCACAAGAACTGGTAAATATGAAAAAACTAGGGAATAAAGAAGCTGTAAAGAACTCCCAGATTTGTAAATTCTTTTCTTGTACAAGATTTTCTTGCATGAATTTGTATGATTGATTAATATGTTTAATTAGCCGAAGTTCATTCATCTTGGCACTTCATGTTTTTGTGTGTATGGAATGTGTTCAGAGAATTTAATTATTTAAATTCAGAGGAAAATTTTATGCAGAATTAAATAATTTAATCAATTAATTTGATAATCATGATTAATGCCTTATTGAAATTTTTCCATTGGATAAATGGAGATCAATTCTTTTTTCCAGATAGTAATAATAATGAAGTGATAGTAACTGGTTCAAGTAGAAACAAATTTACCCTTGATCAAACAATTCTCTAGCCCATCCTAATAAACCTGTTTTCTCTCTGATAATACATAGTACTAGTCTTCTTGGCATTTTCAGGAAGAAAAGAAAAGGAAAAAAAATGCACGATAGATATTTGTCTCCCTTGTGTTGCACCCATGGGAACAATCTTTGGGTCGTCTTTCAAATACTTAGTTAAGCATGCAATTTTACACTGGAGTGATCAAGCTAATAATTTAACAGGTCATTAACAATTTAATTATGTTTCCAAATGCATATTCACACTCTTCAAGTTTGCCTCTCCTGCATATGCATGATTGATTAGACTTGCGCTCTCAATTCCCTGACCAATTTCTAGAAAAGATACAACAAAGACAATAAACAATGTTATCTGCCTCAAATTGTTTAGCCCAAACAAAATGGCCAGTGGCTAGTATATATTTGTTGAATTACGACACGAACTGGCGATTAAGCAAAAAAAAAAATGTATTCTGCGATATGAGCATGTTTTCCATGGGGCTGGCACCTATCAGACAATCGATAAAAAGGTAGTTTATGAATTCGTCATAATGACCAGCTATTTGACAGAAATTGCCGCAGAAAAACTGGTGGAGCCAGTCTACACTTCATGAACTTTGCATCTGCAGCTGAGAGACTCAGAGTAATGAAAATAATAGCATTTAGATGGAATGAGTGCTTTTTGTTTCTTCATAATAGAGGAGTATCAAATTGAAGAATAATGACTTTTAATTATTGATTTATATGAACATAATGAAACATCAAAAACCATGAAATGCATATTGTGTATTTTTAATTAGGTAACCTGATAAACTTGTTTCAGATGTTGTGCTTAATTCACAATGATTTGAATTCTCATTTAGCACTGGAACAATATGAACTCCATGCTGAAAAATATAGCATAAAAGCATCACAGGTGATAGGAAAATGTTGTAAACTGATCCAGATACTATTCATATTAGATTGTGATAAGTGTTTGCAGTTCTATGAAACCTCCTTTAATTGATTATTGAGATTTTTTTTAATTTTAACCTTAAAATTCCCTGAAAATTAGACACCATCCTCACAGTGTCAGGGGTCCTGTGCCAACTCGTTGCCGTTAGACCTCAGGGGTCCAATGGCAACAAGTTGACACGCTGTGAGGATGATTAGACATGCACTGATGGAAATGACTTTTTTATATAGTTATGATAGAATTATTTGGATGGCTAGACTATGAAGGAAGCTCAACTGAAATGATTACTCTCTCTTCACAAGTTAAAGAGCATCTTATGAATGAAATTAAAAATCAATATTTAAAAAAAATCTGGATACAAAGAAAAATGATGATAGTAGCCTTTGGCACATATAACTCCAAACATTTTCATAAATAATAATATATTTGAAAAAAGAAATTTTGATATTGTATGTACAGCAGGAGGTCATTCCCATGCCAGTTGACCTGGGCTTTAGTATAGTATAAGGTATAATGATTCCTGTTCATTTAGCATTATCTGCCGATAAAGCCAGAACACTGATTATTTGACAGAGAGTAAAAGTGTAATTAAGGCTTAGAGGACTAGATGACAATCCACTGATTGTCGATAAGGATTGATTTGAGTACAGAGTTATAGTATCACAGATGCAAGTGTGGAGAGATGTTGTCCGATAAGGACTATCTCTGCCATGGGATGCTGAAATCGCTATGATAACTGCAGGGAGAGAAAAAATGCTTGATAACAAGAGGAAAAAAATTGGTTAATGTAGACAGTATTTTTCTCATAACAACCTTTTTTGTAAAATTTGCTTGTACTTCTTGCTACTTTCAGATACATGTAGTTTTGTCGAACATGTACCGGTAGTTCAGATTGGAACTTACCCGTAGCTGGCAATGATTTTTTTATTGTACCAAGTCCGAGTGCATTTGTGCAGTGATACAGTATATATACTGAAAAGAAAACGAAATACGGTAACATAACATTTTTGACTGCATGATTGAAAATTATGAAAACTGGTAAGAGGGGCATCTTGGTTATTGTGCACTAAAATCGGTGTTCAAAATTACTGAACTGTGAAATATATGACGTCGTTAGGCAAAAACATGCATATTGATGTCAATGACAGGTTTGTCAACAAATCCTGAAATACCACTTGATGCATTCGATATTTAAAGTCAATTTGAATTTCTTGCAATCAAGGTCCAGTTCCATGGGGTCTAGCTATTGCATGTAAAGAAAAATTGCAACAACAGGTTGCTGTGCAGTTTGTTGTGAATTCTTCCACCATAGAATGTCTTATCCCTTGTCAGAGAGGAACTGGAAGTGTTTCCAACCAACTGCAATGGAGATGTTAGCGTGTAACAATGCCATGTCAAGATGGGGCCATTCATCCTGCATTGGAGACGTTAGCATGTAACAATGCAACGTCAAGATGGGGCCATTCATTCTGCCATCAGATCTGTGTAATCGCCACGTCAATCCCACTAGAACAGCTATTAATATAATACTGTAAACCAACTATTATTCGCATTATCTTTTATTCGCGATTCGTCAATTTGGAATCAATCAGCGACAAATAGTTTCGCGACTGAGAAAACATTCTCTACAAATGCAAAGCAAAATAATTGGTTCGCTGCAATAAATATTCGCAAGATAAAGTTGGTCGCGAAACTTGTGGATATTTCTCGCATGCGAATAAAAGTTGGTTTACAGTAGAGAATCATAATCATTACATTCACTTGAAAACTGAAAGAAACCAATTGCCCAATTTGGCAATTTTTTTTTTGTGAGCTCATCATTTTTACTTCGGTGTTCCTCTTACTCGTGTACATGTGCATCATATGCCTAATTTTTCAGCATGTTGACACTTGTCCAATGTAGCTAGAGTTTGTCAAAACTTTCTCGCAAACAATCACATTAACCCACTCAACTGGTATCCATGAAGTCAATCTTTTTCTCCAATCTAACATCTATGGGACTAACTGGACGGTAAGGTTTGAAGGCATTAGAATGCCCCAGCTACTCTAGACCAACTAAGGGCTGCCTTGTGGAAAGGGTTGAGTAATATCTCTGTGAGAGTCGCCCGCGTGGCGCAGTGGTTAGAGCGTCTGCTCTAGAGTCGCGAGGTAAGGAGTTGATCCTTACGTCACGGGTTCGAATCCCACTGTTGGACGTGGAGACCGGTCCTTCAGATGAGACGGTATAAACCGAGGTCCCGTGTCGCAGTAGATGTTGGCACGAAAAAGACCCCTCACTGCTCAATGGTCGTAAGTGCCGAGCATAGGACAAAATTTGCAGCTCTCCATCGGCAAGTGGTGGTGTCTCCATATGAGTGAAAAATTCTTGAGAGGGACGTTAAACAACAAACAAACAAAAAACAAAAGTATCTCTGTGAGAAAGATAAATGCACTGATGAACTCCATGCAGAGTCAAGAATGTGACAAATGTGCAAGGGAGGCATTAGAGAAAATGAGGATTTTGATTTTCACTTTTGGGAAGTACCATCATATGAGTTTCAATAACTCATGAATTATCAGTCAAAATCAAATCAGATTTTGGTGACTTGTTGATTAAAGATGATTGACTTAAAATGTCAGATAAAAATACTGGAAAATAAATCACTTCAAAATTTACCCTGCATTTTTTTTCCTTACAGTATATAATGCAAATAACAGGCTGGTTTTTTTTTGATGAATATTTTAAAACTGGGGGGAAAGGGGATGGGGAATTTAAATATCACTGATTGTCTGCCCTTGATATCAGTGCAGTGTGCTATGAAATTCATTGAGATTCCAAACAATTTTATATATTAGTCTAACATATAAAGAACATCTTCAGATGATCCATTAGGAAATTGTTTTCATGGCAAGATGTTTTTAAAATCATAACCTGGATGATAAAAAATATTACATTTATAATATATATATGTCTTCCAGTGGCTGGCTTATACCTAGGTCACATTTAAGCCGATGCTCCGGCAACCAAAATTTTTCTCGTATCGTCAGCTGAAAAAAACATTATCGACCAACACTCGTATAGGGTGATGCCAAGTAGTCACAGTAATTCTTAGAAACACTGATACCTTTGAAAGTTTAAAATATCAGTAAATCGGCCAACCGTCAACCAATCATCATTCGCTGAGCCACAATTTGGTTTTCACCGTAAGCCAACATTAACAAAACCAATGCCTAAATGTCGAACAACCAACAACCAACTTGACAAACTATCTGCCAGTGGTCAGACAATGATGGAGATTGGTCGATGGACTATTCAACGACTGCTTCAAATGAAGGAATCGGCCACCAATGCAGAAAAAAAATTATGATTTGGCCTGAGGACATAAAATTGGTCAGCTGACGAAAAAAGAGGTCAAAAATTGGGCAAGACAACTGCTGATGAACTGCCAACTGCCGCCCAAAGAATCCTATTTTTGTCTCCAAAACCATTGGCCGTCATTCGTTTTTAGCTCTACTGGTCAGAGACCAGAAGAGCTTATGCGATAGTAAGGTGTCCGTCGTCCGTCCGTCCATCTGTCTGTTCGTCTGTAAACAATTTTTCAAAACGCTACTCCTCTTACAGTTTTGGTCTGATTTCAAATATAACTTGGCACACAAGTAGACTACACTAAGATACATAATTCTGTTTATCAGTTTTTGATTTCGGTGAACGATGTTGCCATGGTTACTAAAATAGAAATCTCCTTGAAATAATTTCAAAACGCTACTCCTCTTACAGTTTTGGTCTGATTTCATTATAACTTGGCACACAAGTAGACTAGATTATCATACATAATTCTGTGTATCGTTTTTGATTTCAATGAACGATGTTGCCATGGTTACTATAAATAGAAATTTCTGTGTATCGATTTTTGATTTCGATGAACGATGTTGCCATGGTTACTATAAATAGAAATTTCTGTGAAACTCTTTAAAAACCCTACTCCTCCTACAGTTTTGGTCTGGTTTCAGTATAACTTGTCACACAAGTAGAATACAATATGATACAAAATTGTCTTTATTGTTTTTTGATTTTGTTGAATGATGTTGTCATGGTTACTAAGATTGAAATTTCTGTAAAATTCTTTTAAAAGGCTACTCCTCCTACAGATTTAGTCTGATTGCAATAAATCTTAACAATACAAAAATCTCAATAAAACAAAAAGAGACTACACCAAGGATCATTATTCTATGTATTGCTGTTGCAAAATTTCAAGTCCAAGATGCTTCTTTTAAGTACAAACCAGTAGAGCTACAGTCTCATCAGAGACTTCTGGTTGGAAATGTGACTGGGGTTTTAAGGTTTATTAATGATAAGATCCTCTGATAAGAGAGATAACTGGAATAAATATATCTATCATTCCATTATTAAATTTTAAAGTTTAATTTCTGTCAATTTTTTGCCTCGCAAGGTATACTGAAATTGTTTGCATTTTAATAATATGATTAAGAATTGGTAAATAGTTACATGTGTATAACCATTTAAGAAAAATTTTAATAATATGAGTGAACATTTTTCTCACATGCAAATAAAATTTATCTCTTGTGAATTGGACTGGTACTTTTCAATTCTCTAGAAAGAATTGCAAAGGAGAGGGTAAATATTCCAGATGATAAAATTCCAAGTACAAACATAAATTTTAAGATTTAGTGCAAACTTTTGGATATATATAAAATGGCAGCTCTTTGTGTGCTTTATAGCATCTGTGTGCGTTAGTTTGCCCAAATGATTTCACATAAAGGAAACACTGATTAATGCATTGCAGTCTTGAGTATAAGTTACATCACTTATCATTCATATAATTAGAATTTTTAAAACACCCTCATCATTTTCTTTTATGTGAATGCAGAGGGAGAGACGGGGATAATCTATCGGCTTTCCCTCAAATACGACCATATGGAAGCAATCCATGGCCTCGTTTGATCAAGATCTTTTCAGAGTCGAGCAAAAAATCTTGTCAGTTAAAACAATTTGTACATCCTAATCTACAGGTTTTTCTGTAAATAATGCCAGAAGTTTACATATTCTTTCTTCTGATTCTACAAACTGGTGTTTCTCTGCATGTAATGTTTGTTTGTTAAGAATGAAATGTGGCTAAACTTTGGAAAGTTTTGGCAATATCTTTTTACGTGAATGAAAATTTCCCCAACTGTGAAGTTAACGGTGACTTTAGATTTGGGAACACTAGTAAATTCAAGTCAGTTCATTTTTTTTTTTTAACACAAACAAGTGAGTGAAATTGTAAATATTTTTTCCCCTTTAATTTATTGAAAATTTGTTTATTTATAAATGGGTTTTTCTTGTGTCTCAATACTTGTAGTAGAATATATGAAATTAAGAATTAAATACTGATTTACATTGAAAGTAATTTGCCTTCCTTATTTTTCATTTTTTTATATTAAAAAATATTATACATAAGATAATAGGAGTTGAAAAATGAAAAATGTAAAAAAAAATTTGAAGGGGGGGGGGGGGGGGAGGAATGTCATGACCTAGGAATTCAGAGGTTAACAACTATAAGGTCAGTCCACTGAAAAGGAAAAAAAAAACATCTTTTTTTGTTTTCAGTCAATGAATTGAAATTTTTTTTAGTATTCTGAATAAATACACATGGAAATTTTTTTTGCTCTAACTCACCAGTACATATAGTTTCATTATCTCTTCACCCCTGAGGAAGTTTGATCTTGTCAAAATAGATTTGATGTGGCTTTAAGATAGATTACAAATTAGTTCATATTATCAGCTCTCACAAGTTATTTTTCATATAAGAAGCAAGATCAAAACTTTGGCTATCAGAGCTGAGCCGATCCAGTGTCTTGATTAAACACTCCGTCTTGTTTGACTTCTGGTATACGATATTTTAACAAATTTACAAAAGCATACATTTTCTTGCCTGTCAAACAATGTCTACAGGAACTGGCACTGGGTAAGTAAAATGCAGAAAAAAAGTAATTGAATGCACCTGTATGAGTAAATGGCTCGTGTCTGTCTTGCTGGGCCATTTTATTTCAGGATAATAGGAACCAGGGAAGTTGTACTACTGTGGAGGTCTTAGTTTTGGTTTGGGGAGGGGTTGTTGTATGACATTTGGAAACTGTAATTCAGAACCATATAAAATGCCAGTTTATTTTATTAAATTTATTCAGTATAATTGGATTGGATATTTATCAAATGAACAACACTGGACTAGTTGTTTGCAAACTATAAATTAGAAAATAATCCATTCTTTGCTCATATTAAACAGAATTTAACAGAATTTGCTAATTAGGTGAAGGAATGGTTTATAACCCCAAGGTTATAGAAGCAAAAATGTTCAAAATGTATATCATATTCATTCCATCTGCAAGGAATGAAATGTTCATAATCACAGACCTTTGGAATGAAACAATCTGATGTCATGATAGGTGTTTAATTGCCTCAAAGAACACCCACTGCATTGTCATAAGCTTATGCAATGAGAATATTCTTAGAATTTCAACTGAAGAAAATTTGCATTCTCAAATACAGCTATATATTAAGAATCAGGAAAAGGTCATAAGAGATTTTCCATTTGAATAAGGAACAATGTAATTCTTCAGGTTTGGCCATTGTTTTCTTACCACATACCAATACATACTCCTTATGTATTTGGTTTGGCAGGGTTACATGTCGACCTAACATTATACTTATATTAGAGTAACAGGAAGTACTGTACTGTTATTGGAATACTGCTGTATTATATGGAACATACAAATGTATTGTTAGTCAAAGCTAATCCAGTGCTCTTATTAAAATACTTTTTACTTACCGGTATGTTGAACATGTGTGCATTAGATTTTATTAAGAAGCAAATAAAAAAGAATGTATGTTAGATTTTCTCCATCAATTTTATTTCTTTTGTTAATTAAGTTTATAATGACATCATCACTGCCTACTTAACTGGTGTATGTTTACAATTTTAGACATTTTTACTATGTAAAATTTTTAAACAAACTGTTCTAATTTTAAATTGGGAATTAACACAACACCCGTCTTTCCGCAGTCTTACTTCAGCCCATAGCAGTAGCTGTTAGCAAGTAAGATAGTGATTTATTAGCAACCAGAAGTGGTGAAAGATTCACATCCAAAGAACATGCAGAAAATAATAGGAAAGTGTTCATTATCAACAGGGTGTACTCGGCTTTCTCAAGAACATTATTGTTCTAGGAGTTATGTTTTGGCTAGTTCTCCAAGAGGGTTCCGACATTTTGATGGTTTAATTGTACTAGTTTATTATTTGGATGGTTTATCACAGTTTTAGCCAGAGATGTCAAAGTATGTAGCTTGTTTGGGAAAGAAAAAAAACCTATTTAACAAAGAAATTGGTTTTCATTAAGTTAGAATTGACTGCTATTGTTCTTCTAACTCTGTGATGAAATGGTCTTAGAGAAATTCTTTCTTTGTATGAAACCACTTTTTGTTCCCCACTTTTGCTGAAAGCTGTGGGATATTAATTTGGGTCTGTCCATCAGTCTCTCTGTAACAATGATGATGTCTGTTAAAGCTGATTAAGTTCTAAAATGAAATAGTTACTAAATAAAAACTTGTTCTCTTTGAGCTTTTGCAATGAAATTTTATATCACAACTTAGTATGACTTAAAGAAGGCCCCTACTAATTTTGAAGTCAAAAGTCAAAGATCTGCAATTTCAGAAATTTATAATGTCAGTTCTCTTTAAGCTTTTACAATGATTCTGTGTCATATTTCTGCGTAAACTCCTTTTTGAAGTCAAAGGCCAAGGTCATAAATTCATATATTGAGTAAAATGGTTTTTTAAAATGATAACTGTAGATGTAGGACTGGTGAGCTTTTGCAGTAGAGTGATGAGTGTCTCTATCTTCAGGAAGAACCCTCTTGATTTTGAGGCCAAAAAGTAATAGGTCAAGGCCAATTCTTTTCTCCCTCTCTCAGTTTCACCACTTCCATCCACCACTTATTCTTTTGTTAAGCAGGGGTCATCAATTCCCTGATCTACGTAACTTATTTTCTTCATTCATATATTTATGACTGAAAAAGAATCCCCCCCCCCCCCCATATTCATTAGTCTGTAGAATATTGTTAAATGTTTGTACATGTAGTTTAAATGTAGATTGGATATTGAATATTCTTTATACAGTCTGTAGTTTGGTGTAATTAAATCTTCTAGACTATAGATTTAATGTCATTAATACTTTGCACATGGTCATTCATGGTTGTCTGATTTTGAAGAGTGATGTCATGGAGAATCTTCTCGTTAATTAATAATCAGAAATTTAGCTGTGTGGTGTTGAAAAACATCTGCAATGGATCACATGTGTGTCTGATACTGAGTTACTTAATTAAAAAAGAAACATCTTCATTATTTTTAATTACTAGTTAGTGGTATTTAAGGTTCACGATGAGATCGCAGTTATTTGTTGACTATTAGCTGGAGTAAGCCGCATAAAAGAAATTTGGGGAAGAAAATTGATACAGTTGAGTCTGTATGTTTATGCTATTTATTTTTTAGACGACTAGACAAGTTAAACTTCTTCCTTAGAGGCTTTGCAGTGGTAGAAAAAGAGAGTTTGATATTTATAGCTGGGGCTTTACACAAATACCTTTATTGTAGATCATGTTTACATGTGGGTATTGGGGGGAACTCTTGTCAGATAGAACATGACGGAGCCTGAGATTGGTGCTGACAGCTACGCTGGCCCTCTACTCCACAGATAAGAAGTTGTCATAATAAACAACACCAAAAACTTATACTTCTTTTGTGAACTTCTTGAAAGTCAAGCACTTTGCTCACAATCCAGATAGTTTATTCAGTGAATTCTAATGTCAAGAAATTTGATGGTATCAGTTTTTCTTTTATGAGAGGAATATTGTTTATTTATGTGTGGTTTTTAACCTTCTGATGGTCATTAAATGATGATGCTATCAATTAAATTCTGTGCCCAATGATAAATTACTATCATTCTATATTTTGTGTTATATGAATTTTAAAAAAAAAAAAGGCTCTTGGATTGAAACATGAAAGCCTTAAATATTTCTGGAAACTCCTGCACTTATTCTCCCCTTGATAATTGAACTTTTCCATTTTTCTTATGTTTTTGTTTTTTTTAGAAAGAAAGAAAGAGAGAGGTTGTAAATTTATAAACTTGCACTACCTTGCAAAAAGGTTGGTTATGCGAAAACAGTTCATTTGAGATTGTGCTTAAGGTCACTGAACATATGAAGGACATACAGTTATAATTATAAGATAGGACTAGATATAATGAGGCTCTACTATCTACCTGAAAATGGATTGAACCACTAAAACCTCTATGAGAAAGGTATGGAGATGGCATTTTTATGACAGCAGATTCCCTGTAACTATCCAATTTAAAGAGGAGGAAGTTAGCTAAGGCATGTCAGCTTCTGAAACACAGTCCATCTTCTTTCAATTTTGCTGTAATTACTTGTGTGTTGTGTACAGTCACACATAACTCATATTGAACATTTATGTTGATAATTTGCCTGGCAAAACTTCCCACTCTACATGCATGCATAATAGGGAAATATCCCAGCAGTGGAACTGCTGTTAAATAAAGAAAAACTCAGTCTTTTACGTTCTGGGAAATTGATTTCCTATAGACTCACTAATTACACCAAAGACAGATATTGCTTCACAATAGTCAGTGGCAGCCTGAGGTTTTCCAGCACAAAACAGAAGGTTTGGGTTAAAATTCCTTTGTCTTGTAGTTATTGGAAAAAATGACATAGGTTGGCCAGGTACGCCTCGAGCACTGGTGTTACAAGAGAGGGAGTTATAGATAGGCAGTAAAAGTTAAAGGGGGGAATATATTCTTCTTTTGCAACTTTTTTCTTCTTCACTTGCATGTGTCAAAAGAATGCTGGTGATGGTGTATTGATCAAAGATGGCAAATATTGACTCCATGGATATCTGCAATTCAAATAAGCTTTGCTGGGCATCACTATATGGCTAATCCTTAGTCAGCCTATCAGATCTCACTAAAGCCAGTTGGATTTTCATCTTAGTGACAGACATATTCCAATTTTTCAATTTTACTTGTGAAACAGGACTTTTGCTATATGTTGTGCAAGTTTTTATAAACAATGCAATTCTTGGTAAAAACCTGACTGTTTGCTTTCATGAGCATCATTAAGGATAATTTGTTTGTGATTGTTTTTCTGAGTGCAGCCTTAAGTGTCTCGTACTTGAGTCGGTGGCAAAATATATGTAAACTGTGAAGGATTTTTTTTTCTCAAGATAAAAAAGAAAATCTATGAAAATTTCATTGCTTGCTGATTGATTTTTCTTTACCATTGCATATATATGCTTATAGCTGTATTACATGGTAAAAATTGGACACTATTTAGCAGAGGAGTATCTATTGATTTTTCCCCCTCTTTTGTCTGGTTTTACTCTAAAGTTTGGAACATTTTCTGCCAGATTTTGAACATTTGGTAAGTTTGAGTTTTTAACATACTACATTATAAATTATAAATGTATAAATTTTAGTTTGAATTGAATCTAGATTTTGTGATGAGTGTCTGTAGATGATATTTGTTATGATCAATATAGTGTACATTTTGATTGTATTTTGAAATTCATTTGGTTTAATAATCTTTTTCCTCTTTTTTAATGAAAACTTTCAAGAATTGAGTTTGCAATTGTAATCTTGATGTTTACATAATATATATTTAATTTAGAAAAGGAAAAAACTTAAGTCGATAGAATTGTGGCTTAGGAATTTTTTTTAAAAAGCTCTGCTCTTATGATGTGAAATCAATGAAATGAAATCTATATTATATGGAACTGCACAATTTAACGAGTAGAATAACAAATCTCTCTGACATTTCCTTTATCGTGTTAATTTTTTGGTTGCAGAGATTTAATGAGTTAATTGCAATTATATCTTGCTTTGATTACTTTCTGAATAATGAAATTCTTTTTATCATTTTTAATAATTATTTTTAAAAAAGTGTCCATGCATCTTATTCACAACTTGCTAACTGTGAGTCATCATACTAAATATTGATTTTTCTGACCGTTTTTTCATTGAAGTAGATTGAGTTTCCCTGAAAAGCCTAAAATTGCTGCTACAGTCTTACTTTTCCATCTTAGGCTCAAACAAATATACCTTTGTATAACTTTCAGAACAGTTTTTTTTCTAAGGAATTTGTTCATTCTACATTTTTCAGTAACTTAATTACTATACATACATATTTAAAAATGTAATTTATATTTTGAAGTGAAAGAATTTACTTTCAAATTGGCATGTGCACATACTATTGTACATCTGATTTTTTTTTTTTTAAACAAAATGATCCTTTTTTTCATCATTTTGGACTTTAGAAAGGTTTGTAATGATTCTACTGTGCCTTGCACTACTATAACAGATAGATGAAGTGGAGGGAGTGGTCATTTCTACTTTATTTTGTATCCACCTGGACAACATTTTAGTAAGGCTTTCACAAGACATCAGATAAATAAAGAGAATAGGTTTATTTAAGAATACTTCAATAAAAAAATCCTGGGTTGTCTACCGGTATATAGATAGTAGATATACATAATCTTTTTTGTGAATATATAATGTAATTGTTTCCAAATGAAGCATTTGGTTAATTCCAGTAAAAATGAACTAGATTCTGAAGTAATCTACCATTATCATTGAACATGAATCAGCTCAATGAAGAAATGAATCAATTATTCACATTTATGACTGAAATAGGTAGGCATCGGAATGTGCCATAATTCTGGTAAAGACCAGTAATGCAATGCTGTAGGTGTAGAGGATAAACCATTAATTAGGCAATACATGGAAAGGAACTATTGTTTAATAGGTTAACTGGGTAATTAGTGATTTTTTTCCCCACAGTAATTCAACTTTTGAAGTCTGATCTTATAGAATTATTCATGTGATCAAAGTAATGTTTAAACAATATGAAGTGTTTCAAGATGGAAAGGGGAAAAAAATTGATATTGTGAGACAATATATGACTGTCGCCAAACTCAATGACACAATTTAATTTTCATGACCATCTGCTTTGAATTTCATTGTCATCCTAAATTATCATAATGCCTTCATGAGGAAAATCTCTTTTATGTTTTGTCTGCGTTTGTAATTCCATAGGTTTCTGAAGCCTCATTGGTAAGGATGTGTGGTCCTTGATCTTTTCATTTAACATTTTTTTGAGGGATTGTGTTTAGCTTCACAAGTTATCTGGTCCGGAGCCTGTGCTGTGTTTCATCTTTGGAACTGAGGTTCGAAGAGTTGTGATTGGGATTTTTTTGTGCGTGTTAGCGATGTATATATTTTTTTTCTAGGTAATTTAGAAGTAATGATCCTTTAGCTTATTTTGGCGTGGTGCATGTTATGCAAAAACAAACATTCAATTAACAAATTATGCTACGCAAACTACTTACCAATGTATTGTAATATAATGCAGATTATACAGAGTGGAATCTCTAGTCAAGATAATTCTATATAATGTCAAAAACTTGTATCTGTTTTACATTACTCGAACACTGCCAGAAAATGTTTTGGGTTCCTCGTCAACATAACTTATGAACTGATGTTAATTAAATGGTTCTGCCTATATTGCAGCAAGTGACAGAAAATTGTAGTTACGGTGTATTCTTTATGAATTTAATCAAATTACGTCAATAATATCCATGATAATGGAAAAAAGACATTAATTATTAATGTATTTTGTTTCCTAAAGTTTTTTGATGGTATATGGCAATTAAGTACTGCATAAAGAATTTGTATTTCAAGGATTCTGTGTATTTATTATAACACTGAACAGTTACATGTAACTATTTCCTTTCCATTTCTAAACAATTATCTAACGTTTCAGCATACATCCCGACTAGGAAATAATTGGACGATAATTTGCCACTAAGTGGCACTTTTCAAATGCTAAGGATAAAGTTCAAGTCTTGACTGCATGAAATGACTCTTCAAACTTCATAATATTAGGCGAAATTGAAACCTTGTGACATTTGGTAATGCTAGGCAGTAAGGTATGCAGTACTGCATCCTCTCCCAACATCAAGTATAGATTGAACAATAGAAAAACAGATGTACGTAACCTTTGACAAATATATTGGTATTTGTTGTGTTTGTTTTTTTGTTGTTGTTTAACGTCCCTCTCGAGAATTTTTCACTCATATGGAGTTGCCACCACTTGCTGGTGGAGAGCTGCAAATTTTGACCTATACTCAGCACTCAGGGCCATTGAGCAGTGAGGGATCTTTTTCGTGCTAGCACCTACTGCGACACGGGACCTTGGTTTATATGGTCTCATCTGAAGGACCGGTCTCCACGACCCACATTGAGATTGAAACCCGGGATGTAAGGATCAACTCCTTACTCCGCGACTAGAGCAGATGCTTTAACTTGTATTAATTAATTGTGAAAACTGAGGTAGTGAAAATACTGTAAATCACCTTTTATTTGCGAGAACTTTATTTTTGAACGTAAGACTCGCATGTAAATTTGTATTAACTAAAGGTTTTTTAAAACAAAAACTAAAATAAGTTAAATTTTTGTCTCACTTATAATTTATACTAAATAACTATCTCTTGAAATAAAGTGTTGTGAAAAATTTAGTGATTGGCAGATCAGCAGTACCTAGAACTGTTATAAGACAGAATATTTTTGAAATTCGTAGAGATAGACTAGCTTGCTGTCTTCACCTAAGGCATGGCTTCAGAAAATTTTGAACCATTTCCATAATCAAATGGCATTAGGTATTTTCTTTATGGATTGATAGATAGTTTATTTTACTGGTGTATGATTTTTCTGTTATTACAATATCAAAAAACACTTAATTTTTCTTCACTTGCTGACAAAGTGACAATGAAAAATGCCTGATCTCTCAGCAGAGAATCTTTTGAAGCTGTAAGCAGGAATGTTTGAGATTTTATAACATGAAAACTCTATTTGAGATATTTGGTGTGAACTCTTGCTCCAATGGTTTAATCTGGTTTTGACTCTCAACAGAATCTAGAGAAGTGGAAGCCCCAACAGGCAGCTTGGAGACAAGTTTCCAATGAGCTGTGAAGGAAGAACATGTTGTTTTCTATGTAAATGGCATTAGCATGTTGAATCATATTAGCTATGGAGAAGGCATAATTGAAAACTGTAGGGATCACAATACATAGATCATGCGCATACTAAAAGAAAAGCATTTTATTGATTTGTTTCAGAATTGTTCTATACACAGGGGGATAAAAATGACACTTTATGGGCAAACATTTTAGCCTGGCTACAATTACCTCTCAATTCCGACTCAGTTATCTTACTGGTTGCAACAATACTGAATGGCCACATAAACACAGGAACATTAGAAGTTAATCTTTGTCCTTGAATAAGCCCTGATCCTGCTTTAGATATTTCAGACTTTCTGGGGTTGAAGATTTTATAAATTTTTAGACCTTTGGCTAACAATGAAATAATGAAGATAGTTAACTGATGGTCTTTCAAGATATGAATGCCTAAGGAAAGCTTTTCTTAATTTTATAAAACAATTTGGTCAGAATTATCTTATCCCCAGCAGGAAAATGAAAAGAGTTGTCTCCTTTTAAATTTTTTTTTCTGCTTTATTTTTGATTAGGATGTAGGCGAAAGCCTGTCCACTTCTCTAAAGAGAATAGTTATTTCCCTTGTACAATTTTCATTTTTCCATGAAATTAAAAAAAAAAGAAAAAGAAAAATCATCACACACTTATGTTATGTTTGATCTTCATATGGAAGTAGCTTTATATGCACAGAGAGATACTCTTAAAATGGTTAATATTGTGATATTCTTTTTTTTTTTTTTCATATATTAATATGAAGCTTACATCTAATTAATGTTTCAGAAAATTGTAAATCTCTGAAAACAAAATACCCAAGTTACTGTAAACCAACTATTATTTGTGTCATCTTTCATTCCCATTTTGTTAGTTTGAAATCCATCAGGGACTGCTAATTTTTCGCAACTGCAGAGGAAACATTCAGCAAAAACCCACTATGTAATAATTAGTTCTTGGCAAGAAATATTCGTAATAAAAGTGAAATGTTTGAAAGTAAAAGAAGGTTGCAAAACTTGTGGATATTTCTTTCACACAAATAAAAGTTGGCCATTTTAGATGCATTTGGTAACAAATCATTGACATGTTTCAGTAAATTTAATGATCAGGAGTTTTACAGGCCAGGGTAATGTCTCTTTCCTAAATAGGGAATAAGCAAAAGATTTCTGAAAATGTAAAAAATGAACATTAATTCATTATGATATGGCTTGTTTTTGGCACTGATATCTAGCTGTCTTAATAAAATTTTTCAGAGTCATAATTTGAATGGAATTAATTTCAACTTTAAGTATATCCTCCTCATGAACCTTGACATGGTATCATTCTCAAAGTCAAGGTCATTAAATGGAAGATTGATTGGGGATTAAGGAGACATTCATTTTTTGGACTAAAAACCATCCATTTCTCTGATTATTTTGTATCATATTCTCCATTGCCTTCTAAAACACATATCCATCATTGTCTATTTCATCACAGGATGTAATTATGCAGAAAATTCCATATCTTGATGAATTTAATGTTGAAATTTTTGGATGCAGCAGAATATAATATCTCAAAATTGCTTATTGCAGTTTTCCCCCCCTTGATATGTAGGTCATAGTCTTGGTAATAAGCTTTCCTATTATATCATGGAATTATTTGTTACATTACAACGATGAACTAACTAACGAGGTAAAATTTTAACATTTGATGGAGATTCTAAGATATTTTTCTTACCATTCTTATGCCTAAAAAATTCCAAATAAATGTTGAAAGCATTATCTGACGGTGATTAAGTTAATTTGCCGGTATTACGGTTTTACCAAGTATTACTTCCTGTATATTGTCGTTGTTTTTTGGTATTGGCAGATCTGTCACTATAAACTTTGATTTATGACTCTTTTAGAAAATTAAAAAGCATATGCTTGTTTGCCAATATGATACTGATAGTAATACTATTGTGCTATGATGGTCTATCAAATGATTCATGGCAGGCTGAAGAGAAAATTTGCTCAGTTTTATCTCATGATAAAGGTGGTACTTAATTGTGCAATGTAATATTCTTTTATTGCCAGATGACATTCAGAATATAATGAGGAATAAATGCATAAATGTCAGTAAGATTATTAAAGTGTTCTAACATGTCTTTGAAATGAGCATATTTGAATTTATATAGAACATAAAAGGTAGGGTGATTCATTGAATCTCTTACATCAAGTGAGTATGGTGAAAGATCAAAATTTCAGGTCACCAGTTTACTTTTTGTTTCACATTCACAAAAGGAATTTTTTTTATTACAAAAAACTTTCAAGAAATACTAATGTCTCTTTTTTTCATATTTAAAAAAAAAAATGCTTTTTGACCCCAATTTTGAATTTAGAATTAATTTAACTGTATCCGGATCTGTTAATTGCTGAGTTTGCAAGCAGATTGTCAAAGAACCTTTTATTCAAAGTACCCACATATAGAAAAGTCAAATTAAAACTGCATGTAGACACAGAAATTAAGAGGCCAGCAAATACAGAAATCAAATGAAACCAAACCTTCAAAAGACCTTTTCATCTAAATATTTGTCATTCATCAATAAAATGGAATTAAAAGTTCTGAACATTGAGGTAAACCATGTCACCTGGTGCAGCCATTGATTGTTAATTAGCAATCAATCTCATCAAGGTAGAATAAACTAGAATGTAAGATCAGTCGATTCCAGGGACATGAAAAATTGATCAAAAAACCAATATCTAAAAAGCATCAAAGTCCTGCAAATGAGAGACCCTCTCCAGACTCGAGCAGTCAATAATGTTTACCCAGGCCTTTTTATTGGTGTCCATTATTATAATTGTTGGAACACAAATCTTACCAAACATTTATTAGTTTAATCCAGTGCTCTTTTTGAAAGCCGTAACCATTAGCAAACACCGGGTGCTGGAACCTGGATCTTTTGGTCACACAATCTGGATGAGACTGATTGCTCTAGTTGGTATGTAGCAATTGAAGGTTCTGTGGACCAGGAAATTTTATCTAATTTTGATGATAATTCTAAAAGCACCTTTGATAATGCTCTATAAGCTGCTTGACATGGAGTATAAAGGATTTCTCTGTCATTAATATCTTACAATTTGGATTGAGGAGTACTTTTTGGCACCTGTATCATTTCTGTCCTATTTCATGTTTGCATACATTTTTTATCCCCTCACAGTGAAGTTGGAGGGGATATAGTAATGCACTTGTGTGTGGGTGAGTGAGTGAGTGCAGGTGTAACATAAGTTACATATGAAATAATTTATATCGGGATTGATGTGCCCTTTTGCAAGAGGATACTCCACTTTGCAGTGCCCTTGTTTTCTTTCTAATTGTCAGTTATTCTCTCTCTTTTTGTCTCTCTTGAACCTTTTTAAGATCATCTGAATCACACAGATGACCTTTTGGTGTTTGTGTCCATTGGTGTTGTTGCATCTGACATGCACCAATTTTCCAGCTTTTTTTCCCTGGGATTATTAGTTTCCTGATTAGTTTCCTGAAACTAATTGACTGAATTGAACCAAAATTGATATGTAGCTTCTTTATGGGAAGAAAGACAACAAAATTAATCTCATGGTCCCTGCACTCCTGTGGTGGGGTAGGGCCAAAACCTTCAAGAGAACATCATTATTCCTGGACAAACTGTTTGTTGTTTCAGCTCTAGCTGTATCAAAGCAAATTTTCTTATCATATCTGAGTTTAAATCCTGCCAAGAGTTACCAATTAAAACTTTAATGTAAAAGGGGGAGGGGATCCAGCATATGTGCTTGGATTTTGCAACTGAGATTCATGGGTCAAAAATTTGGAATGAAATCCTACATCCAAGTTTTGTAGTAGGCAAAGATCCCTTATTGATTGGCCTAAATCCATAGACACATGTCTAACTTTAGCACCTCACTTACAGCTGGTCTTGATGTGAATGAAAAATTATACTAGGGATGTAAAAATACATTTTATTAATTAATCAGTGCTTTTATTTGGTCAGAAAAATTGTCATGTCTTTCATAACGACAGATGCAATAACTCGGGGAAAATATTTTAATTTTCTCTCTGTGTAATCAATACATGAAGATCTTATTACAGCAACTGAAATATGTGTGAAATGGGTTATGAATCGGTGATTGCATGTCATTGACACTTCATTCTGAAGAGGGATAAAGATGTTATCAACTCCATAATATTGACAGAGATTTTGAAAATCAGGTATTTTGGTATTAGCTGCGCAAATGTTTGTTAACATTATTGCGAAAAGGTAGAGACAGATCATGAAATGATTTAAAGTGTAGGGGGTTATTGAAATTTCTTGGCCAAGATGTTGAGCATGGTGGGAAAAGTCAAGCCAAATCAATACCAAAGGTTGGATTTTGTTGCTTTTTAAGGCTAACGAAGTTCCATCTCTTCTGAAGTGTGAAGACTCTTCCACAAAATACTTGGTTTTTTGTTTTTTTAGGTTCTTCATCCCTTTGTTCACTCTGTTACAAAAAGTAAGAATCATTTGTCATATTGAGAGTTACCTCTCTTATTAGGGGGGTCAGTGAACCTTAAACCTTTCTATTGTGGATAATATTTAAAAGAACAGGTGCGTAAAATTCATTGTTTGGCTGGAAATGAGAACATTCAAGATTATGATTTGATAGAGAATTGGTTTGTACATGTACAGTGGAGCCTTGTTAATCCGGAAACCAGTAATCTGGACACCTCTCCTTTAAGACAAAATTTTAGGGGAACAGAATTAACATATCTACAAATTATAAAGTGTCTGTTTTGAGAATCAAGATGCTTCATTGATGTTGATGATTTGCTTGGGGACTCAAGCATCCAGATTAAATGGTTGTGAAGAGAAGTATTTGCAATTAAAAAAGGTCACAAAACTCGTGGATTTAATAAAAGCTGGTTTTCAAAAATATCAAAGTTGGGGAAAAATCTTGAAAGTCAGTTGAATTGTAGAAGTGATAGATATGGACAGATGTACACCAGTTCTAAAAATGGGATCATTTAAAGAGTATTTGTTTGGATTTAATGTTTCTTTTTGTTGAAATTTTCTCTTCCAACCCCAATACTACAGATCTTTTCTTGATGTCAGATTGTCTCATTGATAGATGTAATGAAAAGATGTCACAGATAACATTCACCAAACTTACACATTATATAATGTTATAGACTTTTAAAAAGCTTACAGAATCAGAGAGCTTGGTGTTTTATTTACTCCAGAATGTCAATATGTATTAGATAAAATATTTATAAAGATTCAGACCTTTACAGAAAAACATGGAATGAAAATATTTTGTATTCCAGTATTTTTTTAACTCCTAGTACATTTAGAAAGGAGATACGGTGCAATAAATTTTAATCTGTTATAAATTATTAAGCAGTTCATCTTTCTGAATTTTTAATTAGTAGCACATTGAAATGAAATTAATTTAAATAATTTGAATAGGCTTATTATTATGGTTAGATCCCCTAAGACTTCCTGTTGAGAGGATATTTTTTACTAGTACTTGTCGCAGTTTTAGATGTTGGATTTGCTTTGAAATAACTTTGTTCCATAACTTTGACATATAGTTGATACAGTGAGCATACCAAAAGCTTAAAACACAGAATGGTGTTGACACAAAACGGGAATAAACCGTCTTCAGTAACTAAGTTCTTTCATTGATTTCTTGCCAGGGGCTTGATTTGAAGGTAATATAGGGTATCAATTAACTTCCATTATAAATCTATTCACCGTTTCTGAATCCCTTGTATTTGCTGCAAAAACAACATCAGTCGGAAACAAAAGAATACCAAGTTTATTGATTTGTGTATGGAGAGCTAGAGGCAAACGAGAAAAAATTCTAACAGTCGTGATTATTAACTTACGCATGACACATAGAAAAGTTAACTTTTTCCAGAGAATTTCAGGATTTAAGGACTTTCCTAATGAATTCTCAACATCGAAGAAAAGAATTTGAGGGATTTATAAAGCAGTAATGGAGTAATGTTCCTAATTTCTTCTCGTTTCCTCTCTTTTAAGGGAATCAATAATAATGTCTTGTTAGAGCGGCATCGTGGAAGGCTTTAACATGATTAGTGATAAAACGCTAGAATTGAATGATGATGTGACTATATGTGTCTTTGTTTGTAGACTGAATCTGTCAAGAGAAGCTCCAGAATTAAGGGAGTTTCTGATGGGAACAATTATTTCTCAGGGAACATGAACAATCTGGCCAGAATTCACCATTTCATCACAATGTTTGTTTCATGTTCTTGTATTGTTTATTTTAATAATATCTCAACTTTTTTTCTTATCATTGTAGACTTAGATATGCTGATCCCAGAAGAAATTGTTACTAGTCATTGAAAAGCTGCAGAACAGAAATTCTTTTGTGATTATACAACATTGAACAGGATTTAATTATCGGTTTAAGGTAATGAGATATGTGTATGATATCATATATTGATTTTACTCTGTCTCTTATGAAATCCATGAATGCAGTATGTCTCCTTGCAGTAAATTGACCAATGCAGTCAAAGCCCTGTGGCAGTTTATATATATATTATTATATATCAAACACTGCCATTCAGTGGAGTTCTAAAGTTGTAGATTTAAGGGTTTTCTTGTTGAACCAGTTGAAAGATCTTTTTTAGTTTGAGTGCTTTCTTATAAACATCATTTTTAAAATTATCAAGTTCAGAGGTTTTCTTCCCCTGAATCAAGGGAGAATGATATATCAAGTGAAATTTTGTTTTCCATTTACAACACATAATGTTCTCAGTATTTTAAAAGATCTTGTCTGTCTCATGTTCAGTAAAATTGTAGCTAGGAGGAGATGGTTTGGTTTAATGGACAGTAAATACAGACAAGGGGAGATAATTCCAGAGCCAATTAGGCAATTCAATATATTTAATCATAAAGATGTGCTTTGTTGATTGGCATATCCATGAAATTCTTATAGCATTCCAGGGTCAAAGTAGTACATGGTTTGGTTTTAATGGACAGTAAAGTAGGAACAAGTGATGAAAAAGGGGAGATAATTCAGTGCAAATTAAGTAATTCAATAATTATTGAAGCATAAAAATGCACTTTGTTCAGGTATGTGGCACATATTCATGAAATCTTAATGATGTTTGTTATTTATCAGTAAGTTCATGAGGTACTAGTACTTAGAATATTGCTTGGGTATAAATAAATAAATGACAGAAATTGTTCACATTGAGAAAGGAAGGGGATGAATGACAGACATTGTTCACAATTAAGTGAGAGATGGAATGCAGAGACATGAAAGAGACTGCCATCATACTGAGAATTATCACAAATCACAACATTGATGAAACCAGAGAAATTTATATCCACCTTCAATAATAATTTATTTTTCTTACTTTTCCACTGATTCTTGTTGTTGGTGCCATCTTATCGGTTAAGTTTTTATTTTGCTGGAGTCAGAGTGATAACATTACCTTCCTGATGATGTCGGAGATATGTTGTCTTTTATATGTGTAAATGTTAAGGAAGTCGAGATACAGAGGACAGAATGAAACAAGTAATGATGCTGTAATGTCAGGGATAATTATCGGAATTTTCTCTATATACACAATTAAGCTTTCCTTAGTTATTGAATTTCAGCATAGAGTTTTGATAATGGTGCTGCTGATCATAAAATATTAAAGACTAACAACCGGTCAGGCAAGGGTCAGACAATATTGCAATAGCTGAAACATTTCAAATATACAAAAATTCAGTATAGATAAAGATGGCGAAATATTGAATCCAGTCCAGATGTGTAACATTAGTGAATGAAGTTTTTAAGTAAATATACATGGCATGTAAGCATTGCATCTGTTGAAAAATGTTAACTTTCACACAAAATTCAGCTTTCTCATAGTATTGACATTCTCCACTAATTCTTAAGGGCAAACAACCTAAGATATTGGATCACTATAAATGACATATAACTATTTTATGAGGCAAAACAAGTATTGTCTATAATTATAGATCATTTCATTGGGTTGATTTGTTTTATTTTAATTTTGGTTTAAGTTATTGTGATACCAAGTATACTTTGATAGCTGTGGAACTGTTTTCTGGGAAATAAAATACAGAAAGACATACCAGAGAGCTATAGATCCATCCACTGAAAAAAAATCTTTTTTTAAAAATCCTCTTTTATTATTATATGTTTAATACAGCAACATTTTTTGTCACAAGCATTTCTCTCATTAGATGTACTCCCCAACCTAAAGCATGGTATCCTTTAGTTTTAAATATTTTGTAATTTTACTCTTTATATCTGTGGACTTGGGATGTGAAAGTTTCTACTCCATGGTATATGATAAAGGGGCATAATTCTATATATAACCATGTTTCACATATTTAGCTTTTTTGTAACTGTTGAAAAGTACACAAATGAACAAGAGTAGAAGTAAAGTATACATTTAATTAACAGATACCATGCTTTAGGCTGAAGGATGTATATAATGCAAGAAATAATACCTGAAATTTGTGACAAGAAAGTGTCACCATAAATCCAAGATCTTTTTTTTTTCAGTGAGTGGATATTTTATTAATGAGTTGCAGAGTTTGTACTTCATAGAATACACATAATAGAGTGTAATATTCAAAAGAAATTAAAATTTGTTTGGGAAAAAATTCTTGTAATTTATTTAATGGGGAACTTCTGAGTCATGCCTCCTATTCCCAGACAAAAGGCACATTACAAAGTATCAATACATGAACATGCGAACAAAAAAAAAACTTGCATCTGATGTCAAACACATTAATCTAGTTTGTTTCTGGTCATGGAAATGAGGTGTTAAGGATTGAATTCATCCATGATTTAGAAGATTGTTGTCTTACCAAGTCTGTGTGTGTGAGTCTGACAAAGGGATTATTAACCCAGGCCTAATCGATACACTGAAGAGGAAAAAACTGTGCAAATGCCATCATTCCTGCATAATAAATAGCTAATGCCTCTCTGGAAGATCCTTTGGATTGTTCCAGTAATTCCGTGGATATTGTCCGGATCAGGAAAAGTGTCTTTAGGTTGTTATTTGTTCCGTAAGTGTTTTGTATGCCTTGTTCTTCTCTGGAGGGATTAGCAAACAGAGATGGTAATTAATGGGCACATCAATCATTCACAATCAGCCTTATAATATTTGCTGTTTATCCAGAAATGGAATGTATATATGTTCCATTTATAGAATAGTTACTGGTGTTCAGATTTAATGGGTATTGCTGCACTAAAAAGTAATTTGAAACTTTTAGGACAGAATGAAACTATTTCAGACATGATTCAGAAAGGGACATTTGCTTGCCCTAGTGAAATTTATAAAAAAATATTTATTAAAAAAATTTAAATTGTTTGGTGTCATATCTAAGTGTTATCTTACTAGAGTTTAGTTGTACTCACTATAGACTGTGTATATTTGCATTGAAATAATATTTTTTAGAAAAGATTTCGGAAGTTTTGTTTGTGTGTGTTTTGGGGGGATGGGGTGGGGTTATGACTTTATTGTTATAGACATTTTGTTCTTCTCTAAGGCTAATAATTGTTCACTGATTACTATGTTATGTGCTGATGCGGTAATAACAATATCCCCCCCCCCCCCCCTTAGAAGTGAAGTTTCTGACAAACACAGAATGCAAGTACATAGTTTATACAGAATATTTCATAATTAACCTTTTAAGATTGCTGTTTAATTACCTATGCTATGCAGATTATTATTTTTACATGAACTGTGACCCATGACCAGAATAATACATATGAGAAAGTTAATGTTATTGAGTAAGTCTTCAGTTCATTTCTAATGCATCTGAGAGTGCATAATTAATGTTTCATCTCAAGCCTTAAGGGTCATTGTGGGGCTTGTGAAAACTGAGGACCTTGACCATCTGTCTAACAAGAACCATATCTCCATCTGCCAGAGTTTGGGGGAGGGTAATTAATCAAATATAATTAGCTTGACATATATGCATGTACATGGTGTATGTATCAGAATATTCATAATGCATTGAATAGTAGAGCTTTTATAAATGGAATTTAATTGTATGCATGAAAAAAAGGGAAATTTATATACTAGCTTGTACATTATATACATAGTTTAACCAGATGCTGGAAAAATTAAGTTTGTGAGATGTTCTCAATCTTGAAAACTTTTCTCACATTAAAAAAGTCTTCATATTGCTTGCAGATAGTTTAAATGGAAAAATAACTTTTAAAGTGCTGCTTTGTAGATATTTAAAAAAAATCTACTCACATTATATATTTTTTATTCAGCTTTAAGCCTATAATATAAATAAGAAAATAAGTTCATATAGATTATACATAATAAAAAAAATGTTTCAAATTCAGTGTATTATTAATGTGAAGCTTTAAAAGTCTAAAGTTAAAATGTTTGCTCATGTCACATGCACAGTTTGATTTGTGATCGAGGCATAAAAGGGTAGCATGCTGCCATTACAGCTTTTGTTACAGACTGGCTTCCAACTATTTTTTGTCTCATCTGCTTGCTAATAGATTTCTTTTATTTCTATGGAAACCAAATCTCTTGTTGCTGTCAATATCAGGAGAATTCAATAGAACTATTCACACACAATGACATGATACAAGCAGACATGTTATCTTTGTTTGTTAATGCTGCCGAATACTGTTATGTCAAGACTTTGATCAATGCCGCAACATGGGCAAGGGTTAAAACACACCAACTCTAGAGATTCACTAGTATCAATATACATATGTCATAAAATCTTCTTGTGTCTTTATGCCTCAAAGGCTCTCAGAAGACTCCCATTATGTGTGGCATTTTAGTTGTTAGACGCTGCCACGTTATCATGCTAGTGGCCTAATGGAATAGTATGTGGAATAGTTTAAAAACTATTAAGCACAATTTTAGGTACACTGTACAAAATTAGGGCCTCTCTAAATCATTAAAAATGACGTTTCTGTTAAAAATGATGGTGGAAAATGTCTTTGGTATCAATTTGACATAGTTTGAATTGTATAGCTTGAACGAAAGAATTTGAATCATATTGTGTGAAGTTCTTTTGGGAAATCTCCAAAGAGATCTATTCAGAATCCTCAGCACAGAGAGTGCTTGACAGGATATTCCTGTTTATAAAAAGTGTACATTTAAAAATAAAGGTCAGCAAGAAATCTGTTTGATGCATTCTGTCTGTCACTGAGCTAACACTCCGGTCTGTGTTCCATTCTGTGTGGCATATTTATGTTAAAGTCATTATCAGCTGATCACAGCACAGAATGTCTGAGATTAATGTGAGATACTGAAAAATTTGGTGCCCAGCTGATCAAAAATTTGTCATTTCTGAATTATGTTATTACAGGCAGGGGGTATTCAGAAACATCTGTTGTGTGAAGGAATTTCTACCATTTTTTTTTTTAAATTAATTTCCTTTCATGGATAAATTGATTGAAACCAAGAAATTTCAACCAGTCATTGGTGAAGCATATTAATCTTCAGTTCTGATTGGTTCTTCTCTCAGATTCGAATTATTGATTTTGCAAAAATGTAGGCCTACAAATAAATAAATATTAATAATGCTTTTTAGAGCAT
This sequence comes from Saccostrea echinata, assembly GCF_033153115.1. Taxonomy (NCBI): domain Eukaryota; kingdom Metazoa; phylum Mollusca; class Bivalvia; order Ostreida; family Ostreidae; genus Saccostrea; species Saccostrea echinata. The sequence goes on from NW_026889786.1 coordinate 1,097,788, forward strand.
ATCTTCAACCAATGAGGATGGAATGCTAGAGTGTACATACTTTGAATTACATGAGATTTAATGAGAACATTAAGAAAACTATAAAACTATGCAGTTATAATCTAGCTAATAATTTCTCCTTTAAAACAAGAAATGACTGCACCCTACTTAAAATAAGAAATATTGATTCATTTTATTAGAGATTCATGCATGAATTTCTTTGTTGTGGATGTGGAGAAAGGGAAATAACCCCTTCATTCACTCCTAAAAATAAAATCAATGTTGAAATTAAAATAAATATTTTTAGGTCACCTTAGTCACTCAGGTGACCTATTGCTATCTGTTTTCATCCACTGTCATGTATAGTTCATTGTCAGTCATAAAGTTCTGAATATTCTTCGTTTCTTCTCTGGAACCCCTGAAACAATTTCAATCAAGTTTAATATATAGCATTTATGGGCAAAGAGAGAAAAAATTGTGAATTTCATGGACCCTGTCCCCCTAGGGCCTAAAGGGTAAGGGGCAAAGCCATCAAAATTAATGCAACTTTTAAAAATCTTTTTCTTTACTCCTGGACATCAAGCTGATGGCATGACTGTAATAAACTTTGAGCCCACTACTAAAATTGTTAAATTCTGGCTCCCAGGCAGTGGTTGTGGACTTAGGGTGGGGCTTTATTGATCATAGAGTGAAAATGCGTAAATCCTTTAAAAAGCTTCTCTGTCCCAGGCTATTGAGCAGACAAACTAAGTGCATGCTTATAAAGATCCTTTATTTGCCATTTCCAAGATTGTGAAATTATGACCCCTGGGTCAGAGGTTTTGGTGTTAAGGTTGGGCTCTATTGGTTATATAGTTCTTTTAAAGTCTTCTTCTCTGCACCTGGGTTTTTAGCAAACAAAGTAAATTAATGGTTATAATAAGCAAGATTGCCTCTTCCAAATTTGTGAATTTGTGATTGGATCAGGTGTGCTGGTGTTAGGGTGCGGCTGTAAATATACTATTGCATTGTCATGGTGAATACCTTTTCCAAATATATTAATTTCTTGTCCTCAGGGTCAGAGGTTCTGGTGTTAGGTTAGGGCTCTATTGATTATATAGTTAAAATACATTTTTTTGGTCAGGTAGACATGTAAATAAGAGATAAATAAAATGAGACAAAAATACCTAACTTTGTACAATAAATGTTCTTGAAAAGGATTGTGATTGGTTTACTATGTGTGCTCAAGCTCTGTTGTGTATTATGCATGGTGATAGTGACAATTGAGAGAGTTTTAGCACTGGCAAGTACAGGCAAGTAAATAGATCTACTTTACGATTTGTTAGTACTAGACTACCAATTTTGTTGATCCCTGATTGTCCTATTTCTCTTGCCTTTGGGCAACATATCTGGATCCTTAACAGTGTTGTAATTTACTCAGGTGACCATTAAGGCCCTTGGGTCTCTTCTTTGTTATAAGATTCCCACGCAGAAGAAATCATCAAACTACAAAAATAACAGAAATTGAAGAAAATTTAATGGTCATCTAGGAATGAAATGCTAGTACATGTATCAGAATATGTAAATTTAAAAACAAGGGTCTTTTATTTATGGCTCGATCTGCTATTTACTATATAAACATACCAATAATTGTCCATAAAAAAATTATGGAAATCTATGTGTATAATACATCTGTGTCGTTTTGACCAAAGAGTGAATAATTTTAGAATATTTCCATTTCTATTTGTTTTCTCTGTGATAACTCTTTAAAAGTTAGTTGAGTTGATTTCTTGATCATTCTACTGGAATGTAAATTTCGCCAAGCGAAAGGTCAGGAGCTAAGAAGGCCTTAAGCTAATATGCATGTAATTCTCATGCAGCTGTCTTTGTGTCTGACGCTAAGGAGGCCTAATATGCATGTAATTCCCGTGCGGCTGTCTTTGTGTTTGACGTAGTGGGTGGGGACTATTGAAATTGACATGTGAGGCCTCTTGTAATTTAATCTATTAGTCCACATTTTTAAAATGGAAATATAAGGAATCACTGTCTAGTTAGTAGAGTATGCCAGGGACATCAACGATAGTTGGAAACATGGAATAATTTATGCATAACAGGCTTTGCCCGTTATGCAAATTATCCCACATTAATGATTTCCAACTATCGTTGATGCCCTGGCATACTCTACTAAAAGACAGTGATTCCTTAAATAAGTGTGTGCCCTGTAGTGTATCTGACAAAATGCTTTTCCAGCATATTCATGTGAACTGAGATTATTTACTCAAATCTTAGAGAGAAAATAATGTATACTTATACAAAATTAACCTATTTAATTACAATCTCTTAAATACATATGTGTTTTGTATATAAATAACTCTTTTCTAAATGCCATGAATAAGATCAGTTTCAAGTAAAGAAAGTTTTCCCTATTAACCTCATTAATTCAAAAGCTCATAACTCTGTCCGTCTATTATACTGTATTGGTTTAATTCTCCTCTAGATTGCAATAGAGGGGTTATTTAGTCCCTTTCAAAAAGCTTTCAGTGGAGAATTTAAAATATGAAATGATTCTTTTGGAGTTGCTACCAATTACTATTAATTAGTGCAATCAAGCTGTGAGAAAGAGTTTTATTACATTACTCATTAATAAAAGTGTCAAATAATTAGAACAGTCATAATGTTATTGTATCTTTTTATTGACATTATAAATGTTGATATTGTTACTTGCAGACTGATTGAGAAAATGTAGACACAAAGGAACCATCTGTCAATGTGGTGCTATATTTAAATGGTTCATGAATTGGTAAGTAACGAATAAACAGCAGTTGTCTCTCTTTGTTCAACTCTGTGTATTTCATTGAGTTGTAACAAACAGTCTATCACAGGCACTTGACGCTATATTTTTTTTCTATTAGGGGAGTTAAGAAAGAAATATATGACTTCATGTTTCTGAGATTAATTAAATGATGATGGAAAAATTAGTAATTTAATATTTTGGCATAATCTTTTGAGTGCTAGCCTATAATTCATAAATGCACTGTCAAAATATGGATTTTTTTTAACTGTCAATTTACTAAACCATCATACTCTATGACCTGATTGTTTTCGTACTTATTTTTGAATAATATAGGAACACAGACAGTATGTATTTTAAACTTAAAAATTATATACAAAAAAGTATTTATTTTTTTAGTTGAGCTCCTAAACATATTGAACTACTTGAAGTGAAAATTGTATTGAAGTTAAGTTTCATGTAAATTTTCTTGCATCTTTTCATGTTTCAAACAATGCATCATTAAACGAAAGTTGCAATGAATAATAAAATCATAAGTATAATTATCATTTACTAAAAACAAAAGTGCTGAAATTTAGATTAGATTTACATTATCAAATCCATTAAAGAACTTTATGGGAAATAAAGGCAGGAATGAATAAAGGAAGTTAATTTCACTGTTAATAGTAATTACATTTTCCAGTATAATGTATTTTGTCATTATATTACATCATTCTAATGAACATACTGAGGACCACCACCCTGAGGTTATTGTTGTAGCCAAATAATATTGCAAAACACACAGTAGTTTTTAAAAATTCACAACTGCACAGTTCTTTTGATGTAATATGACAAGGTGGCATGGGCTAAATATTTTTAACTTTAGTGTATAAGATAACAATATATGTGTGATGATCCATGAACAAATGCCTATAGGCTTTATCTCCCTTTGTACTGTGACAAAAGACACATCAAGACTTGCACCATAGGAAATGCAACAAGGTCTCTGATTGGCTGATTCATTTAAAAGCAATGTTATTGGTATGTGTACCTGGGACTGTATGGGAAGGACTAGCTTTTCCTTTGGATGGATGTTTTAGCTGCACTGGACCTCTAGAGAGGATATTTATTATGGGAAATTTGTGACATAATTCAGAGGAATTTACTATTATTATTTAACATAGGTAATAGTTGAAAAAGTGGTTTTTGTGAATGAGAGAAGACCAGGTGTCTTCACTGACCCGTGGCTGTGGGCACTGATTGTGTATTGTAGTGTCCCATTGTACACTGTATGACTTCATTCATTCATGAAATTTACTGACTGTAACTTAATTGCCTTTTCTTAAAAGCATTGCTGTCAAACTTAAATTTCTCCTTTTTGGAGACTAGGAATTTTTGGCTATAAAGAAAGTTCTTTTTCATGAAGAAGGAGAGGTGTAATTAATTTGCCCCCTAATATTTCACCAGTGATTCACTGTGTTATCTCTTGGTCTGTTCTCTGAATGGGCCCTGTCCTATCCAGCTGGAAAATAAGTGTTGCCTTTATGAGGGGAAGATGACTTTAAAAACCAGTGTTAGATAAATCTAAAAGTTTATGGAAGGAAAATTTAAACAAGAGAATTAACTCATCACTTTGCCTATTGGAGGACTTGATTTTATCATTGTGTACGTGTGTTTGCCAGCATTTAATAAGGATTACATCATATCAGTACTGTGTGGATGCTATTTTGTTTGAGAAACACTTAATACTAACAGATATCTAATTAACTACAATGTGGACAAAATTTTACTGAACAACTTTAACACAGAATTGGTGGTGGTCAAAATTTCTGTTGGTGGTAAAAAAAAAAATTGAAAGTTGGTAAAACTTGATGTTGTATTTTTGTGTATTGTTTTAATTTTCAGGTAAAATAGAATTAGTATATGCAGCTTTAATGCTGTGGTGATGATGAATGACGTTCTGAATACCTTTGCTGCAGCGGTGCTTTTGAGCACTGTGGCCATCTATGCAGAGAACAATGGTGAGTCACTTTTTTATTTTACCACTTTTGGAAATGTTAAAATTCACGCCTAACACCCAAGATGCATGGACTAATCTGGGCAAATTGCATAATCATTTTGTCACGAGCATTTCTGTGCTCATAGAATTTGTAGTAATCAAATTGTTGCAGCTTTATTTTCATTTATTAAGAATTGCTGCATGCAGATAACACCATTTGGAAGTTCTAGGCAAGTTCTAGCTGCAAGAAAAAAAAAATTGGTTTGTTGTTATTTAAGTTGAAAGTAGTTCATGCATCTTTCATGTTAGATTATAAAATAAAATTGTTAACACAAACAGTAAAGCAGATTAGCAGATAAATTTAATGTATAAACTCTGCAGTTTTCCCAATAAAAAGTGAAAAATTCATTCATGCTTCTAAGGCAAATTGCACCTTTACCTAGAACAAATCAATGTCAAATTGGGGTGGGGGGGGGGGGATATAAGAAATACTCAGTATAAAATTACCTACCAGATCTGTGTGTGAGATTCATGAATGATGATCGGCTTGTTTGTGTATTAGAGTAGATTTCAAAAGTACAGCCTATACTTTTTATTATTTTGGTTGACTTGTTTCAGTCAGTGTGTTTCATTTTGGGTAAAATGTATGACTTGTTTTCTATGATAACGCTATTGTACTCTCTGAATCCTAGGTTTGTTAAAATATCTTTGTTAAGCTATGGGATGGTATGGGGGTACCAGTATTTTGTTAGAAATTATCCATCATATGTCATGTGATATAGCTTTTGTACAGACCAAACTGCTGTAACAGACATTTGATGTATTAATAAAGTTCCACACATAAGTAAAAGATGCATGTACTTCCGTGTAGATGTATGCTGTTTGCTTACCATAAAAAGTTTTAAAGAGTTAAAAAAAAAAGAAAGAAAAGAAAACAGTACAGGTCTTCTATTAAAGCTTAGCACCACATGAAATGCTAAAAAATGTCATTTCATAGAAGATTTTTAGCAAAAAATAAGCATCAAATTAAAAGAAAAAGGTCAATAGGTTTTGTTAGATTGGAAATATATGAACAATTCATGCAATGAATGATGCAAATCTTAATTAGTATCATCTTTCAATTTTTTTTCCCACAAAGCAAACAATTTGATATTAACTTTTGTCAGTATTTGCATCTCTGATACATCCCCTAGATCAAGGTTTTAATTGCTTTAAATCATCCTGGAGTTCCCCATTAAGATATCTTTGAATTATTGATACCTTTTTATGTAGTTGCCATAGATTTCAATTCAGTGTGTTACACTTGAATAAATCAACTTTAGCTCAATATTTTCACCTTTGGGATTTCAAATTTCATAGTGGCAGGATTGACTTCTGGGATATATCTTATAATACATCTTTCATCGCAAAAAAGTCATGTTAATTTTAACTCAGATACATATTTTGGTTCAAAATGTTTCTTTAAAATAGTAGAACATTTATCCTTCTTTTTTTTTTTTCTTTTAACGCAGTATAAGCAAACATAATAAAGCGGTGCCTCTGATGACTCCTGATTTATCTCCCTTTTGAATAATGTTACCATTAAATATTTATGGATAGTTGGTTGATGATATTGTTTGATATTTCTGTAATCAAGTGAAATATATATCATCATATCAATCATTGATCAACCACTGGCCATCAGCATCCCTTTCATTCTTTAGGCCTACCATATTACCTTGTCCAGAAAATAAAATACAAATTAAAACACCAGAATGTGTTAAGTATTTTGATGACACTAAGGAACATTTTGTCAATAAACCTTCTTGTATAGTGTTATGCCAACTTCAAATATAATACTGAATACTGTTTGTCTTCTTCAAAAAGCATGTTTGTCTCTTCCACATAACTTAGTAGGAAAACAGGAGTACTTTCATGAAATTTTTATGCAGAGTTTAATTAAAAACCATATTTCCTGACTTTGGAGAATCCTCAAGCATATGGCCCTGTTTGTTAACAGGAACAAAGCAAACTAATAAAGCAACAGAAGTCAATAGTGGGCTTGGAATTCAGGTCTTTTGAGATGTAGGGGGTAGTTGGAAATGTTGCTGACTAGCCTTGCATGAAATTTCCATCTTGCACAAAGTTTTCCCTTGCAACTTTCTTCTACCACTCAAGAGTTAGAAATATCCTCCACAAACTAATATTTATAATTCCTCTACCATTCAGAGAATTAAGTTTCTCCACAATATTCAGGGGCAGATCCAGAATATGAAGGGGGGGGGGGGGGCACTAGCTGATTAGGCAAGGGATCTTAGGCCTGCTTTGAGGCCCCCCTGTGAATCCACAGTAAAGCCCTGGTAGGGGCCCTGGGGACTAAGTCCCCAGCTCTTGGATTCTTGAGATTAGTAGGGCAAAAATAAAGTCTTCTAAGTAGACATTTTAAAATATTTCTTTTCGTGGTGATTAATGATTAGAATTAGTAAAACTAAAGAATATTTTTAAGGTCTGGGGAAACAAAGCCTAGGAATTCAGCCTCCAGAAGCTCTTGCCTTGCAATAATATAGAGATAAAGCCTTTTATATAATATATCCCTTTATCTGATTATTCATTTCTTTTCAAAGATGGAACCATGATTTATCTAAAATTTGACAGCTTGGGGGGGGGGGGGGATGCATAGGGTGCACACATCCCCCTCCCCCTAAAATCTGCCACTGATATCAAGTATCATGTTTTCATCCACCAAATTCAACATTTGAGGCTTTCCTTCAGCATGCATAGGATGAAGTTCCTCCACCATGCAGATCATCATTCAGAGGAGTTTTCCTCTCTAGATTTAGGGTCTAAAGTGTGGCCTGAATTCCTCCTCTATACAGAGGATCAAGTTCCTCCACCATTCTGAGGAAGGAGTTCCTCCACCATGTAGAGGAGAGTTTTCCTCTCTAGATTTAGTGTCTAAAGTGTGGGCTGAATTCCTCCTCTATACAGAGGATCATGTTCCTCCACCATTCTGAGGAAGGAGTTCCTCCACCATGTAGAGGAGAGTTTTCCTCACTAGATTTAGTGTCTAAAGTGTGGGCTGAATTCCTCCTCTATACAGAGGATCATGTTCCTCCACCATTCTGAGGAAGGAGTTCCTCCACCATGTAGAGGAGAGTTTTCCTCACTAGATTTAGTGTCTAAAGTGTGGGCTGAATTCCTCCTCTATACAGAGGATCAAGTTCCTCCACCATTCTGAGGAAGGAGTTCCTCACCAATTTCAGTTTTAATATTTCCATCAGACAGAGTATGAAGTTTTCCTTCATCATTAGAACTGTACAGTTTTCCCTTCCTCCCTGTGAATAAGAAGTTACAATATAACATGATTGACTTAAGGTCTAAGTCAGAAATACAGTCACAGTTTGGCATATGAGACACAGAGGCTAGAGCACAATGGTACTTAAAGACTGTTAGATTGATACTCAGTACATGTAACATTTGGACTTCTAACAGAAGTTCTGTGTGTGTGTATATAAACTTGATTCACACAATATTTTTTATTTCTTCAAAGTCCTTCAAAAAGCGTACATAGTTTTTTCAGACAGGAATTTACATTTTACAATGGGTAACATTTTGAAAGAGTTGAAGGAATTTAGGAGTAACTGATATCTTTGGGTGTGCACTTTGAGTGATCAAATAATCTTGAGGTTTATGAATACGTTCAATACTTAATCATTTACATATACATATTCTGCACATTTATCATATTTGAGAGTGATTATGTGACATGCCTTTAAATCTAGGGTAGATAACCTCTTTAAAAGGTTGTACACTTCATTTATTATGGGGTAACAATACCACAGCAGATTATTGAAGTATCTTAGTGCATTAAATAGAAGATTTATTTCTTGCCGACCGTTTTGTACACTCTTTAAAGCTGGGGAGCTGAGCTTTTTGATAGGACTGACAGGTCAGATCTAGACATTAGTTCCATCTCCAGACATATATCCAAGCCACTGTTAGACTTGTCCCCAGCCATATAAACCTATGAATCATGTCTGAAGGGAATAATATGAAGATTTTTATCAAGGGGTCCTTTTTGATAGCAAGATAGAAAAATACCAGCAATGCAATATCGGGAGTCTTTGTGACTGGTTGTGCATGAATATTTATCGATGACTTGTATGTTGGTCTTTAAATATTGACATTGCTTACAATCAAGACCCTAAGAGTTGCGCAAATATTTCCCAAATTCCAGACATTGTCCATTGATTTTTTTTTTTACTTCCCTAAGATTTCTTCACATTTCTCTGTTATTTATATGAGCCCCTCTCAGTTCTATAACTTCACTCAAATACAAGTATCCCCAGTAAATCTACACTCATGGCACATACTCAGTGATCTGAATATTTGATTTACATATAGTTTTTTTTTTCTCATTGGAATAAGTTTTCATAATTTTTATTATCTTTCGTTTTCATCTGCAGCACCCATTTTGTTATTTGATACTACATCATCCTGGGGGATTCCAGCCCCAGTTAGAGTGAATTTAGTGAAATAAAACATGAAACACAATTGTTTCCTTGTGGTCTCCAATCCCCATTCATACATAATTTACTCCCCTTTTCTTGTTGAAGCCCATTATGAACTTCACTAGTGTCTCTAGTTTCATATTTTCTTTCTATGAGTGTCCAATGACAAATTCATAGACCATCAGTAATAAATTTTATATCAGTATTATGTAGATTCAGAAAAAAGGTCCACAATGGTCTAAACTTTGTCTGTGATACATGTATCTCTGTATGTTTGAGTCCAGATAATGATTTTAATTTTTACCATTTTTTTTAATACAATTAACAGCACAAATAATTTAAAACATACCCACAAATTTCATACAAGGCATCATAGGCATTGAATTTTCTAATCATTGAGGATCTATTGATGCATTAGCTTGATAAGGAGTGTTACATCTTTTCTTTGTTTAGAGATGCATGTTACTGTTAACAATTCTCCTTCAAATTGATTAGTCATACCACACATGACATACGAGGGTTTTGAGACTATGGCCTGGTAGGCTGTTGGGTGTTTGATTATATTCAGTATTGCTTTTAGGAGCATGGTTTCCAGTATGTTGATTGATTGAGAAATCTCCCCAGTCAAAGTCCCTATACAAACGTAATGTCCATCAGACATCAGATATGTATGGAGTAATGAAAGGATAAAAAAGCCCAGGGGGATGGTCAATCCATTGATTTTCTTTGACAAGGCAATCGAGATGACAATTGCGGGTCCACTAAGAACACACAGCCAAAGAGGGCCAATTTATTTATTGGATTAATTAAAAACTTCCATGAATTTTTCACACTTATGTATACACTTTCAGTGCGATTTAAGGTTGCTCCCCTGAAACATTGATTTTTTTCCCTTTGAAAAGGGGAAAAAAAAGTTTCACTATTGCATGGAATGTTCTGAAATATTTGAGTTTAAGCATCTATAGATTGGGTTGAGGGTTTAAAGGAAGGGATTAGGTTTGATAACGGAAATGGGGAACCATCATTGAATTTCTGTCAAATGCTAAAGAGTTTGGTCCGAGAATAATGCTCACCAAGTCTGTTGACTAACGGTAATGACTTGACATTTCTTTTGCATTTAGACAGAGTCATTTGCATATGGAATTGGAGACCAGCAATGTCTGCATTTTTCTCATATTTTTTTGGCTTTGAACTCTTAGTATTATATTATGTGGGCCAAAAGATTTGTAGTTTAGATAGGAGTCTCCTTTTAAACGGTCTAGGTATGTGACTTGGATTTGTAACTTATTTGAGGAATGGATTGTTTCTTGTGACTCATAGCTTTCCAAATGAATTCACACATATTATGTCTCTTTTTCCGTGGCAGTACAAGCCAATTAATAAGCAATGCATGTTCCTGTCACAGAAGCCTACAGCAGTAGCCAGTTTTTATTTTCATCAAAAGATAAAATGGCTGTAATGGATCTAATAATTGATCTGTTAGCTTAATCCTCATTATTGTGTTTATACAGGTTTCACTCTCTCATCGTATTGACAAAAAAAGTGAGGGTGGCTTTCTGATGATTTGTGAACACAGGTCGGATAATCACATAAAGCCTCTCCTCCCATTTCAAAGGGCCAAATACAGAAATCAGCCAGTAGTGATGTTTGCATGTAAATATCTGTGTAGACATATATAGGCTTTACTGTACAAATTTTTATACCCCCCGCAAATGAAGTTTAGGGGGGTATATTGGAATCAGCTTGTCCGTCTGTCTGTGTGTCCGTCTGTCTGTAGACGAGATTTTGTCCAGACCATTTCTTGGAAACTGTTGCAAGGATTTGTCTGAAAATTTGTACGCTTATTCTTTGCCATATGAAGGTGTGCACCTGGTATTTTCATCATGACTGGATATTTTTTTGCCACAGGCGCTTGACGTTTTTAACCTTTCTTTCCATAAATAAAAAATTCCCCATACTATAATAATAACAAGGTTCGTCATGGTCGCCATCTTGAATTTTTCAGTTCAGCTACTTCGCCTCGATTTTTAGTCTACAATGTGTTTAAAATTAACGGATACAACCGTTTCCCTCAAGTACTTACTTTAACTATGCCTCCACTTTCGGGCAATTCAACTCAAATCACATTAAATCCTCTCTAATTCTTAAAATGTCGCTTCAAACACAGTCTACTGCTACCGATTCCGTAAAACTTAGAAAAGGGAGGCCGGAAGTTGATGTTGTTATGTAAATAGGAATTCCCTCTACTTAAATTTCATTGGTTAAAAGAAATATGATGTTTCGCGGGAAAAATCATGCAAAGACAGTAACAAACTTTTTCGACATGTTGAATGCTGAGCAGGCCGATGCTTTCCATAATCATCAAAAATAATATGTGAAATATTTTTTTTTTCTTTTATTTTGTTGAAGAAAAAATCATGAGGAAATAAAAATTATGTTTGGTCCTGGAATTCTGGTTACTAATTTCTCGTGTAAACCAGACCCCTTGCATTCTGCATAAATATTTCTTCCCTATAGTGGTACCATTTTCAGTGTTTGGAAGCGATGGAAATTATAAAAAAAAAAAAAAAGAAGGATAGATATGTGTATGTTTATTTTTCATCACAATGGTGAGCTGGCCCAGATCACTGAACCTCCATGTCCCCTCTTTCTACAGGCGCGAAGCTGTCTTTGCAAGTATACGCAAGTGCGTTAGTACACATCGTTTTAAAAAAAAAATCTAGGTCTGAGAGAGAGAGAGAGAGATAGAGAGAGAGAGAGATTGTTGAGAGAAAAAAAATATTAATAGCATCATCCGGCAAATATTTTTGTTTCAAATTATTAATTGTCATTATTTCGAATCAAATTTTATATTATTACGTCTATTTGAAATCTTTTATTGAATCATTGCCAAATCCAACTAAATCATTAATCTATTGTGAGTGTTCTATAACACATTAATAATTCTATAAGACCTTTGAGAAATTAAGTTTAATTACCGTCGAATGGCTTGATCAAATACATGTAGTATACTGGCGGATTTAGAGGGGGGGGGGACAGGGGACCCGCCCCCTCCCTTTGTGTCCAAAATATACATAAGATTTAATAAAGCAATTTTTTGTGTGTGGCTGTGAGCCTCTACCCTGACCCCAAACTGGTCCCCCCCTTTCAAGATTCCTGGATCCGCCACTGTAGTATATGATTTTAAAATTATTCTTGCTACCAACATTTAAAATACTTGTTGTTGAACATTATTAATACATATTATAACAGAGAGCAGACGATACAAATGTAGCGGTAAAAGATTCTGGATGCCTCAAGTACATTTACAATAAGTTTCCGAGAAAGTTAAACTTCGTGTTAGAAACAATATTACTGTCTTGTCTTTCATAAGGAAAGCCAAATACCATGCTATTCCCTGCAAGAATGTGATTGAAATATTTGTACAAGCCAGGAGCTTCCCCTCCCCCCCCCCCCCCCCCCCCCCCCCCGCCCCAATCAAGGCTTCGCCTAAGACCTACGGTGGCCTCACAGATTATATTGCCATTCATTTATTTTTAAGGGAGGACCAATTAATTCCGGAGGGGGGGGGGGGGTGGGCTGGCAATTTTTTCCCAGCTTTATTTCCATGTCAGTGAAGGACAATTAAATTTATTTTCAAAATCTGCCAGACCCCCCCCCCCCCCCTAAATTTCAGAATTAAATTGTAAATGCATTTATGTTTTGACAATATAATTGAATTTTTATTTGGATTTAAGCCCCCCCCCCCCCCTTTACTTTCAGGTGTGTAACTACGCCTCTGTATGTAAAATACATTGTATACTATTTATCCTAAATATTTCAGTGTTTCTTAAAACAGTTGGGGACTATAGATGTATCAATATATATTACTAAGTTATTTATAAAATACGTACCAGTAGTCTAGAACTGCTCAAGCTCCATTTTTAAACAGCTCTTAATATTAATATAACTCTCAAGATATCCACCAATCAGAAAAGGGCTTTCCCGGATTGTGACGTTCTAACATCAACTTCCGGCCTCCCTTTTCTAAGTTTTACGGAATCGGTAGCAGTAGACTGTGTTTGAAGCGACATTTTAAGAATTGGAGAGGATTTAATGTGATTTGAGTTGAATTGCCCGAAAGTGGAGGCATAGTTAAAGTAAGTACTTGAGGGAAACGGTTGTATCCGTTAATTTTAAACACATTGTAGACTAAAAATCGAGGCGAAGTAGCTGAACTGAAAAATTCAAGATGGCGACTGTGACGAACCTTGTTATTATTATAGTATGGGGGATTTTTTACTTATGGAAAGAAAGGTTAAAAACGTCAAGCGCCTGTGTTTTTTGCATTTTACAGGTGTTTTTTTCATTTTTATTATGTGGTTTTGTCTGGATCTGTTCCCAGAGACTATTGCATAGATTTGTATGAAAATTTGTACACTTATTATTTACCATATGAAGATGTGCCCCTGGTATTTTCAACATTATTTGATAATTTTTCTGCATTTTACAGGTGTTTTTTTTTTTTTTCATTTTTATTGATTTAGTCATTTCGGGTTCATGTCTAAGGTTTGAGACATAGAATCTAGAACATCTGTACAAAAATGTGAACTACAGCTTAAAACTACTCATTAGAACTAAAAAAAAAATCACAAAGTATTAAAAACAGTTTTTAACATTACATAGCAGATAGTGTAAATGATCCATTTGTCCCTTGGGAGTAATGAGTGGACATGCATCCAGCTAAAGATTAATTAATGAGTTCAGTGTGGGAAGCTGATCAAGCAGGTCTTATCTATATCTCCTTGGGAATTGGGCAGAAAGAAATAAAGATCTCTGTTGTCTAAGTCTCTTAATTGTAATTTATGTCTGTCAAAATACATAGTTACTGGAACCAGCCTTTTATTTTTAAAATGAGTTTGATATAAAGGTATTAAGATCAATTTGATTTTGTATAATTAATTATGATATTTTTTTTTCAACAATCAATTTGCAGAGTGTCATGTCTCACAAAGATGACAGATAGTTGCAAACTATTTTTTTCAATGTAATAAAAAACACTGTAATTAATAGTATTGATGTTTTATTAGGCTGCACCTTAGTTTCATTCATTAAAAAAAATATAATGAGTAATTAAATTTTCACTCTAAATGTTTAAGCAAATTGTGAACACCTCTCACATCTAGAAAACATTAGTGATTTGGTACCTTCTCTGAAAAACCCAGCGGGGGGTATTTGTCCCTTTTGAACAGTTCTAGTCTAATTTCTTGAAATCATTGTAATAAGGATTACTGACTTTGTAAGCTTTATTGATCATCCACCTCCACATTGTATGTAAATTCTAACAGTGGAGACTGGCTGATCATCCACCTCCACATTGTTAATTCTAATGGTGGAGACTGTGTAAGCTTTACTGATCATCTATAACCTCCACATTGTAAATTCTAATAGGGGAGACTGATTATCCACCTCCACACTGTAAATTCTGATGGTGGAGACTAATCATTCACCTCCACATTATCTGTAAATTCTTATAGTGGAGACTGTCTGATCATCCACCTCCACATTATCTGTAAATTCTGATGGAGTCAACACTGTCTGTACACATCCTCCACATCTCAACCCTATCCTTAATCATTAATCACCTTGTCTCTAAGTTCTTCATCTCTCAGGTTCTGAACATCCAAAGTTAAAGCTGAAAATGCTCAAATACATCACTGAATTCAGAAAGTGATGTGTATTTTTCCATGTTATTTTCATCATTATTTTTTTATATCATATTATTTTGGGAAAATTACAAAATCTCAAATATTTAAAGAATTTAAAGCATCATTTAGGCATATTCTGATAGAAAATTGATCAACTAATATATTTTAGGATTTAAAAAACTGTATGAATCTGAGAAAATTGTACGTTTTTGATACTTAACATGCAACGTAACGCAACGTAAGAAACTACAATTCTTAAAAAAATATTTTATGTAAATAGCATATGATATCAATACAAAAATATGACATCTGGTTTCATTTCATTATAATAAGTTTAAAGGAAATTCATTTTCTCTATTAAAAAAAAATACAGTCCAAATACTATATCAACTTTTTACAAGACCATTTCAGAAATTTCAAAGTACTTTGGATCATATGAAGAAGCATAAAATGATAAGTGTTGCATGAGAAATTTCAGTGTGAAGCTTTCTTTACAGAATATTAAAATAAACAATAATTTCAAGAGTTACTGTTCTTTCTTAAGGGACAAATATCCTTAATTTCTTGGAGAGACTGTTAGGGATAAATCTTGCTTGTTGGGAGAAAATACTATTTTTGAAATGATTGGGAAAAGAAGCTGTGGATCCAGGGACTGCAGATCCTCAGGGCAGGGTCATGTTCAGGGCCCAATTTAAAGCAAATCCTCCAGCCAAAAATGATTTAAACATTTTTTGGTGGGAGGGAGAGGGGGGTGGGTGGGTGAAGAGCCCACAAATTTGGCCCATGAATCCATTTTCAAAAACAGAAAACCTCAGAATCAGGAATTGATAAGGGATTACAGAACTTATTTAAGTTATTCTTTAGTACATACTGTATATCTTACTCCTATTCTTTGGACTTTAACAGGCAAATAAGTCAAGGGAGAAGTATTCATAAAGGAGAATTTCTTCCAGGAGAAAATATCAAGTACAGTTAAACCTCATTATCTCAAACTCGGTGGAACAAAGAAAATCGTTGAGATATTTGAGGATTCAAGGATTCATTTATCAAGGTTAAAATACCAAAAGAAAAAGTAATTGGGACTTCAAAATCACTTTGACATATTCGTATTATTCAAGATATCAGTGTTTGAGATAATGAAGTTCAACTGTATTGGTAGTAAATTTTATTAATATTAATCCATGAATGTGGGAAGTATTACTGTCATGTTGAAAATATGATAGAATAGAAGAAGGTGGCCAAATGGCTTTAATTTTTTTTATATATATATAATTTCACTGTTTTGTGCAACATCAAAATATTTTAAATTATTCGAAATACACACACATATGTGTTTTGATTTCCTAATTATAACATTGATCTAACCAGGCCTCATCTGCCCTTGCTGATACTTAGATGATGCAAGTTTGGGCTGATGATTTATTAATTAGTTGTGAATCATTTGCAGTACATAAATAATCAAAGTATATTTTTTATCAGTCCCCAATTTTATGACTTAGTTGTCAAAATATATAATCAACTATAAAATATGAATAATTAACTTTATTGAAAGGGACTCAAGTCAAAAGTACTTTGGTTTTATAATTGACATGGAAAATTTTGCAACCCTTTACAAACCTATAGGTAAATATACAATGGATTTTATTTTTGAATCCCACAGGAACGTACAGCTTCTACCAATTTTTGCCTCATATAAATAGTAAGTCCGAGATGATAGAAAATAGCTCAGGAAGTAAGTTTCAGAGAGTTACCTCCTCTTTGATAGAACCTAATTTCTGTTCTTCTGAAGGATATTGCTTGTGATGTTCGAATTTTTAAAAAATGTATATGGATTTTTAGCTTTTAGCATTCAAAGCTAGTTACTCACTTAACCGAATTAAAATCCTTATC
This sequence comes from Saccostrea echinata, assembly GCF_033153115.1. Taxonomy (NCBI): domain Eukaryota; kingdom Metazoa; phylum Mollusca; class Bivalvia; order Ostreida; family Ostreidae; genus Saccostrea; species Saccostrea echinata. The sequence goes on from NW_026889786.1 coordinate 1,114,582, forward strand.
TAAAAAAAGAAAAAAAAAATTAGATACCAACTGAAAATAATTTAGACATCAGTTTTCCTGTTATTTTCAATACAGTCATATCCACGAAATGAAAATGAATATTTGATTAGTTCTGTGTAATATGTTACATATTAAGCACACCAAACAGGCATTGGTACATCATAATGCTTTTTTTATTATTTATTTACTCTTTTTATTGCATTATGGTGAACTTGCTAATCACAAGAACAAAAGTTATGTTCTATTAAGCTGGGGACACTTTTCTGAGTGCTACAATTTGTGTGACTTGATGCTGAATATTTTCATTAAATATTTATGAATTTCAATGCACACAAAGTCCCATTAATGGGTTGCATGTCTGTGTCATAGATATAGATGTTATATTACACAGCCTTATAAAGACAGAAGCAAGCATTTCAAAACCCAAAATATCTCTTCTTGGTTCATAAGTAATATTGGCTGGTTTATACTATAAGAGCAAAAATATTCGTTGGGGATTAAATTTCGTTTATTTCATTGTTAACAATTATCAACGAAACTAGAATTTTTATATATTACAATTTATTAAAGAGGGTTACCTTGTAACAATGAAATTTAATGCGCACAGAAACTTCTTAGGTGACTAATCAACAGAATTTTATCCCCCAGGAAAATTTGTGCTTCTACAGTATTACATGTGATATTAAATGAGGAGAAATCAAAACACATACAATTTTAAAAACACACAGTGATATATTGTAATGAAGAATCAAGAATCTGAAAATGACTTGCTTAGGAGTTTGTCTTTCTCTTAGACGTAGCTTTTTATTAAATTAAAGAGCTTATAAAATATGGAAATTTAACAGAGCTTCAAACTTGTGCTTTATGACTTCTTAAGTACCTTGGAATTAATAAAAAATTAATGAAACAATAGGCAAGTTCAAACTATTGAACCAATAATCTTTCCTTGAATCACTCATACATATGCAATCTGTTAAATACACAATGCAAATGAGCACCATCACAGAAAAAGTGAAGTATAATCCCAAAGGCTAGTTAAACTGGGACCTCACCCTAATTTGTCCCTTCATTTAAAATGAAATGAATTCACCTGAAACAGAACTATATATACTTGGGATGTCAACGAATAGTCGACTATTCGACCATCAGTCGAACGGACCGACGATCGAATAACGAAACGACATTCGAATATTATTATAATTAAACAAGCTTATCTTTTAAAAAGATTGGTGAGCTAGCGCTGTAGCATAATAAAATACAGAAGAAGATATCCCAACCATTTGTTAAATTTGCTGAATTGATTAATTATTAATAGGAAGGCAGATTGGTGGTTGAGTTTGGGGGGGGGGGGGGGTCACAATTCAGAATGGTGGATCTAAGAGTGTGCTTCACGTCGGCAATGGCACAACTCCTAACTGTGCTTTAAGCATTCTGTATTTTACTGCAATTTCAATTTCGAGGTGAAAAATAAAAGGTCAGTAGAACCAATGAGCACCTTCTGGCCTTTCCGGCAAGCTCGGAAAACATATCCGAGGTTGCCGCGGTTTTTCGAGCTTGTCGGAAAGATCTATGAAGGTAGATTAAAAAAGCTATGTATTCATTACAACTTAAGAAATAACAGTCTTGGTTGTATAAGACCCGAGTTACTGTTACTTTTGTTCATTTACGTGCAGGTTAGACAACAGAACACGAAACTTCAGATCATATGTATTTTCAGATGATAAACACTAAATTGCCATGTCTTTCCGACATACTCTGAAAAAGATTTTTGTTTTTGTTGTTGTTTTTTCCGAGCTTGCCGGAATTATCCACTAAGATGGTAAAACTGTAAGGAAAGCTAGATGTCTAGAATCTTGGCATTATATGGCCAAATTTTTTCTTGTACTTTTATGTGTAGGTTAGACAATAAATTTAAAAAAAAATTGAGAATCCGGATCTAGACTGGTATTGACTGTCTCTAACCTACGAAATGTATATCGCGCATATCAGACAGGAAAGGCCAGTGTAAATTCGGATCATTTCTATTTTTGTATGACAAAACGAAATTGTTATCGTACAGTCTATCTACAGTAGTTTTCCCAGAATGCCCGTGAAGTCGAGCATGCGTATTTCAGAAATATAGACTAACGTAGTTGCTAGCGCTCTCGAGCGCTAGCAATAAATGAGTAATAACAGGATGGAATTCTCATCACAAAACTGAGAAAATGTCTTTCCTCAGAGACAGGCGATAAGATAATTTTTCTAAACAAAAAAGCGGTTGATTTTCCCTTTACGTATAGAAATACTGTTATGTACTTATAAGTGCTTCACTAATGCGAGAAGTATTTGCCAGTAACGGCCTGTGTTGTTTTGTAATAAGTTACTAATATGCTGGGCTTTGTTTGTAAGAATATTAAATGGACGTATACCATGTACCAATTATCTTTTGTTATCTTAAGATTGCTCAAATGCAAGGAACAAACTATAGCTGTGACATGTTTTGACACTTCGATAATTATTACAATTATTATTAAAACAATTCGCTTACATTTTAAACTGTTTAAGGACATTTTGATAACCAGAGCGATGAATAATTGAATAAGCAGTATCTAACTGTTTAACAATTTCATAGGCACCTGACGTGTAAAAAGTGTGAGGTTAAACCCCCCCCCCCCCATTTATTTCAAAATAAGCTTTAAAAAATATCGGCTGTCAATTTTTTAATGCTTACTAAAATAAAAACTGACTGCATGACTGTACAGACCGATTACTGATTTCTGCTGAAATCATACATTTTGGAGAATTAGATTTCTAAATTTATTTCATATAATCATGCTATCCACGCGTTACGTTGTATTACTTTTGATGGTACTTTTTAAATATATTTAAGTAAAAGGGTTTTTGAGTTATAAATACGTCATGTAGCAGTGAAGTTTGAAAATATTTTTTTTTTTCAGAAAATGTTCCGAATATTCGACTATCGTTCAAATAATGCAATCGAATAATCGACTAAGGAAAATAATTTGACATCCCTAATATATACCCATCTCTTGTACTTTTTAGTGCATGACATGTTGATCTGAACTTGCCAATAGTTGCCTTTGGGAAGAGTGTCAGGGAGTGGGTATCAAACCTTTTTTTCTATCATGACCTACATCATCCTAACAAGAGATGAAAGTGATTTACCCAGTGTATCAAATAGATTAGAAATAAAAGAACCAAGCAGAAGAAGACTAGGGTTAGAATTGAATTGATTTGTTTCCCTCTGTCTGCCTGTCAGGTTTTGTAGTGTAACATTTATGTGTGTGACATTGATGTGGCAGCTTGATTTCCTACAACTTTAAATGGATAGAAAAAAAAAAAACTGAGCAAGCCTGGTTCTTGATTAATGACTTTATTTAATTGAATAGAAGAAACCTATTTTCCCCTCCTGAATAGAGCTACTTGTTTTCTGTCTATTTACATGACATTGAAATCTATTGATTAATAGATTTGCTCTTAAAAGGATGATTTTAGGCTACATATTGTTGGTGTTGTATTAAAAAGTCAACATTATCTGAATATATTGAAATTTTAAAATTCCTCTTTTTCCTCATTGTAAAGAGTGTAATTGCAATTTTTTTGTATTGCATATACTTTTACGTAGTAAAAAGAATGTAATATATGGATTTTGCATCCTGCAAACCAGCTTTCTTTCATAACTACATGCAATTCCTTGTGCAATTTTGTCATTTGTTACTTGTTAAAATGCTGCAATTGTTCCTTCCATTCTTTCCTCATTAAATTATGTCCTATGCAAAGAAAGTTAGATTATGATTTTGTATTATGTAATGAGATAATGAATATGTAAATGTAGTGAAAGGCATCATGAATATGAATGTTAACAAAGAGAATGAGTGTAGCCTGCTGCATATTAATGAATAATATTAAAGTAAGATAATTTATAAGGAACAATTTATTTGTTGGCAGTTAAAGGCATTTTCATACACTAAATATATTTGTAAAATAGGAAAAAAATGTAATATCTATAACACATGAAAAGGAGGGGGGGGGGGGGCGTTAATGTATAGCAAAGACAGAATTTTCAGAATGTAACAAATTATATCGGGTACTCATAAATGTCACTGATGGACTCCTGTAAATAGATATAAGGTATCTCAACTTCATCATCATTTGTAATTCAGAGACAGCTTATGACTACTTGAAATTCATACATATAGCATCCATTTTTTTTCCAAAACTCTGGAAGGTGTATGCAGATGCCTTGAGAGTTATTTGATGTCTCCGTATTCTTTACATGAATGTATGTCTTAGCATGCCTGTATGTAGTGTCTCCACAAAGGTAAGGCCTATCAAGAGAATTGTAACTTATCTATGCTTTCCCATTGTATTTTGTAGTTGCACCACAAATTACCCAGGAAGTTCGGAACCTGACTGTGGCTGAGGAACTTGTGGTCACTTTTGTCTGTAAAGCATCTGGAAATCCACAGCCTACATTTCATTGGGAAAAAGATGGGAAAAAATTGAATATAAGGAGGAACAGATTCAAAAAATTAGACATGCCGTATGGTAGTATTTTGAGAATTGAGACCGTGCGTAACAAGGACAGTGGTAGTACCTTTACCTGTGTGGCTGAGAATGGTGTGGGGGATCCAGCCAGAAGTACTGGGCATCTGAAGGTCTACCGCATTGACAGGGAAGGAAACGGTAAGAAGACATTAAATTTGTTCAAATGACTGTGTGGTTTGAAAGTTGTGATGTTGCTTGGTCACTATACTCTACATCTCATACCAACTAGACTTTGTATAAGAATTTTATTTTGAGAAAGATGGGGATTTTGGAGAGAAAATTGTTGCAAATTTCAGCATTACTGCTCAATATTGCATCTGGAATGTTTGAAGTTCATGGTTGAACATTTATGAAAAAATGACATTGGTTTATCCCCCCCCCCCCCTTTCCATGCATCTGTATAAACTTGGCTTCATCATGCCATAATTGGCAGAGATAAATTTGCCTTGATCTGAGCTGATTTTTTGATGCTGTGTTTAGCCTCCTTTCAAGTTTTAATACCCATTATAGAATTGGAAAACACATTAGAAATGCAATGTCTGTGAAGTATTTGCCTGAAGAAAGAGTGATAAACTGTCTTGCAATACACATTGTCTTTTGAAGATTTTCAAAAAAATATATCTTTCATGATAAGTATGTAATATTCATAAAAAAGAAGCATTTACAATTGCTAGAATTTTAAGAAGTTCAGAGAAATATGGATGACAGGGTAAAAATTATTGATATCTTTCATTATGTTTCATGTTTTGTCAGATGGATTGATTTCCACTGAAGCACACAACACTAAGAACTGATCTTTTTATATCTCAAGAGAGAAGCTTTGTTCCTGGATGATCAGGGCAATGCAGGGATTATTATTTTTCTTTTATCAACTTTTAACCCTGCTGAAGCTTGTGTCTTGTCAAAGATCTTCACATAGCAGAACAGCATTGCTCAATATTTAATGACAAGAATATTGAAAATTGACTTGATAATTACTTATTCTTTCCCCATAAGAATAAATTGCTATGATTTTATGTTAAAATAATGTCCAATATCAATTTTTCTTGACAAGTTCTCATTCTAGTATTTTTTTTGATGAAGATTAGGAATTATCTCCCTTTGGGATGTCTTTCTTGTTGTTCATTTTGTGCATTAAATTGATTTAATCAAACAACAACAGAAATAATACACTTGCAAAAAATCATCAGCTGTTTATTAAGTAATCATGTATTGCAACAGCTGCAGAACTGTAGCATTATGGTTTTATATATTAGTCTTTGACCATAACGTTAAGGTCAAAGACTAATATATAAAACCATAACGCTACAGTTCTGCAGCTAGTATTGCAACTGATCCAGAATGGGATGTCTCATCTTTAATTTTGATCAAGTTCCATCTTGATTTTGTAAAAAGGAACTCAAAAAAAATTTGCATCTGCATCTGAAACAAATGAAACTCAAAATTTGTCATCTTCATTCTTTAAAGGAACTCAGACTTCATCATTGTACAAAGAAACTTAAGAAGATTTTGCATCATCTTTGTACAATGGAAAGCCATGTTTTTCATTAACATCCTTACACAAATGAACTCAAAATTTGCATCTTCATCATTGTTCAATGAAACTTAAAATTTTTGCATCTCCATAAAAAGGAACCATAATTTGCACCACCATCATTGTACAAAGAAACTCAGATCTCTGCATTTTCATCCTTGAAAAAAGCAACTCAAAATTTTTCATTTCATCCTTGTACAAATGAACTCAATACATTTCATCTTCATCCCTATGCAAAGGAACTCAAAATTCTGCATTTTCATCCCGGAACAAAGGAGCTCAAATCTTTATTTAAAGGAACTCATAATTTGCATCTTCATCATTGTATAAAGGAACTCAATTTTTTTTCAGCTTCATCCTTGTGCAAAGGAACTCAAAATTTCACATGTACAAAGTAAAATTCATCTCATTTTCATCCTTGTATGAAGTAACACAAATATGTATAACTATGTATAACTATGTAAAGAGGTGCCATATATCTTACACTCTCTATGTTAACCTGTGATTGGAAGTCGTGAGGGACAAAGGGACAGATTTCATTCATAGGAATCACAAACGGAACTATAGGAGATTATCTCCGATGATGTTTTTGACACATGAATGATTCTTAATTAAAATGATTTTTTTTCCAGCAACAATAATATATGCAGTTCACTAACTCAGAAATTTTTGCTTCCGTTAACGGAGCAATTAGTCAATCAATATGTTTTCCCTCTGCATATATATATGTTCAGTTTCTGCAGCATACACATTAGTCATGAAGCTGAGCTTTTTAAATATGCATTGGAACTGTTATGACAATTAAAAGGCTATCAAGTGACAGAATTTGTTGACAAGGGGAGTGCCAATGTACTTGGTTCACCTGTTCCAGAATTGGCAAAATAAAATAGAAGTATATACGCACTTTAATATGTTCAATATAGCGATAAAGCAGTAACTTTCTATGACATGTACTCTTAGATATTATTGGCTAGTGTTAAAGGTCCAGAATAAAATGTATCAAAGTGACGCCCTCACTGTCACTGTAGGGAAGACAGATTTCTGTATGTCACTGGGCGGACAAAGAAAATGGTCATTAGAATTATTCTCTGCCTTGTCAAACTAGCCTATGCTGCACTATACACCAAGTATTGATTTTGTCTCAGTTACCATGGAAATCAAAGCTCTAGTCATGACTTCTTTAGAGGAAGAATAGAACAACAAAATGTTATGAGAGGAGTTAGTCATCAGCTCTAATCTAAGTTTAATTGTCTAATTGCCATAAAAATGCAGCTACTTTGTTCTGTGATAAAGTAAAAAAGACCTTATAGCTTTTTCACAAAAGAAGCATATTTTGTGAAATATTTTATTTTTTATTCCAAATCTTGAACTTTTGGGCTAATGCAAATTATGCTTTAAAGTGTCTTTCTGATAAAATTTATATATCATGTTCTATTTTTATCACAGATTATGATAAGCTGCCTTGGAGACAAATGTCATGTGATTTATTTTTTGAAAATCATTTAGAGGATATGGATAAAATATGTGGGTTTTTTAAAAATTATTATTTCATTTAAGTAAATTTATAATGCTTTTGAATCTAATGTGTTATCATCCTTAGAAAATAGATTGCTATAAATTTCAGGTGAATATCTTAAATGGAAAAAAACTTATAAAGGTAGCTATTGATGTCTTTTTGCTTTTTATTCTAATGGATCCAAATTTCTCAACCCCAAGATGGAGAAAAACAACAATTTTCTTTATCTGTTTTTCATTTGCATCTTGAATAAGTGTTGTAACGTAAAAGTTGGTTCACAACTGTCGTGAACCAAGAGAGATAACTCAGATTCAACACAAGAACTTTATTTAAGGTACTGTAGATTATTTTGCTCACCTGAGAATATAGGGTGTATATGAGCTACAAAAAGATAAAACATGCCTGCTAAACAAGAAAGCTAAGGCATTATAGAAATAAAATTCTATTAACATTATAATTAATAAGTTAAAAATTTTGTTGTTGAGTTTTAAATAGCTGAGTCATTAAATAGCACAAGTAATATTTTCCTAGATAAAATTTGTTACAACAGGCTGATGCATTGGTTGGTTTATATTTCAGCATTTTCATAAATTAGAAAATCTCAGGTGAGCAAGGCAGCTCTTTCAGCTTTTTTCAAATTTTGAATAGATGTGGTCTATTGTATAATTGCACAATACAAAGCAAACTTTGTATACTTTCTGCAGTTTTCCACTGTTGTTTGACAAGTAGAGATGCCTATATTTTCCTTCCCATAATCCTCCCATTTACCCAGTCTACCCATAATTCCTGCTCTCTGTCTCTCTTCTGGACCATCCCTATCAAAAAACTTTACTTCAGTGTATATTTTTTCCTACAATTTGGCATTTTGTTATCATGTTAAAACATTTTCCAGAAAGATTTTTAAACTGTCATGAGTTTTATCATTGAAGAGTGCAAAACTGTTCATCAAAGTTTTACTAAAAATGTATTTACTGGTATATATAGACCACAATGTATAGATTTCTATTCACTAATGATTTTTTTTAGTGATACTGAACAATCAGTTGTCAAACAAATGTCATAGATTGAGGGGATACAGGTACTTTTTCAGTTGAATGTGGAATTTCACACGTACTGAAATGTTAACAACAGAAATGGATCAGCTTATTTAGTGAAGGAGATATTGCACTATTTATCAAGAAATAAGAAAGTCAAAGATTACTCATCTTCGTTATTTTTTTTTTTTTTTTTTACAGAATTTCCAGTAGGATATCCCAAAATTATTGTTAATCCAGAGCTAAAATCTGTTGAGAAAGAGAAACCTGCCATCATGCAGTGTCAAGCTGATGCTAATGGACACAAGTTTGACATCGAGTGGTTCAAAAATGGCATCCCTGTAGATCTGGGTGACAACAAACGGCTCACAATCACAGAAACAGGTTAAATGATACAGCCAAATATTTTAAGCAAGAATAGTTATTTTGCAACATAGCCACCTTTTAAAACTTAATGGTGTTACATGTACTTTGTAGAATATAGATTACAAGAAAGAATAAAAACTAAAGCACAAATGAATCATTGACATATTTATGTAAATGAGTCAAATAACTTGTTGATGAGGTCACATATTGCAATTCTTGCACCCTATAGGTGCCCCTTGTATTTTCAATCTGAAAGAAATTAACCCCCCACCCCACCCCACCCACACACACACACACACACACTTTATTTTTAGGGCACACATTTAACAAATTCTGTACATCTTTTTTTTTTTTTAATAATAAAAAAAAGAATGCATCTTTCCCCCCAACAGATAATTTTTTTAAATATCAAAGCATTTGTACAGATAGTCTACCTGCTGGATAATGTCTGTCTTGAGGGGGATTGACTCATTGTGATTCTGTGGGTTGTTAACTTCAGGAGAATCAAACTGAGTCAGTAACCTTAAAGGATAGGCACCAGTTGTGATATCTATATTGTTTTTCATAGTTAAAAGATGTCAACTTATTTTTGGATGCAGGCAAGGTGAAACCTTTGAAACTTTTAGAGATCAGAAAAATAGCTCAAGTAAAAATTGTAAAGTACAGGTAATGTTTAAATAAGGGAAAACTGAAAGCATTCACATTAAAAATATTGTAAAATTTACATGTTGAAGAAGACCTTGTAAAAAATATCTTTGATACTGACCTCTTGAAGAAATAGCACTATAAACCACCCACCCACCCACCCCTTCTGTTTTTACAGAAAATTTTCATTCCACAGGGAATTCAAGTATTTATGTATCAGTTGAAAATTGTATTTCATAGCTTGATTGAAATATTAACATTTTGGAATGTGTTTCCTCTTTATCAATGGAACAATCATTTTCTTTTCAGGCTCTTTACGGATAGCCAAGGCTTTAGAGTCGGATTATGGAAAGTATGAATGTGTAGCTACCAATGAATATGGAGTGGCATACTCTTATGCTGCTATGTTATACATCAGAGGTGTGTATCTTCATAAGTGGCTGCTGAGGAAAAAAAGAGAGAGAAAAAAACATGCCAATTTATAAATCAAATTTTACAACTACACAAGAGTCAGCTCTTGAAATCATAAATTCTGAATAGCATAACAAATGATTATTTCTTTGAGGGGAGAAAAAAATCTGAATGAATAACATGATCCCATCAATTAGGCTGAACTGCTGAACAAAGAATAATGTTTAGCCTAATAGTTGAATAAGATTCAGATGGCAATGGACCAATACATTGCTGCAGTGATAGATTATGGCGTTTCCTCCCTTAGATCTGGTAGAGCTTCCTATATGTACAACCAATTCAAATTATTTCTGTTGACTGGCATGACACTGAATGAAGGATGACTAGAATACTCTTAAGAAACATCTGTCTACTATCACAAACAGAGACTTTTCATATTTTTTTTTCTTATGTACTACAAGGTTGTTAAACCTAGGGGTTAGATACCATCAGGCTTTATCAGATAAAAGGTAGACAACAATGTTTCATGATCATACCATCATGTCAGTTTTGACATAAGTAGTTCTGCAGAACTCTTCGTCTTGCATACAAAAAGAATGAAAGATAAGAACTCTGTTAAAGAAAAAAATTATAAATCATGTAAATAAAACTAAAGTTTTGTATCGTGAATATTGTTACCCATTTAACAATTTTATTCCTTACTCAAAATTTTTCAAATTTTTTCTCTTATTATGAACTCTAATTTTTTCTCCTCTTGTATTTACTGTGATTAATCAATATGATCTTGTGTCCACTTCCCTATACTTTACAAGTATAAGTGGGTTAACACTTAACATGCTACCATATCTAAAGATGGAACAGCATCCTATAGACGGTGTGCTAGATATGGGGGTTATTTGTGATGTAACATATGCTAGGTTAATCAAAGATACTGCTAATATCAGGTAATCTTAGAACACACCCCTGTCTTATTCCTGCATATCACCAGCCCTACTTAAACATGGTAATAGATCATGCTGATTTGAATTTAATATATTTTTCGTTGAATCTACCATCATCAAATTATGATATCTTTTTTGGATTTCGGTTTAAAAAACACACTCCCATATATTATTTGATGCCAACTAGTCTTATCTGAAAACTTAACTTACATTTATCTCAGAATTTTTAGAAGACTGCTGTTGTAGATTGATTCAGGTGCAATTACTGAATGTTCATTAAGTTTTGCTCTTGAAGTATTTTAAGTTTATGAAGCCAATACATTTTAATGGCAGCATCTTTACTCTGCTGTTTTTCATCAATGTATGCAAGAATTCATGACAAGAAAGCTACAAAAAAGCCCACCTGTAAATAATATGTTTACATGACATATAGCAAAGCTATAATGAATTATGACTCTTTTTTTCCAGTACGTAGAGTTCCCCCTCATTTTACCCTCCCTCCAAAGAGAGTGGAGGTGGACCCCAACGGCAGTGTCAATCTGACCTGTGTGGCTGTCGGATCCCCTATGCCACATGTCATGTGGCGAGATGGTGCCACAGAACTTGGAAAACCTGTCATAGGAAAAAATGTCCTTCAACTTAAAAATGTCACAGAAAGCAAGAACTACACTTGCGTGGCGTCCTCTGACTTAGGGAACATCGAACATGTTGGGGAGGTCATAGTTAAAGGTAAAATATCTATACAGCAACATGTGGTCTAATTCATTAGAAATTATACACAAAATACTAACAAAACTTTACTAACTTGTACTGTACCTGAGTAATGTCCTGATGGGAATGTATTTCATTATAATTAAGAATTCAGTTCTTATCACCTTAAATTTTAGTGCCAGTCATTTAAGAAAATGATTAACTGAATGTTTACACTCACAATCAATTTTTAGAATTTATTTTGATGCATAACGTGCATGTAATAAGTATTGTAATAAAGATTCAACAAATATTCCTGAATGTATTCAATTTTTAAAAAAAAAAAAAAAAAAAAAAAAAAAAAAAAATTTAAAGTAAGCAGTAGTCAAAAGAATGCAGTTTATGTCAAAAATACCAAATACATCAAATAGAATGACAATTTTCAGATATTTTTTTCTTTTAAGAAAAAAAATGTTACGTTCCAATAAGTATTCACTTTATGGTATGATTGTATAAGCCAAATTCACTTGATTTTTTTTTTTCATTTTGCCATCTCCTTTTTATGCAGCCAAGAGTAGTGGTATGCTATTTCACATAGTTTCCTTACAAAAACAGCATGGATCTGATGTTTATCATAATTATATATATAAAAATGATTAAAATCATCTTTAAGTGTATAATATAATCTGTATCAGTTTCTTCTTATACATAATCAATTCTTTCATGACATTTCTTTGCATCATATTCAGCTGTTGATATAGGGTTATTGTGACTTTGGGTAAAAAATTTGAAATTCTGTATATCTAATATAACTTGATTTACACTAGACTGATAAAAGGAAAAATATATTGTATGCTCTTTGGCACTGTCTTATCATTACCAAGATAATTGGAAATTTTAATGAATTGAGGATCTACTTTTATTTTAGTGAACACAATTGCCCTCCAAAACTCAACTTCTTAATAACATCTCTTAGAAAATGCTCATTATGTGTATTTGTTCGCATGGGATTAGGTCTGATACTTATTATCAAATTTCTTGAAGCATGTTTGCATTTCATTTTACACTGCAGTGCTACAGAGTAGATATGAATCGCAGCTAAATTAGCATTCAACATCTGCCTCAAGATTATCGCATTAATTTGGATTTCCTGTTAAAAAGTGGTTAATAAGAATCGGCTAATACTCAAAGATTTTGCGGTATTTTCATTGAGAACATGCAACATGCATAAGATTGCAGAACTGCCTTCTAACATGCTGTTAAGTTGTAAGGGAGTTATTATATCATGTTTTTTCTACCCTTACACATATTTACACTATACACACTATTTTTTTTTCCTCGTCTGTGTATTTTATGTGATGTCTTATCTTTGTCCAATTTTCACTGGTTAATTAAACAGCTGTAGAGCCATGGGGAGGTAATGAGATTTACATGTGCTTTTTGTTGATACTTTTCTCGGGAGGTGGTATTGAAAGTCATTAAAAAATTGATCAGGCTATGCTGATGATCATCTTGGGGCCCCTCCAGCCTTTGATCATTATCTCGGGACCTCTGAATCAACTTAGACTTCTTTGGTAGATTGTTGTTTGATTAGATTGAATGGACCATAGTCTAATGTAGTTTATATGAAATACACATTGTAATTACCATAGAAACTTATTAATTTCTTAAGGTAACTTTTTTATTCACTCCTAACTTAGTATAAGTAGACACTAGAGCACAGAATATTATGTAGATATGTTGATGAAGATTGTAAAAAAAAATTCTTTTGCCCACTAAAATGTTTAGTTTATTTAATCAATTGTTAATGTATGAGTGCTTTTTTCTTCCTTTCACAAATTTTGAATTTCAAAACCAGAAATTTAAGAGCACTAGCTTCTTAGAAAAACATTTGATAAGTATGAAGGCAGTGTTAAGATTCCTATCAGATTCCTGGTGGAACTAGCTTTGAAAAACAGTTGATGGAGAGCACCAAATTTTATTCGCTTCATATTTTCTCTAATCTTTGTCTTATCACATAGATGTATGTTATTGAATGCTTTTTTTATCCTCTATCTGTCAGATAATTCTGATAAAAAGCCATTTTCAAGTTTAGCACATATCAAAAGATGTTGGACTACATTCAATGCACTGTATTTCTTAACTGACACACCATGACATAGAGTGTTACATGGTGAGTTGCTATGACAACCAGATTACCAGGATGATGAGAAGTTCCCCCCTTTTTCCACACAGATAATGATTAACCAATCAAGTGAGTGAAGAGAGTCACATGACCTCTCAGTAGTGATGAGCCTGAAGTTCCCTGTGTTGCAAGTGATGAAGTCAAAATGAAAGCAAAACAATACAAAGGATTGTTTTTTCTGTGACATGCAATTTAATTAGAACGGGCAATCAAGGATAAGTTTCATCAATAATTCTGTTAACAGCTTTAGTGTCAGGGAATTAATTTACCCTATTGCAGCAACATAATGTGATGATCACTCTCTTGTTCTAAGAGAGATTGGGATTTTTTGAAACCTGATGAAAACTTGTCAAACAATATGGAACTAATTTCTAGGAGCTTTTACTACAAGGATTGTACTGCAAGATGTGTTTTTATATTGGTATTATTGAGTGGAATTACTGGTCAGAGTGTACCAGAGAAACCTACAGGATTAACTCACTGGGAAGTGACTCCCCAGTCTGTGAGGCTGACGTGGAATGCCGGGAGTAACGAAGCGGTGATCCAGTACAAACCCAAGGATGACGATAGTTTTCAGTGGATTGAAACTCGTGCTCTCAAAAAGTCGGAATTCACTGTCCGACGTCTACAGCCTTACACAGTTTACCAATTTCGTGTTGTAGGTGTAAATAATTATGGCCGTGGTCAGAGCAGTGATACAATTGAAGTTCGAACTGGAGAGCTAGGTTGGTCTCAAAATTACAAACTTCTGCAGAATATTATTATGGAAAATTGCATGATCCATTATCTTTGGCAGATGTTACAAAATCATTTTTTTCAATGATTTTGCATCATTTAAACTTTAGGATGAAGCTCTATTATTTTAACCTATGTAAGAGCTGCTGTTTTAATATTCTGTTGTCAATTATTGCTAACCAAACACTTGAAATTTGACCCAAAACAAGTATACAATTGTGAAGATAAAGTAGCCTGCAATGAACTTGGCCCAGTGCACTCTGTGTATACATGTTGTTACAGAGGTTAGAACATGGCTAGGATTGTACGAGTTAGTTATTTACCTACATGCCATAAGGTAATTAGTGTCCATCAATCTACAGATACTGATTATCACCTATCAACCCATCCTGTAGCAGAGATTGGGCAAACTGAATAGCTTATCTACTGCACGGCAGACTTAACCCCCTCCTGTGTTTATAAGAGGTTAAAACACATCTTGCCCCCTCCCCTGCTGAGAGTACAGGGTGTGAATGGACATTGCATAATCAGTCAACTATAAACACTATTTAGGGTGATAGATAACTTTCTCTAATAATTACTTGGAATTTTCCACTTGGAATCTAAAAACTGGATGATAATGCTTGATAGAAATGTGACACTTATTGACTAGCACGTTTAATTTATTAATTGATTATGTTAAATATTTTCAAGTATATGATCAAATTTCATGATATTGAAAACTTATCATATAATCTTGACATGTGCTTATAGAATGTATCAAGTTCAGTGCTGGTTAGGTAATGGTGAGTGATGCCATATTGATTAAAAATAATTAATGGCTACTTTGTTGTCTTTGACAGTGATCAAAGAAATGAAATAAAAGCCCTACACAAGCATGATGAAGCAGGAAATTAACATTTCTATCAAACATATATTTTTTTCTGAAGTTAATTGCGTATCACAGAGTAATGACTCTCACATTGATTATATCACCCAGGTACAAGCTTTAAGTGATTTCTGTAGACAGATTTTAGAATCGATAGAACAATTTGTTCTACAAGAAATGGAATTGTCAATGGTCTAAAAAATGAAGATGAAAAATCTGTTTTTTGTCTGTAAGGTTTTTGGCCTTAATGATTTATACAACGACTCCTTTGTGACTCATGTGGTACACTATAGTATCAATTATCAGGAATGCTTCTCTTTTTGTATGTGATCTTATAATTCTGATTTTAATTCTTGATTTATACTCGTCTTTAGTATTTAATTTTGATATATATAATATATATACTACACCAGTATGTACTCTACAGTCTACATACACCTGTACTAGCTTGGGTAAACTTTTATTACTTTTTAATGAGGTCCGTTTCTCTTTTCTCCAACATCTGTACTTGTCAATCTTTTTCCAATGAGGAGGATTGGTGGTAGGTTATTCTATGTAAACCCATATAACATGATTCATCATCTATGCTTCCAGCAAATCTTAGATGAAGAGGAGAAAAAAAATCTTATCTGATCACTGAGGAGTAGAATTTATCAGGCCAAATCCCCCTGTGCCTTCGTGCAGAAATGCACTGAAAATGTTTCAACATCTTGGGTAACTTTGCTATGGTATATTCTGAGAATGATCTTATCAAGCCTATGTTGTTGTACTGATGTGTTTAGAGGAAAGTTTAGAAAACAAAGTTTTACAGAAATTCACAGGGTTCTAGATACAGAATCTTCAGTTTCAAAGTTTTACAAAATTATGCTGATGAAATATTTGGCATCTCCCACTCTTTGTGTTTTACCTAACAAGATAAAAGGAAAAAAAGAAGGCCCTAGTTATCAAGCTGTTTATTATGTTTTTAAATTTAGATTAATGATAGGAAAAAATGAAATACTTTTTTCTCTTTCAAAAAAAGTTACCTTTGAGATCTTGCTGGTCTTACCCTTTAGTTTCTGTAGTACAAGTCTAAATCAGAAGGCTGGTTAAGTTCTGCTGGAGATGCATGCATCTTTTCCAAATCTTCAGTTAAAGTACAGGACCAGGAGATAAAGGACCATGGTAGTTAGGAGGTCAAGGACATCACTCACAGAGGTTGGTCACCCTATCCAGACTCACAGTGGGAGTGCCCTGAAGAAAGTCAAGGACATGTTCATCACTCAGAAAATTCAAGAATTCGGTCACCATATCCAGGCTTAAACAGTGGGAGTGCCTAGTAGCAGAAGCAGGAAGAAATTCAGACTTGACAGATGAAGAGTGCCATTCAGGAATGCACTTCATCAGTTCTTTATTATATGTCAAACCAGTGATAACACCACTCTAGCTACTTCATGGGATACCCTTAAACTTTACTTTCCTTGTTTAACAATGAGAACACAAATTTCTTGAAGGAAAAAAAAAAATTAACTGGGATCAATGTTTATGAGGATATCATAAACAACTTAAAAAGTTTAGAACAATATGAATTTAATGTAAACATTTTAAACTTGAATCAATTCATGTTCCAGACCAAAATATTTGTTCCCCAAAAGATTTCACAAGTATTAAAGATGGTTTTATCAATTGCCAAGCAGAGAGAATGTCATACATGAAAATGTGCCAACATCCAGCTGTTTGGTGCCTTGCTGTTTATAAAGTATTTTTCAACATTATGATTAAAATAGGCTTGTATATCTATTTTAGAATATTGGCAGCTTTCTGAATTATTAAATAGTCTAAAATTGAGTTAGATATCACTTCTGTAAACCTATATGAAGGCAATATTGTCATACTAGTAATTTTGCTAGTCCTGTTGTATAAATGTGGATTCCTAGAATTTTAGAGTTTAAATAATGGATCTGCATTGATTAAGGATAGTTTGATACTGCAAACTATTATACCCATGGCAAAATTATCCATGTTTAAACTTTTTATAATTGTTAAGATACAGTATTTCTGAAATGTCCAGAATCCAGATGTCCTAATTTATGGATACTAAGAAGGTACATATGGTGCTGTGATCAAGGAATTATGTCTGCAACAAATTCACTTATCATGCCCTCACTGCGATTTTCATAAGTCTGTTTTGAATTCATTAGAATTTGATACTTTATTGGCCAGCCTGTATTTATAAGCTGTGGATGAGATTTTGTTTTTTATTTTAAAAAAAAGTTATCGTGTAAGATACGCTACATCCTGTCAGTCTGAATATACTGTTTCGCCTGGGTTAGCTTGCTTCTGGCAAGACGCAGGCAGTCGGACATCATGGGGAGAGTTTGATTAGCTTTACTGGGAGTCAAATTGTGTTTAATCTTTTTACCACATCTCTTCTATACTGTACACACAGAAACTGGCCTTTGGTGAAAATATGTTCCAAGGTCACCCAGTTTCTAAAACTGTCCTTTAGTACTCAGGTAGTTGACTTAAAGCTGAAACAAAAAATATTTTAAGTCAAGTTTTTCGTCACTTTTCATTTTAATATCACTTGTGTATATTTTGAAATACTTGTATTTTCACTGATGGTTTTGCATGGTTTATCAAATTGTGTACTTCTTCTGTCCTTGGAGGCATGAACATTTCTAATTGAATATGGTCAATTAAGCTGATCTTGCTTCCAAGTATTATTTTCACTGAAGCAAAACAATTTACATTGCAAAGGCATATTTTATTGATTAATTTAATTATAAGATGCAAAGTTAGACAATTATGTTTGTCCCAGACAGAGAATGTTGGCTGAGCTTCTTAAGTGAAGTTAATTTTGTTTTATGAATCTGGATGTTTTTTTATCTTGCAGCACCTGGAACACCTCCAAGATATGTTACCGCCAAGGCTCTTAACTCCAACACAGTCAGTGTGTCATGGCTACCTCCAGAAAAACCAAACGGTGTCATACAGGTTGTTGCCGACCAAAATAAATAAATAAATAAAAAAAAGAAGAAAAATAATCTGTACCACAATTATATTCTAGTCCTTTTGGAATAATTTATAACAGTTTTCTATGCAGAAATGTTCTTAACGCTGTTCTCTTTTTCTTAGGGATACCGAGTGTTCTACACTCTGCAAGCAGATTTACCCATAATTCTGTGGAACAACAAAGAAGTCCAGTCAAACACCAATGAAACTATTATAACAGGTCTGAAGCCAAATGACACATACACAATTTGTGTCCTAGCTTACTCCAGTAAAGGGGAAGGTCCAGTGTCGCAGCTTATAACTGTCATCACCAATGAAGGAAGTAAGTTGTCATGTGACTCTGTTGTGGCTTATCCATTGGTTGATTTCTAAGTGCAGTACTTTTACAAGAAAGCACGCAATGTGTCTGTTCCATCACAGATGGAGCTGTACCAAAACAAATGCTATGGCATGTTGTTAAAAAAAATATTTCTCTGCATGGTATCAAAACACAATTACCATGGTGATGGCATGCATTTATCATGCAGTAAGTACACTGTAGAGAAGTAAAACAAATAATCAATATTTGTTAAACAAACTTATGATGTATGGGCTCTAGAGCATATGATCAAAATTTATTATTATTTCTGGAAAAAATAATCCTACAAAAGGTATGGATATCTTTGAGCAAAGCAGAAAATGTACTTTGCAACTGTTAAATATCTTGTTATGTTTACTTGCTGGTAGCCTGTACTATGACTAATTTGCATGAAGTTAGGTCTTGCAGTTATGCGAGTAAATCCCTGTAGACTGGTTCATGTGACTTAGCACTAAAACTGCATGCCGTATTGAATACCAAAATATTGCAACAGCCAGATATTAAATTTATAGAGTTTTTTCTCATCATAACGTGCCTGATCAAGGACAAGATTTGGCTATTGTGATAGAATTGGTGACGCATCCTTTTTGTGACATGCATCTGATTAACATTCTTTAGAGATTAGCTAATCAAACTGGCTTGGCATAGGTATTGACCAACATGTAGAAGCATCCTTTTCTTCTTTCCAACTTTTTTCGACTAGAAATGTTTATTTTGGCTATTAGTCTTGTCAGAAGAGATAGGAGCCTCAGATCATTTTTTTTTTTTAAATCAGTTCCGAACTTTGCAATTAATTTTGGTTGGCTGACCAGGTTATACAGAAACTGAGGTCCAAGGAAGTGAGAAAGATAATGTACCTGCTAATTCGTGTTCTTGTTCTATTTAGAAAGCAAGGTTGGGATACAATACACATTTGCACTAGATATGCTATTATGTATTAGGGTTAATTTGTGAACACAGATATGGATACTAAAAAAAGGAAAGCTAAAATGGGAAGGGGAGGGGTAAGGGGGTACCCTTGTTCTCTTATATGGTGGAACACAATGGCAGAAAATCTGTGTACCCTTCTTGTGCTCTGAAGTCGTCTAAAAAATAAATCCCGATTTTTCTAAGTTTATGCCTCCTTTGCAGAAATTCCATTAATGGTAAAACATAATGGTAATAACGGTTTTTCAAGTAAGTTGATTCAGTCAGAACACATACTTGTTATTCCTTTTTTTTCATCAGGTGGCATTTCTCTGCTGTCGTTTGACATATATAACTTTGCATGTATTGTTTATCATTTATTGTGTACTCCTGTAAAGTGTTATCACAAAAACGAAATCTGGGAAATAATTTTACATAAGAAAATGTGAAAAAAACTTTTAACTGTCCATTTTATATCTGTATTTGTTATACTTGTGATTTCTCTACTAATGACTGTGTCTGCAGTATATAATGTGCTCGCGCGGTGTTGTACAATTTGCGTATGAATATAACAGCGCACTGTATAGCTAAAGCATGTTGTAGTTGCTATCTAGTATCCATTTTTTGCTGCGCGAAAAATGTGTAGCGTCTTTTTTTTCCTTCACATTTTTTCTGTATCATTGAGTGTTTTCATGATTTTTTGAAAGAGTATAATAATTTTAATTCTTAAGGTAAATTTTATATTTTGAAAAGAAGAAAAAATAATCAAATTTTTACTATGTTATTGTAATCGTTATTTTAAGCAATATGCGCATGCATGCGATAATTGATTTATAACAAATTCTAAAGTTATGCTGTCTGCTGTAATGAATTTGATGCATAGATATTTAACAAGCGTTTATTTCTTTTCCCCGTTACTTACCGTGCAACAGGCAACTTTCAGGGTAAGCAAAGCGATCATTATTTTTCTATGTTCTAAGTTTTTTTGGTCACAGTTTACCCCCCTAACACTTTCCATACAATTGATGATCATTGCTAATGCCTATTTTGGTTTGGATTAATTTGACAGGTTATGAAATCTTAAGTTTAATGATAAAATTCCCTGTATTACAGTCATCAAATATAGACTTTTTATATCTTAATCATTAATCAGATCTAATGAAATAGGGATATAAAATGGTCTAGATATAGAAGAGCATTATGCAATGGAATCATTTGAATGTTGATTTGTGTACTTTCCGGAAGAATTGCACATTTGATATTAGGAAATGTATATTTTTTTTGTGATTAAATGCAGTATATGTTCATTTTCACTTCGTTGTTTCACTTGTACCTACATTTACCCATGTATTATCAAGCAAATATTGTGGCAATCCAGACCAAAATGTCAAAAGAATTTGTAAGGACAAGATTAATTTGAAATTTCCGTATTTTTTTCCAGGTGGCTCTCGTAAGTTTTTAAAATATTATGCATGAAAAAAAATCACCATTATTATGGATGAATGGTGTATATACTTGTATGCCTGTAGAAGTTGGAGAAAATGAGGTTTTTTATCTAGACATGGATTTAATATTTACGTAACTGTAAAAGACTATTTGTAAGAGAAATACTATCGTATGAAATGAATGCAGTGTATGACTTTCATGATCACACTTGGGAATGTAATCTGCACATTTTTCAAAATGAGTCTTACTCATTGAGTATCTGATATCGATCTTTCTAAAACCTTGAAACACTGTCATGGAGGCTCTCGCATGTTATCTATTGAATAGGACATTAATGCTTTTTTTTTGGGATTAATTCACATTGTATGTGTAGCTGAGCATTGCAAACAGCAGTAAATTTGATTCTTGCGGAAATTTTCAGATGATCAAAACATGATCCACTAATGGAAACAGTATTAGAACATATGCTAAGAGGATTTGAACACAAGATAGTGCATGGTGAATAGATCATTATTACCAGAAGTAAAGGTCAAATGAGGAGGAATGTAGCACTGTACTTGATGAAATTAATAGCATTCAATATCTGATGTTTTATTACTTTATTTTTATTTTTATGCCTAAGAACACAACTGGCATATGCTGTATTATCTGTATTTAGGATTTTTTTTCCTTACTTTAATTCACACCTTTTAAATATGCAGAAAATTATATCAACAGTCAAAATTTTGTTATCTTGAACTCAGTGGGACTAGAAAAATCTTCGTTTATCTTCTTCTGAGGATTCAAGATTATTGAGGTTGAATTACGTACAGAAAAAGGGGTTGGAACATCCATTTTATTTGAGATATCACTGTATGAGATACTTAAGGTCAACTGTATATTATATATAAATGATTGGAATGTAGTACTAGCTATAAATTTTGATTTATCTAAAGACCTTAAATCTTCATAACTGTTCGTCATGAATAGTTTTAATTCAAATAGAACAAAAGAAAAAAATAATCAACTAAACTGTGCTAAAATGAACATGCTTCATTTAATCACATACAACCAATATGTATACATTTTTTTTTATTCACAGAAATTGTGCAATTTGCTAATGGCTATTTCACCCCCACTTAATTTAGTCAATCTGCAAAATCATGACCAACTAAGTTTTCTTTTGAAAAATTATTGCTTATTAAGTTTTTTTTTCTTAACTTACTCTTGTATTCTATAATTTTCATTGAATAAGTGGTTGTGATGACATTATGACGATTGGATAAAAAAGAGTGTGTATTAGAATAGAAAGTACAATGGCTAAGAACAGGTGAAAAATAGTTATTAATAAAAATTTAGGAATAATATAGTATATTTATCATTACTAGTAGATAGAAAATTTATGCTGGATATTGCATGAACCAGTAATCAGATACATTGCACATAACAGGATTAATTTATCCGTATGCATGATTTTCTGTAATTCCTCAATATTAAGAGTCAAAAAAATCAGTCAATGAAAAAAATAGTGAGCAGACCAGAAATTTAAGATAAGAGTACCTACTGAAGTTTATATACTAGATAGCACTGCCACATAACCAAACTATAGATATAGATGGACAAACTGCTGCAATGCAACTTTCATTGGTCTGCATAGAGGCATAAAAATACAAAAAGTCAAAATGCTGCAAAGCAATTGCAAATTTGAATAGCGGTACTGTTTTCCCGAAGCTTTGCTGCAATTTGATTAGCGATGGCAATTTCTTATGCAGTTAGTGTAAAGTAATTTGTGTTTCATTTTAGGCAGAAGAAAATTTAAAATGTATGATGATTTAAGAAATAGAATAGGCACATATTTGATAGTTTTACTCTACTTTTCAGTTCCGTCACAACCCCGTAACATTTTTGCGGAAGTTACAGGACCTAACACTATAGATGTATCCTGGGACCCTCCTAGTCAGATTAGAATTGTAGTTAGCAAATACTTTGTGTACTACAACGATACATACTTAAAGCAAGAGAACAAAGCGGTAGTCCAAGGCACAGAGACCAAGTATCAACTGCAGGATTTAACCCCCGACACGGTGTATACCATAAAAGTCTCAGCCTTGTCAGTGAAAGGTGAAGGGGCCGCCACACGCATCATCCAAGCCAAGACACTCCCATTTGGTATGTCTATAAATACTCATATTCATACACAGCAGTACTGAATTTCCACATCAAATCTGTGTGCAACATCACAGAACTTGGGGTAAAAAAAAAAAAACCTTAGTGTTCAAGTTGAAAACTTTCTCTTTTTTTGTATTTATATATTGTTCACTTGTGGTATTTCCCCTAGCCACTCACTGAATGACCCAGTAGTAAATTTCTTTATATTATATTTGTGTTTATGTTGTGAACATTGTTTCTTCATCAAACTTTTAAAATTTCAATTCATGACTGTTTTAATGATTTTCTGGATAGCCCTTGAAATGCTGGGTAAGTGTATGGGGTAGTTCAGTTAGATGATTGGGTATTTGGTCATAAACAGTAGTTGGGTTTATTTTTTCGTAGATCAAGGTCATTTTTTTTCTTTAAGAAAAATTTAAGAAATGAAGTTTCCAATGTTTTTTAATTGCTGTGCAATTCATGAAAGGTCAAGGCTATTTAATGAAAATAATTTTTAAATCAACATTTTAATTCAATTCATACAGTTTTCTTCAAATGCATGCATTAATCATGGGATGGATAAATTAATTTTATTGCAAAATTCTCATTGAGACAAAAGATTTGTCCTTTATTTTGTTATCATCTTTTTTTCCCTCCAGTATCTCACTTTTTGGCTTTAAATGTGTTGACATATCATTATTTCTTTTATTTGTTTACACTATCCACATTTATTTTTATCTTAATGTTGTGAAAATTCAGTCATCAACACGTTTCCATCTTGAAGTATCCATTTTGTCATAATTTATTTGTAATTTTTAAGCGAAAAATTCCAGATAATTTTTTATTAATTTTGAAAAAGTATTTTGATTGTATTATGGGTCCATATTAGCATCCATAGATAGAATAATTTTCAAAATTTAGATTTCCTATTTCAGAATAGTTACATAGGTATTTGTACAATTTATTGCCATTCAGTTTCACACTGCTGAAAACTGAAGCTTAGAACAACTTCACATTTATCAAACAATATCCATTATGCAAATACATCTAAAGTTAAATTATTGATTGCTTCATGTAGTTTAACTGGAAAGCTTGACTCATGGCTCATATCTCAATAAATACTGATAGAGAGCATGCCTGATTTTGATGGCAATGGAAAAAATTACTTTAATAGCATACAAGCTGCATCAAATGCATAAACTTTCAATTATCACCATGCATGTCAGCATATAATGGATGCTAATAAGTGGTGCCATGATGCAAAAATAGAAAATCAGCACTGAATTCTGTATTTTATTTTATTTCATTCATTGCATGTTTTTGCATGTAAATTTATTTTCCGTTATATGTGTTATTTATTCTCATTTTCTTTTCCCCCAACCCTCACCACTTCACTATAGTGCCAAGTGCCGCCCCTCAAGCTGTTAGTGGAATGCCCTACAAAGACTCCAGGAGTATCAAAGTCACGTGGAAACCTCCCCCAAAAGATCAGCAAAATGGGGAGATAAAAGGCTATAAGATATTTTATGTGAAATATGACCCCAGTCAGACTGATCAGGATGCCACCAGCGTCTCCGTTGACGCTGAGAATCAGGAGATAGTGTTGGGCAAACTTGAGATCTTTACTGAGTATAAGATCTGGGTTCTGGCCTTCACCAGTGTAGGAGATGGTCCCAGTTCACCACCCATACGAGTGTGGACCAATGAGGATGGTAGGTATTGTCCGTGGATTTAAACAAATCATCGTCTTGCATTGACCTAGATCTTTGGATCATGGATGACTCCGTTGTTAATTTTTCCTTTTTCCTCAATGGTGTTATGTTTCATAACTGTTTGGATTTAGACAGATTGACCTCGTGTCATTTGAACTCAGAAAATCATGCAGAACATTTTAAAAAAAAAAAAGAAGAAAAAAAAAAAATTGTTGAAATGGAGTAATACATCAATTGATCTCTTAGACATACAAGAAAAAAAAGAAGAAAGTTCTGCATGATTTTAAGGCTTCATGATTGCATCAAACATCTTCATTACAGATTTTTTGTGTTAGTGTCATGAGAACCAATTCTGCACAGACATGTGACTAAAGGCATTATTTGATACTGAAAATATAATCTTAAAGTGGGTTATGTCAAACCTAAAGTCACATCTCTGAAGGGAATGTCACACATTTTCACATCGTTGCTTTTATTGTTTTGTCATTGCACATTTATCATTAGGTTTTCATTATTTGGAAAGAGTGTGGCATTGCTTAAAGTGGTTTTGGAACTGTAGGGTCAGAAAATTGCTTTAGTTTGATCAAATTTATTGAAAACTACATTGGAATTTTTAATTATCATTCCAGCCATTTATTTTCTCATTCCTTTCATCCTTATCACCATTTTCATCATCATTCAATCGTTTTCAAGAACAAAGACTAATAGAAACATGGATATTTGTAGTTGTCAAACACAGGAAAATGTGTTGTAAAAATGCGTTTATCTGAACTTAAAAACAGTTAAAGTATTTACAGCAAAATTATGCAATATGTTTATTTCACCATAGGATGTAGAAAAACCTGTTCTTTGTTGGTTTACAATCATGAATAGGTGTATAAAGACAGCAGGGTAACATATGGCTTAACTTGTCTTTGTACATTATCCTGGAGATTGACAGTGGGGGGAATTCCCTCAGAAGTTATACACATTGTACTAATTAATTAGAGGCTCTATAGGAAGCAGTGATCAGAGAATCATCAGAATATTGACCTTAATTATTGAAAAAGCAGGGAAAAAAAGCTGTTAAACTGGCAAACGTTATTATGTTGTCAAAAATTTGATGTGAGGTTGAATACAAACATCTTGATACAAAATATGGTGTTAACAAATTGTTAAGAATAAGCCACCCATCATCAATTATTGTTTAACATACAATTATCCTTATAATTCTTCATGCTCAGTTTATCATAAGCATGCTTTATAATCATAAAATACTTTTGTCATATTCAACATGATCATCTTCAAAACTTTTCATCAAGTTGATCTGTCTGAATCAGAACATTAACACATATAACATTCTTGGACATTTGATAACCTTTCTAAGCAGTTGCCGTGGGTTAACCCAGTTATTTACTGGTTATTTTGCTGTGGGTTAACCAGATTATTAACCAGTTATTTTGCTCGGAGTGTTGGTTTTACAGTGAATTAACTTGTACTGACTTCAGAACTTAGTGATTTTTCTCCCCTATACACAAACTGAAATGCTATTAATAGTCATATTTATAGGTAAGTGTTTTACCCTCCAATTTTGATGTGGTCTTCATGTTAGAAATTTCTGCATGTTTGGTGTTGCATGTATTTTAGATTTTCTTTTCTAATTACCTGGTACTACATCTTGTGTTTTTCTTTTTCTCTCTCAAAACACAGGAATAGAAAAACAGTGGACAGATTGTGCTGTTCAAAATATTTGGGGGGAAAAATCAGAACATTGTTTTATCATAATAATGGATAAGTTTAACTCTTTATTAATTTCCATTCAAAATTACTTATTATGGTAGCGACTTAGATCTTTGGCATCAGTTCAGTCAATTTAATAATAATTAAGCAAGAGATCCGCACCTTTGCACTACATAATTTGAAGGAAATCTTCCATAACATTCTTTAAAAAAAAAAAAAGATAATTTTTTCTACACAGATGGCAAGAAATGTAATGTGTACATGAGCAACACACAATGCCACATCTATTCACCGCACAAAAACCAAGGCAATCTTAAAATTGAATGATAAGAAAAACACACAAGGGTGAGAAAGTATAAAAATAAAATTCAAAGCATGAACAATTCTTCAGTCTCACAGGAAAAGAATTTGCATTGAAAGTTTGAATGTTACTAAAGATTGTTATGAGGTTCGAGTGTTGTGTGAGATGCTGGATTAACTGTTTACATGAATGCTGACATTGCAGATGATCATAATGTTGTGAACTTTTCACTGCATAAAACAGGAGATTAAAAGCTCTTTTCAATATAGAATTTTATATACTTTAGCATAATTTTTTTTAAAGAATCTTTTCTTTAGACAAAATGCACCTTTCTAAAGATTTCAAGATAACATCAATTAGATGCATGTTTATCATTATAATTTTTATTAACCACATATGTAAGACATACATACTTTAATATTCCTTTGAGTCATTTCTAAGTTTTATTTGATAATTTGAATGAAATACATCAAATATTACAGTGCCTAATGAACCCACAAAGGTAACAGCTGAAGCCATCAACTCTACGGCCATGTTTGTGGACTGGCGGCCACCAGAGGGCCGGGGCAGCAATGGTATTATCCGCGGATACTATGTCTACTACTACGAGACGAATGATAAGGATGAAATGGTCGGACAGGAGTTGGTACATGATACGCATGATGGAAATAGGAATGAAGCTGTGATCACAAACTTGAAAGCCGACACACAGTATTCTGTGCAGGTAGCAGGGTACACAAGGAGGGGAGATGGAAAACGCAGCAAAAAGAAGATAGTCAATACAAAAGGGGCTGGTAAGTTATAGAAAGAGTGCATCAAACAGAGTACCCTGTTAAATATAGATTTCTGAAGTCTAACTCTACCCTCCAACCCCAACCCCAAACCACCACTGTGAGAGACCACTTTATGAAAAGTTTTTGGGGGGAGATTTGGATTTTTATCAGTTAATGGATATGATGAAAACTCAGGGAACTGATAAAATGTGATGAGTTATTACACCGGAGAACTAAATTGTTTGTGTATCAGTATTGAACTTTTCAATTTTAGATGAGATAGAGAGATTACATGCTCATTGACTCCCACATAAAGAAGAAAAACAATTAATATTGCATAACTTGTCATGCTGTTTAATGCAGAAGAAGGAGAGTTATTTAGTTCAAAAATGAAATGTTTAGTTAAATGGAATTATCACATAAAGTTTCTTCAGGGATGGGTGCTATAAAACTTTGAAATTGTTTAGTTAGTGGGATAATGCTGAAATAGATTTTATATGAAAGAGAATATTAAATATGCAGAAACAAGAAACATTTACCAAGTCTCAAGAATATACAGACGTCTTCATATATTAAATGAAAATTTGATGAGAGACATTGTTTTCCAGTGCCCACACCACCAAGGGATCTGAATGCTGTACTGCTAGATGAGGAACGCCCACAAGTTCATGTGACCTGGAAGATACCAAAGGAGGTGCATGGGGAGCTGATGGGGTATCAGGTGATCTGGGGACGCAAAGGGGAATCCTACCAAATGCTCAATCTGCCAGCCATGAGACAGAGCTACATCTCAGATATCTTAGGTTTGTATAAATAAAAGAATGAAACTTGAGTTACTGGGAAATACATGTAGTATGAGCGACACAATAAGACACAGACAGGTACATGTCGAACAGAATCTTGGGCCTAAAATAAAAAATTGTTTGTTTGCAGTTGCCTACCGATCCACTTTAAAATGCACCCGACTGAAACGTTTCTCAGCCATTTTTTGAGATGATTTTTTTTGTGTGTAAGATTCCAGTTTTCAGGATATTGAAACTGTTTCTTTTCTACTTTTGATATTTGTTTTTATCAATTAGTGGCTTATACAGTGTGTAATATATGGAGCTTAATTACATAAGTAACCCTATGAAAATCTCTTTGTTATCCAACAAAAACCTGAAAACTAAAATCTATTTTTTATTTCAACAAAAAAAAAACCCTACCAACCTACCTATTCACTATATTACCTATAAAAATTGTAGGTTGTCAATTGCAAACTAAAAATTTTTTAAGCTTTGCTTTGTACCCTATTTTTTAATACATCTCTTGCTCGGAGATAGGGTTTAAGAAAATTACAGGATGTCTTGATCTGTTTTTAGACAATCAATATTCTACAAATTTGTCTGAAGCAGGATAAAAGGAAAAGGTAACATGTTGTAAAACAGAAATATCTTGGGGTTTTTTGCTATTTTTTTTCTATACTATTCCTATTTATTTCAGATAAGGGAGCTACATATGAATTTAGAGTAAAGGCAAAAAATGAAGTTGGACTTGGTGAGAGAGCATCGGCTGTAATTATTACTCCTGATGGAAGTATGTTGCAATTTTGATTTTTTTGTTGTTAATGGTCCATGGTATTTTAAAGTTTTAAAGTCAGATGTAAAGTACATTTACATTGTTTACAAGAAATTTCCTGTTTGAGGCCCATTGTATTTCTTGGTCATACTTCTAGCTCTACTGGTCACAGAACAGAAGAGCTTATGCAATTAGTAAGGTGTCTGTTGTCCATCTATCTTTCTGCCTCGTCGGTGAACAATTTTTAAAGCGCTACTCCTCCTACAGTTTTGGTCCAATTTCTATAAGACTTTGTACACAATATTACACTAAGATAGATAATTCTGTTTAAATAATTTAGTTTCCAATTTCAACAGTGTTGCCATGGTTACCAAAAATAGAAATTTATGTGAAATTCTTTCAAAACGCTACTCCTACATTTTTAGTCAAGTTTCTTTGAGACTTTGTACCAGTACTTGAGGACACTACTGTAACTTCTGACTTCTGATTTCTTTGTTTATAAAGACATCTCTTATAAATGTTTCATCTCGCAAATTTCAGTCCCAGCAGGAGCTCCTCAGAATTTTTCAGCTGAGAGCTTGACAGAAACCAGTGTTTTATTGGAGTGGGACCTACCAGCCAAGCACCTGCAGAATGGAGAAATTGTCATGTACCAACTCATGTACCACAAAATGGCTGATTCCATCAACGCTGAAGATCTCAATATCACTGGACTACAGTACGAGGTGAAGGGACTGGAAATGAACACAGACTATGTTTTCCAGATCCGAGCCTTTACCAGTAGAGGACCCGGCCCCTGGAGCCCTAAATATATGCACCATACATTCGGAAGAAGTAATATATCAATTATTAAATTCAATTTTGTGAACTAAATCTTATATACAGTGGCGCCTCGTTAATCCGGACACCTCCGTCCCCAACGAAATCGTCCGGATAAATGAATCGTCCGGATAAGTGAATCACTTCTTAAAAGGCGTACCCTCTTAAATCATATACATATGAGGATAGTGGTATCAAATGTGAAGACAAAGAAAACACCTTTATTTTACCTTGACTTATTGATTTTATTTTTATAGTTTTAAAAGAAATAATAGATATTTAAAAAAAAGAAAAAATTAAAATGTAATTTACACGATGAAAAATGGATAGGCAGTTTTATGTTGAGACTTCCTTTTCTAACACAGGAAACTTTATTCGCCTTCTATTTGACATGCAGTTACATGGGCTGATCAAATTTTGATCTGCTACTGTTTTATTTCGGCACATTTTTTTTATATTTATTGAAGCTCATATTAAGTAGAACTGTTCATTATCACCATTGAGAATGTTCAAATGATTAACCGCGTATATTCACTACATAGGGAAGTAAGTAACTAAATACTGCAATCAGTGTACGTATTGCAAACATTCAACGTAAACACAAGCCATATTCAGGATTATCAATACTTTTTCTAGAAACTCCACGTTATATATCTTGAAAAGACATGATCGGCATTTATAACTAACGCCAGTTACGTATTTCTTAGTGCATTAATAGAAATATATTTTCTTGAATTATGTATCATAATAAATTGTCTTATGAAAAGAAAAAAAAGTTTCAAATAATGTACGATCGTATTTTGATAAACTTACGTAACTCGATACCACGACGAAATCTCGTGATTTATTATTCAGTAAAAATTTTATTTACAACTCTCCAAAATTCTCATAAATTTATATACGTTAGCAATTTAATTAATGCACAGTATAAGCTAAATTCTTCGGGCTTTATAATATAAAAGACGTGTGTTTTAGCTGAGGTAAACACACGCTAATTATAGACGCTATTGTTTAGAGGTCACAGGTAACCGCGTTCAAACTGACTCCACGGACGTTTTTACAATAATTATCACTACTGCAAGAAAGGTGTGAAAAGTCGTTCCTCGAAAAATTACCGTCCGGATAAACGAGTCATTTTTCAATGAAATATTGCGTTTTGTAGTAGAAATTGACCGTCCGGATCTGGAACGCGAATTTCCGGATTAATAAGACAGAATAACGTGGAAAAAATCGGTTCCCAAAAAATATCGTCTGGAAGGTGAAGCGTCCGGATTATTGGCGTCCGGATTACCGCGGCGCCACTGTACTTAACGTTATTTATTGCAGACCGGTTGTTTTTTGTAGCAATTTAATTCCTTTGCCTTTACATAAGATTAAATACATGCAATTAAGACAAAGAAAAAAGATTTTATTGATAAAAGGAACATTTTTTTTTAATTTGCAAACATCATTATTTATTTGCAAAAATAAATGTTTTCAGTATGCCTATTAATTAACAGACTTGTCAAAATCTCGATCCTGTCGGAAAGGCTGGTGAAAAATAAATTGTCTTGACTGATAACTATCAAGAAAACATCGGTCCAAATGACCATTTGAAAAAAATTGAGTATGATGCAAATTTTTAAGAGATTGGGATTGGTGTGCACAGGTGAAGGTCACAAAAACAGCAGAGATGGCCGCGTGGTGACGATGGTCAATTAAACTTGTTACAACAAAGACATAAAATGTCATTTTAGTCTCTGATTAAAGACTCTCCATCTACAGAAAAGAACTTTTGAGATTAAAAGCTGTTGGAAATAATAAATGGCATTTTGGTGCAGTTATTTATTTTCCTCTCTCAGCGTCAAAATAGGTAGATGTATCTGGTCTGACAAAACTTCGTCTGGTCCGAAGACCAAATTTCTGACGGTGATTTCAAAATTTCGACAAGTCTAAATTAATCACATCAGTGTATTCATATAATCCTGTGAGGTATTTTACAATTGCAAGTGTTGATTGCATATTCATCTATAATTACAAAAAAAAACACTATACATACAACTGTATTTCAGTGCCAGACAAGCCACAGAATGTTCGTACCCGCCGCAAGAATCAACATAAGATTGAGGTGACCTGGGACGAGCCTAAGATGGCTGTGGCCGGATATCGGGTTTACTACAATGACTTTGCAAGCAATAACATGGAAGACTGGTCCAAGATAGAAATTGGTCCCTACACAATAGCAGACATTGACATCCCAGATGACAAGGCGACATATGTTGTTCGAGTGCAGGCCAAGTCAGTGGATGGCAGATTTGGAAATATGTCGGAACCTTTCGTAGACTCGGTCGTTATTGTATGTAAGTAATTCCATTGTTTTAGTTCATAATATATTATACATCCCATTTGTACAAGAATTTTTTTTTTTTTATTACTGCGAGGACTTTATTTTCGCAGAATTATGAGAGACACTGCTTGTGAAAATTTTATTCTTGGAAGATTATATACAACAGTTTTCAGAATTGATGAAAATTTTGTCTCGCATATAAATACAGCTGTGTCGCAAAAATAATGTGAATGGTAATTTGGTAATCTACAGTATTATTAAATAAGGATTTCAAAATACATATATAGAATACATCTTTAACCAGAAAAAGTTTATTCTTGCAGTAATGTGGATGTATGTATTTGTTACAAGTGCATGCATGTTCATACTGCCTGCCATGTATGACAATTATTAATTTATATAATTAGTCAAGGCCATGTGAGACATATTTGCGGGATAAAAATGAAATGTAATTAACATATTTATGATTAATTTTATGATGCTTGCTATCACATTATTGTTTGAAGTGGACAAATCCATCATTGACTTGAACATGTTTATAATTTCAGAATCTTTGATTGTTTATTGTCTTCTAATTTAGTTCCCTTAAAAGTGTTAAGTCCTATCTGGAGTCTTGTTCAGCTCAAATATAATACAATACATTACATATTCTTTCCAAAGCATTTCAACTGAGAACAGTACTAATGTACATGTATTCAATCACAAAAAACTTGACATTGTTTTGTAAAACTGATCAAATGCAGGGGTTGAAAAGTAGCATTAAATGTCATATCCTTAGCAATTTCATACATGTAAGAACATCGTACTTAAACAGAAGTCAGCTGTGCAGACTCAACTTTGTATTGAGTTTACATCAAAAAATAAGAAACATACATGTATAAAGGTTTATTTTCTTTTAATATGATAAAAGTAATCTAATATATAGGTATACTTCAGTTTCTGTCTTTTCCTACAGATGTGACGGATAAGCAGGTGAGAAATTTCCAGGTGACTCTACGTACAGCCACAGAGGTGCATTTAAGCTGGGATCCCCCAGAAAATTCTGCTGTTGTCTTTTACCAAGTAAGATATATATATATATTCGGTACGGACGCCAAAGTCCGATGGCTGGTTTCCTATGAGATGAAAGTGCAATGGTCTGACACGCCAAAGTCTGATGGTGCAGAGAAACAATGAATATTTATGACATCACAATAATCCAACGTCAATCCTCGACCCCGCTGTCCGTAATTCAAAAGCCAGTAATACAGAATTAATCCTTGCATACAAATTTGACTGATTTTGCTTATTGCTTGCACCCCCAGGGATATTAGGGTCAGTCCTTACACACTGATTTACCGATTTTGGGATAGCTTCGCACCCAACCAAGAGTTAAAGGTTAGTCCTCGCACACTATTAGACTAACTAGGGTTAGTCTCGCACCCCAAAGAGATTTAGGGTAGGTTCTTGCACTCTTTTCGACTAATTAAGGTAAGTCTCTCTCCCATCCAGCATGTAGGTTAAATGTTTTGAGCGATTAGGGTTAGTCTCGCACCCATCCGAGAGATTAGGTTAGCCTCACACCCACTCAAGAAATGAGGGCTACTAGTACAATTCTTTGCCACATGCTAGTGAATCATTTCACTTCTGCGTTCAAATATTTAATATTCATTTTTATTTATTTATTTATGAGACGCGGCATCGCAATTCATGGCAGTAGTACTATATGACGTCATAAATGTAGATTGGTTTACTACACCATCAGACTTTGGCGTGGCAAACTATCAGGGTTTGTGGCACAGATCATCGGATTTTGGCATGACCATCGGACTTTGGAGTCCTACATATATTTATATAGTCAATTTTCCACATTAAAGAATATTTTAAAATAGGGAAAAAAAGATAAATTTCAATTGTCTTAACAGTTGGAATATGTAGGAGTTCAATCGAGAAGACACAAAGGTCAACTATTACCACCAAAACAATACCAATCCAAACCTATCGAGATTTCAGGAAACCAAAAGAGTTATATCGTGAACAATCTCCAGCCCAAAACTTTTTATACGTTCAATATCACAGCTAGATTCCGTGACGGAACAACAGGTGATCCACAGATGGTGAGGGCCTACACTCGTCTGCTTGGTAAGTTTTTCTGTGGTTCTTTTTAATCAATACGCAGCACAGTTAAGGCTACAAAGAGGTGGCGGAGCCTAATTTGTACGGGAAACATTAACTATGACATCATACAAAACCAACAATTCTTAAAAATCCTACAAAATGAAATAATTTGCTATTTTAAACTATAGGAAACCATCAAACTACATCTAAACTTACTATAACATGCTGTTTGTCTTTAGTTAAATTCCACATAGCAAGGTATAAACAAGTCACTGATCGCGATGCACTTTTCTATGTGACGTCATTTCGTAAACCCTGATGCAGTTTGTATGCAGTAAGTGGCGGATCAAGAAATATTTTCACAAAAAAATGCATTCTATAATCAAATAAAATATTATCTAAAGATATTTAAGAGATAATTAACTTGGATGCAATGTCTTCTTTATGATTTTATTCGTATATATTCCGTATATTTCCTATTTAATTGATACTGCCGTATATTTGTATGCAAGTACATCGGAGGGTAATGCAAGGGTCTTAATAAATCCATCTAGTGCAAGGGCATACACTCAATGGATCACAGTAAGCTTTTATATATAAACTCTAGAAGTATTAAGGTATCTGAAAAGTGCCGCAATCCTGGTGAAATCTTGAAAATGAATAAATTATATCTATATTTAATGCTGCTGACCAGCAAAAAATACAGAATGTGGTCATATAAATTTGATTTTAAAAATGAAATAGCAGAATCTATAGAGGATCGCAGCATTTTTCAGAAACTATGATGCGTGTTGAAAATATTTATACTCTAAGTTTAGAATTTTAACTTGATTATGCCCTTGCACTAGTGAAATTTATAGGTGACCTCAATACTGCAAGTATATGTGGTATATCACGTGTCTGCCACATCACATGACAAGTCTAAATATAAAATCTTATCGTCCTCAATATGTAGTTATTAACCATAATTACATTTGTCGGATATCAATAAAGTACTGAAAAGAATCGCCATCCTGATTAAGAATATATTTTCAATCGCAAAAATTGCCGATATTTCCATTGCGCACCTTAACTGTACTGCGTACTTCATACTTATCATGTAGAAATACAGTTGAACTTCGGTATCTCTAACACTGATATTTCGATTAATGGATATGTTGAAGTGATTTGAAATCCCAACCACTTATTTAAATATGTACCGGTATTTTACCATCAGTATCTCGACAAATGGATTTTTTTCTCTCAGTCCCATCGAGTTCGAGATAAAAAAGGTTTGACTGTACTAACAAATTTGTGTTTTGTGAAACATTCATATTTTACCAAACAATACTGCTATGTTCTTAAAGTACATGTACCATTTCTTTTGTTAAGTTATTTTTTAACTTTGTAGCTCCAAATAAAGTTCCTCAACCCCAAGTGAAAGGATACAGGAAAAACTCAGTCATTTTAACGTTTGATAAAGCCAGTGAAGAAAATGGCGATTTAAGTTACTATTACTTAGTTGTGGTACCACAGAATATAGCAGCACAGAAAAATCCACAAGATTTCAAAGAGTCAGAGGTTCGTTGAGATATGTTTTCTTTTATTTTAATGCAAGCATTTCTAAAACAAAACATAACAGATGCTAGTAAATCTTTTTTTCTGGTACTTAATTCATTCATTTTTCCAAGTAAAGTTATGAAAATCATGGTCATATTTTTTCATTGCATGCGTACAACAGATAGGGTTGAAGTTGAACACAACAACTAAAACGGTAAATACAAAGGATGCTTCTCTGAAAGCATTTATTCCTGGTATTAGGTTGACCCTGTTGTCGTTATCCTACAGTATATTCAATATGTGTTGTTGTCTGTATGACGTACTATCTGTTAAAATAGTTTGACCAAAAATAAAGTAAAAGAAAATTTAATTATACCCCCCGCAAACGAAGTTTAGGGGGGGTATATTGGAATCAGCATGTCCGTCTGTCTGTCCGTCTGTCTGTCTGTCTGTAGACGAGATTTTGTCCGGACCATTTCTTGGAAACTGTTGGAAGGATTTGTCTGAAAATTTGTACACTTATTATTCACCATATGAAGGTGTGCACCTGGTATTTTCATTATGATTGGATAATTATTTTGCATTTTACAGGTGTTTTTTTCATTTTTATTATGTGGTTTTGTCTGGATCTGTTCCCAGAGACTATTGCATAGATTTGTATGAAAATTTGTACACTTATTATTTACCATATGAAGATGTGCACCTGGTATTTTCAACATTATTTGATAATTTTTCTGCATTTTACAGGTGTTTTTTTTTTTTATTGACTTAGTCATTTTGGGTTCATGTCTAAGGTTTGAGACATAGAATCTAGAACATCTGTACAAAAATGTGAACTACAGCTTAAAACTACTCATTAGAGCTAAAAAAAAAACACAAAGTATTAAAAACAGTTTTTACATTACACAGCAGATAGTGTAAATCCATTTGTCCCTTGGGAGTAATGAGTGGACATGCATCCAGTTAAAGATTAATTAATGAGTTCAGTGTGGGAAGCTGTTAGGGCATCTCTGATCAAGCAGGTCTTATCTATATCTCAGGGGAATTGGGCAGAAAGAAATAAAGATCTCTGTTGTCTAAGTCTCTTAATTGTAATTTATGTCTGTCAAAATACATAGTTACTAAAACCAGCCTTTTATTTTTAAAATGAGTTTGATATAAAGGTATTAAAATCAATTTGATTTTCTATAATTAATTATGATATTTTTTTTTCAACAATCAATTTGCTGTGTGTCATGTCTCACAAAGATGGCAGATAGTTGCAAACTATTTTTTCAATGTAATAAAAAACACTGTAATTATTAGTGTTGATGGTTTATTAGGCTGCACCTTAGTTTCATTCATTTAATAAAGTGCCCCACCACAGCATGATACGCCCATCAAATATTGTTAAATTATCATAAACAGTTTAGATTCAATTGTTTGAATGACATCTTAGCGAGACAAGGCAGTCTGCAATTTGTTGTAAAGATATAAAAATTCAAATAAAAAATGTACAATAAATAATTAGTTTAAATTATTTTATACAATATCATATAAGTTTTAATTATTATATACAATATCAAATTAGTTTTAATTACATCAAATTTATCTTGAAAGTAAGACTAGCCAACAAGAACAATTCAATACAACAAAAGCAATTAATTAAGAGACTGATTCCTTTTGCCCATTTCCCAAGAGATGTAGATAACACCTGCTTGATCAGAGATGCTCTGCCAGTTATCTCCTCACACTAAACTCATTAATTTATCTCTAATTTGACATGCAATTTTCTGCTATCAAAATTTTCCTTGACCAGTGCCTGATCATTACACCCATGGGAGAGGTGGAATTTTTGTTGTTACAGATTGCTGTAAAGAACATAATGAAAAAAATAAGACTAGTATTTTCTTGATTTAACACTTTTTTAATAAAGATACTGCAATACTCTGACATCTTTTGGGATTGTGTAATTTAAAAGTTAAAAGACATAGTTTTTTGATTCTAAGTCTAATGGTTTTCTAGTTATGATTTTTCCATATTTGGCCATAGCGTCTTTATTAAAGGTCAGAATGACATGGTTTTAATGTGCGACACACCTTCTACCCTAGATGTATCAGCTGACAAAGTTTGATAATTCTAGGCATAATAGTATTAAAGTTATGAGCCGGACATGAAAAAGCTTATGGACGGACAAACATGAACGCTATAACATAATACGTCCCGTCGTAAGACGGACGTATAAAAATATATAATGAGTAATTAAATTTTCACTGTAAATGTTTAAGGAAATTGTGAACACCTCTCACATCTAGAAAACATTAGTGATTTGGTACTTTCTCTGAAAAACCCAGCGGGGGGTATTTGTCCCTTTTGGACAGTTCTAGTTGAATGATTCTGTGGAAGCAGTTTTTAGCTCACCTGAGCCAAAGGCTCAAGTGAGCTTTTCTGATCAAAATTTGTCCGTTGTCTGTCGTCGTCGTTGGCGTTGGCGTCGTCGTTGTTGTAAACTTTTCACATTTTCATCTTCTTCTCCAGAACTACTGGGCCAATTTCAACCAAACTTGCCACAAAGTATCCTTGGGTAAAGGGGATTCAAGTTTGTTCAAATGAAGGGCCACGCCTTCTTCCAAGGGGAGATAATTAAGAATTCGTGAAAAATTAATGGCATCATTAAAAAATCTTCTTCTCAAGA
This sequence comes from Saccostrea echinata, assembly GCF_033153115.1. Lineage (NCBI taxonomy): Eukaryota > Metazoa > Mollusca > Bivalvia > Ostreida > Ostreidae > Saccostrea > Saccostrea echinata. Next base: position 1,153,403 of record NW_026889786.1, read on the forward strand.
ACCACTGTGCTTGAAAATATGAAACTTATGTGGAAACATCCTCAGGTAGTGTAGATTCAAGTTTGTTCAAATCATGACCCCCGGGGGTCGGGTGGGGCCACAATGGGCGATCAAAGTTTTACATAGGAATATATAGGAAAAATCTTTAAAAATCTTCTTCTCAAGAACAGAAAAGCCATGATTGGTCATATTTATATGGTATCATCCTCAGATAGTGTAGATTCAAGTTTGTTCAAATCATGACCCCCGGGGGTCGGGTGGGGCCACAATGGGCGATCAAAGTTTTACATAGGAATATATAGGAAAAATCTTTAAAAATCTTCTACTCAAGAACAGCAAAGCCATGATTGGTCATATTTATATGGTAGTATCCTCAGATAGTGTAGATTCAAGTTTGTTCAAATCATGACCCCCGGGGGTCGGGTGGGGTCACAATGGGCGATCAAAGTTTTACATAGGAATATATAGGAAAAATCTTTAAAACTCTTCTTCTCAAGAACAGAAAAGCCATTATTGGTCATATTTATATGGTAGCATCCTCAGATAGTGTAGATTCAAATTTGTTTAAATCATGACCCCCAGGGGTCGGATGGGGCCACAATGGGCGATCAAAGTTTTACATAGGAATATATAGGAAAAATCTTTAAAAATCTTCTTTTCAAGAACAGCAAAGCCATGATTGGTCATATTTACATGGTAGCATCCTCAGATAGTGTAGATTCAAGTTTGTTCAAATCATGACCCCCGGGGGTCGGGTGGGGCCACAATGGGCGATCAAAGTTTTACATAGGAATATATAGGAAAAATCTTTAAAAATCTTCTTCTCAAGAACAGAAAAGCCATGATTGGTCATATTTATATGAAAGCATCCTCAGATAGTGTAGATTCAAGTTTGTTCAAATCATGACCCCCGGGGGTCGGGTGGGGCCACAATGGGCGATCAAAGTTTTACATAGGAATACATAGGTTAAATCTTTAAAAATCTTCTACTCAAGAACAGCAAAGCCATGATTGGTCATATTTAAATGGAAGCATCCTCAGATAATGTAGATTCAAATTTGTTCAATTTATGACACCCCCCCCCCTCCCCCCAAACCACTTTTTTATTCAAACTTTTCAACCTTTCAAGACTGAACTGATTTCTGCTTTTTCCTAGCCATAGTGCTCAGGTGAGCGATGTGGCCCCTGGGCCTCTTGTTCCATTAGATTTAAAAAAAAAAATAAATACTCAAGAGAGTGATTAATCATGATCAACAATTGTGTACCCAGAAAAAAAAAAATTTGAAAAAAAAAAATCAATTATCAAAGTTGTCACAGATGTTGAAGTTTTCAGAATTACATGTAGCATGTTCAATTGTTTATGATTTTATGTTAAGTAAACATTGTCTTGTACACATTTATGTGATTTGTAGTCATTCCGTACACCTGTTTCATAAATACTTGTTTTAACAACCCTTTAATTTGGATTTTTGTTGACTTCACTGTGAAATGTGCCCTTACCAGTTCAAGGTCAAAATTTCAAAAGGAATACAGATATACCAAGTACATGTATTGATGCTTATTGAAAACATCAACCTTAAGAAACTCTCATCATGAGAATTATCTTTCTTTGCAATTATTTTTACAAATTAAAGAAACTCTCATTATTAGAATTATCTTTCGTTGCAATTATTTTTACGAATTGAAGAAACTCTCATCATTAGAATTATCTTTCTTCACAATTATTTTTACAAAATAAAGCTATCAATAGTAGTTTTATAGTATGACCTCACCATTACTGGTTTGTTTTTCCATTTAGGAATTTGTCAAGGCACAAAGAACAAACTGTTGAACTTGGAATATTTTGCGTATAATATTTTATTATTTCCATTTGTAGTTTTATTCGGACACCATGCCTTCAAGTTATCCTGCCAGAAATGTGTACATCGCAGCAAAGTTTAAGGCTGATCAACTTCCCGAGGAGTTTACTTTAGGTGATGGCGTGGAATATGGAGGATTCACTAATAGACCTCTGGAGGTGGACAACACGTATCGAGTCTTCTTGCGTGCCTACACAGTTGAAATGGTATGCTAGGCTTTAGAAAAAAATGTTTGTTTACTAGCTTTTACATGGTGATTAAAAATAGGGTCTGTAGATAAAATTATTTGTTATTTTTAGCTCACCTGAGCCCAAGTGAGCTTTCTCATCAAAATTTGTCTATTGTCGTCGTAAACTTTTTACAATTTCATGTTCTTCTCCAGAATCATTGGGCCAATTTCAACCAAACTTGGCACAGAGTATCCTTGGGTGAAAGGGATTCAAATTTGTTCAAATGAAGGGCCACACCTCTTCCAAGGGGAGGTAATGAAGAAAAAATAAAAATTGTGGGGTAATTAAAAATCTTCTCAAGAACCAGTGGGCCAGGAAAGATGAAACTTATGTGAAAGCTTCTTGACATAGTATAGATTCAAGTTTGTTCAAATCAAAACCCCTGAGGGGTAGGGCGAGGCCACAATGGGCGATCAAAGTTTTACATGGGTATACATAGGAAAAATCTTTAAAAATCATCATCTCAAGAACAGCAAAGCCATGATTGGTCATATTTACATGGAAGCATCCTCAGGTAATGTAGATTCAAGTTTGTTCAAATAATGACCCCCCAGGATAGGGAGGGGCCAAAATGGGAGATCAAAGTTTGTAGGGTGGAGCCACAATAGGCGATCAAAGTTTTACATAGGAATGTAAAGGGAAAAATTAATAATCTTTTCTCAAGAGCAACAAAGCCATGGTTAGTAATTTTTATACAAAAGTATCCTCAGGTAATGTAGATTCAGATTTATTCAAATCATGATGCCCCAGGAGATAGAGAGGGATCATAACAGGGGATCAAAGTTTTAAGAAGATTCAAGTTTGTTGAAGTCATGTTACCTGGGGGTAGAGCAGGGCCACAATACAAGATCAAACATAATGGGAAAAAAATCTTGAAAAATCTTCTAAAGCCATGATTAGTCTAAGAAATATGGATGCATCCTCAGTTAATGTAGATTCAAGTGTAAACATGTCATGCCCCCCATTTCCCCTGGGGGAGGGATGTATTTGCAATCACTTATATATTTAATCTGCTCAGTACTGAACTGATTTCTGCTTTTTCCAAGCTTAGGTAGGTGATGTGGCCCATGGGCCTTGTTTTTATTATTTTATTAATTTTTTTTTTCATATAAAGGCATAAGTTTGAAATACAATTTTTTAGAAACATTTTGAAGCTCTCTTTTTTAGCAATTATTATTATTATTATAATTATTATTATTTTTAACAATCAGCTCTAAAAAGTGCCACTATAAAGTGACCTCATGACCTATAAACCATCACATTTGAAGGAAAACATACAGACTTGGAATATCTGAATTTTTACGACCAAAAAAAAAAAATGTTTGGGTCAGAGCATAAAATTAGGGTTGGTCAGGTAACTGATAACATACATATTTTTTAGGCCTTTGTAGATAAATAAATTATGATGGGAGTTAAACGATTGTACAGTTGAAGTCATAAGATATTACTGCTGCATTTCATTTCTGGAATTTTGCTCAGCATTTCCAACATTTTTTATTTTCGTTTTCGACATTTATTTTTTATATTTCTGGAATTTTTGGGGGAGTACTTTTCCAGCAATTTAATGTTAACCAGGTAGGTGGAAATAGAATTTTTAACAGGATATAAATATTACCTTTATTTTTAACCACATTTTCCATATCAAAACATACATGTATGTACAAACAGCACTAGTTAAAAGTTTTGTATTATTTAAAATGTAAACGCGAACAAAGCTTGCTTTATATGTGAACAGTCAAAACTGAAAAGTTTAATGTATATAAATGCATTGATATAATTTTCCATTCCAGAAGTCAAAATTACAAAATCCTTACAGAATATAACGTATCATATTATTGTGAAGTAATTGGATTGTCACAGATTTATTAAAGTGAAATTTATTAGACATACATGTACATGTATATAAATTTATTTTCTTAAGAAACAGAAAGTTCAGAATTCAGTTTCAAAACATTGAGGACAGTTCAATGCTTGAAATGTTATATTTAAATGTAATTACCCATCTGAAACAGGAAATATTGAATTTTTTTTTCTCAAATAATTCTGAGTTTTAATCATTTTTATTCCAAGTCGGAGCTTGTGTGAAGACCCTTATAAGATATTCAGTAGCAACTTTTTATAATAAAACCACCCCCATAATTGTTTATTTTCCAGACTTTGTACAAGTCCAGTGATTATTCTGCTTTTTTGCGCGTGCATCCCAAGAATCCAGAACCAATTGGCCCCAATGAAGACTCTGCAAGTGTCAAAGAAGACGACCCTACAATAGGGAAAGAAAGTGTCGCAAGCTCTAAAAGTGTCATGATAATAATGATTGTAGCCCCTGTCTGTGCTGGCGTAGCCTTCATAATCATCGTCTGTATATTGGTGGTGTGGTACATGAGGTACGTTTATTTTAAAGTATGCCGAATTTTACTTACATTTGCCATTTTCTTTGCTTTAACAGGATCTCTGCACGTCTAGTATATATTCGGATGAATTTAAAGGAGGACATGGCGGAAAACGTTATTCCATTTCGGAAACAATGTCCCCCCAGGATGCACCCACTAATCCCAACTATCTGATTGTAGTGGGGGGATCGGTGTGCGCAGGGCTTGTCCTAGTGTGTTTTGTAATCTTTTTGATTTGGCTGGCGAGGTCAGTAGTCCTATGAGGATATGCAAGGACAAAGTCGTCCATTGATGTTGTGACAAATCTCCTAGAGATGACGTTGTACTGCTTATGATTTTGTTTTTCTCTTCCACTATTTTTCTGTCAGGCTCTCATCTTGCACAACTTCACCAACTTGTGTGTACATAAAGCAAAAGAAACTTTAAATTGTGCAGAATACACGTTGTTGGGAAGTTTACTGAAGTTTGGGATATCTTCTTGTTTATTTATGTTATATGATTTTGTAGGTTTTCAGGTGTTTGATTTTGAGTTCACTTTCTTAATTTCTAGTCCAAGGCTGTGCTTGATATCATTTCAGTATGACATTTATTCCATACTTTGATGCTTCCAAACTTTTTGTCTTTTGTTACAGTTATGATCAGTTCAGATTTAAGGTGGTCACTCTTTGTTGTCCATTTTGGTATATTTAGTTTCATTTTTGATATTGTCCGAATATTACATTTAATTTCAGCTATAAAGAGTTTTATATATAGAATGGTTGTAAAGTTGATTGTAATTTTAGAAGGAAAAAAAACTTAAAGAAAATCAAGACTTATGATTTCATATTAGATACATACTTGTATGAATCTTTTCTATCTGAATGAGAAATTTTAATTTACAATACTTTTACTCTGAACTACATGTATTTTTATTAATCATTAAATCATGTGTAACTTGCATCACATTTTTAATTTTGATTAAGTTATAAACAAAATTTAAAGTGTCTGAAGTTGTGGTTTATTTGAAAGCCAGATTTTTCAAGTTTTTGAAATGTAAACAAATTAAAATTTAGATTTATTGTAGTAAGAAATAAAACTATGAACAGTCTATTAAGAGGTTATGATTAAAAAGTGATGCTATTAAATAGAACATCAAGGGTTTCTTTTTAACTCTACTTGGTATTCAAAGGAACAAAAAAAATAAATAACATTATTTTGGTTGTACTTTACAGAGAGAAATGATTTTGTATTCCTTACACTTTCAGGAGGAAATCGAACAGAAAATCCAAAAGTCCTGAGCCATATCCTGGTAAAGTAATAGTGGATGTTCCTTCTCATCCATGTGATCCGGTGGAGCTCCGTCGCCAACATTACCAGACCCCAGGTACCACCAGAATCATTTATTCCCAATGTCTTGGTTATAAATGTAGGATTAATGCTTAAATGTACCTTTTTACCCATGTTACTGGTCAAATGTGTTTACCCTCAACTACTAGTATGATTTTAAAAGTACAAGATTATTTACCAGTGAAAGTACTCACATGTATTCATACAAATCATTTTCACACTTTTTTTTTTTAACACAGGTATGATCAGTCACCCACCCATTCCAATTCATATGTTACAAGAGCACATAGACAATCTAAAGGCTAACGATAATCACAAGTTCTCACAAGAGTACGAGTCCATAGAACCAGGACAGCAGTTCACTTGGGACCAGTCCAACTACGAGATTAATAAGCCTAAAAACCGATATGCTAACGTGATTGCATACGACCATTCTCGTGTCATCCTACAACCTGAAAATGGCATTCCTGGTAGTGATTACATCAATGCAAATTACATGGATGGTTACAGGAAACAGAATGCATACATTGCAACACAGGTAAGCAAAAAACCATGGCTCCAACAAAAAAGTATGGAAGTGCTAAGTACAGTGTATCATACAGCATGTTTGAGACACTAGATTTGTATGCACTGTATCTCAATACTTTTATGTGATGGATGTTTTCGGTATAAATTATTACAATTCTACACTTTTCAGTTTAAAGGATATAATTGATATCTGTCTTTATTTTAGGGTCCATTGCCAGAGACATTCGGAGATTTCTGGAGGATGGTTTGGGAACAAAGGACTGGAACTATAGTTATGATGACCCGCCTAGAAGAAAGGTCAAGGGTAAGAGGCTATCTTGTATGAGTAAATTGTGAACATATACAGTTTCATTTGTCAATGGTTTATATAGGTCTTTTGTACAACAAAAATAATGCTTGAACAAATCAGAACGTTATCTCTAACTTGATTTTACTTATTTAGTTTTTTTCTCTCTGTCCAGATTAAGTGTGACCAGTACTGGCCCCACCGTGGTGCTGAGACTTATGGAGTGATGCAGGTTCTCCTCGTGGACGTCACAGAACTGTCTACTTACACCATTAGGACCTTCCATATATCCAGGGTAGGAAAACTGCAGCTAAAACTTTCATCAAGTCTTATACATCAGAACAGATAATTATTACTGGAACAGCTCTCTCTGAAATTCTGCTTAACTGCCCCCCCCCCCCCCCCCCCCACCCCTTTCCAAAAAAAAAAATGATTAAACTAATTCTAACTAAAAAATCTTTCTAGACTTGCAGGTAGTAATAGTATGGGTTCAAATTAGTATAAAAGAGAATGCATTTTACAATGACAAAAGTATACAATTGTATGACAAAAGAATATTGACTAGTGTAATACATGTACAATTGATATTTTCAGTATGGGTATCCTGAGAAGCGTGAAGTTAGACAGTTCCAGTTCACCGCATGGCCAGACCATGGCGTCCCTGATCATCCCACCCCTCTCCTGATGTTCATGAGGAGAGTGAAGGCCAGTAACCCCCCTGATGCAGGCCCCTTAATCGTTCACTGCAGGTATGCAGGGAATGCACATGTTCATATGTACATGTAGACATAGTAAAAAATGGCTTAAAACAAAGATGTTTTGAAATAATAATCAGTTTCAATAGAAACTGGAAAAAAATGTTTGTGAAGCAGATCATGCACTGCACATCAATTATAAACATAAACTTATCACTAGTTTTAGTGCCATATTTATTTTATTAAACAATGTTAAATTTTTACCTTGCTAGTGCTGGAGTTGGACGCACAGGTGCTTTTATTGTCATTGATGCCATGCTGGAACGCATTAAACATGAAAAGACAGTGGACATTTATGGTCATGTGACCTGTTTACGAGCTCAGCGTAACTATATGGTTCAGACAGAGGACCAGTACATCTTCATTCATGATGCTCTACTTGAGGCGGTAACATGTGGAAATACGGAGGTTCCTGCCCGCAATCTGTCGGTTCACATTCAGAAACTGATGCAGCCGGAACCAGGAGAAACTGTCACGGGAATGGAGTTAGAATTCAAGGCAAGTCCTCAGCATACATGTCTATTTCTTCATTAAAAAATGTAAATTAAAATCTGGTAAACAGTCACTTTTTGGTTTTGTAAATGGTATGTGTGCAGAGATGTATTTTTAATTGTTGGGGGGTTTTTTCTTGCAGAGATTAGCAAATATGAAGGCTAGTCCCAACCGCTTTGTTAGTGCAAATCTTCCTGTGAACAAATTCAAAAACAGGCTTGTTAATATATTACCTTGTAAGTATCAGAAGCAGTGTTTTTGTTTACTATGAAATTAAGCATTGCTTGTGAGAAAAAAAAGAAATCTTACTCTATTTTTTTTTCTTCCAGTTGAATCCACAAGAGTAGCATTACAACCTATTCGGGGTGTAGATGGCTCTGATTATATCAATGCAAGCTTCATAGATGTAAGTTTTTCATTTTCAACACCTGTGTTTTTTTTGTTTTTTCAAAAAAGAAAAGTAACTTTATAGGCTAGAAAGCTTAAGCACATTACCTTTTAAGTTTGAGTAGTTCATGACTCATTTCTGTGTTGCTCCAGGGTTACAAATATCGCCAGGCCTACATAGCCACACAAGGATGTTTAGCAGAGACCACCGAGGATTTCTGGAGAATGCTCTGGGAACACAACTCCACAATCATAGTCATGCTCACAAAACTTAGAGAAATGGGCAGAGTAAGTGCAGTATAACATCCATCCATCTCTAAACAATGCCAAATAAATTTATAACATCCAGGCACAATGCCAAAATAATTTTTAAAGAGTGACCAGCAGCAGGATTTCAGTTATTTCCCTGCTGGAGTTGTACATAAAGAATTTTTTGGTGAATGATGATGGCAGAAAAATGTCAGATGATTTAATATGTCCTCTATTTATCCAGGAGAAATGCCACCAATACTGGCCCAGTGAGAGGTCCGCTCGATATCAGTATTTTGTCGTCGATCCCATGGCAGAGTATAACATGCCTCAGTATATTCTGAGGGAGTTTAAAGTCACAGATGCAAGGGTAAGTTCACCAGTGAAAATCCAAATACAAAACAATCAAATATAGATAAATGATTTTTCGGGGGAAGGGGGGTCATAGTTGATATTCAAATTAAAGGAAAAATTGAAGAATTATTTGGAATAACAAAATTATCCACGTAAAACTTGCCATTTAGAATGGTGCATAACATTACAAAGATTCTTATTTATAATGTGATGTGGTATTCTTTATGGTTGTGTTGAGTTGTAATGCACTAGGTGATTGATGTTAACATTTTGTTGACAGGATGGACAGTCCAGAACTATCCGTCAGTTCCAGTTCACTGATTGGCCCGAGCAAGGTGTTCCGAAGTCTGGGGATGGTTTCATTGATTTCATTGGTCAAGTTCACAAAACAAAGGAACAGTTCGGACAAGAGGGACCCATTACTGTCCACTGCAGGTAGGAAACAATCATTTAGATCATCCAGGTGAATTGCTGTCAAAAAATTATGATTCGTTTAATACAAATTGGGAATATCCCTTGGCTTTCTACGCAAGAACTGGAATGTACAATGAATAATAAGCTACAGTTAGTAATCTTAGTATTACCTGGATATTTATGTATCCATTGGGAATGAAATATGCATTGAATTGCCCTTGGCTCTAGAACACAATTTTGATGTGTTTTTAAATTTTTTTTTCAGTGCCGGAGTGGGCCGGACAGGAGTGTTCATCACCCTCAGTATAGTGCTTGAGAGAATGAGGTATGAAGGAGTTGTCGACATGTTTCAAACCGTCAAGATGCTGCGAACGCAACGACCGGCCATGGTGCAAACAGAGGTACGTCCGAAAAAAGTACAGTCAGACCTCATTATCTCAAACTCTTGGGAAGGTGGGAAAACTTTGAGATATCCAAGGATTTGAGATATTGAGGTTAAATAAAATATATATAAAGTGCTCGGAACATCTAACTTACTTCAACATAAAAATGATATTCAAGATATTGATGTTTGAGATATCAATGTTCAACTGAATTAAATCAGATATTTCCTATAAAGATTTATTAACAAGTACTGTAAAAGTCTTTACTACGTTTTTGAAATTTCACATTTTCCAAGGTTGGTAGATTTCATGGTAGTTTAAAATCATAGTCATTAAAATTCTCATTATAAAATAATACTATTTAAAAAAATTTCTTTAAAAAAATAAAGAAAGTTATTGGAAATAACTTACCTATGTAACAAACTAGTGCAGTAACCAAGTAAGCTGTTGCAATTAAAAGAGGTTTCTATTAAAATTATTTGCAATGTGAATCGCTACTTACTACCTACCTTGGTAGTCAATATTTTGATAATACAGAGTATGAAAACGGGGTTTTAAAGTTCATGCCACATATTAAATATATATAAGCAACATCAGTATGTCCACAATATTCACAATGGCTTAATGTTCACTGAAAATTCAAACTGAAATTTGAAGCAGTGTAATGTATTCCACTTTAACAGTAATTAAATCAGCATACAACCAAGAGAATTTAATCATGCAAGACAACTAGCTGTCATATAGAAGCATATCCAGTTCTCTTCAGTATTTGAACTTTTTTTAATTTCTTTTTTTTAGGACCAATATCAGTTTTGTTATAGAGCTGCCTTTGAGTACCTGGGATCATTTGACCACTATGCAACGTAGAGACAAGTTAATCATAGCGTTGTGAATTACTTCAACAAGCAAATTGGTTTTCTGTGGAGGAAAAACCTGAACAGTTTGCTAGGTAGCCAGAGGCACGAGAATCCCTGTCAGCTCTATGTTTATATGTGCAATAACATTTAGTTAGAATTATCCATTCTTTCTGTGATGTCCTTGGTGTGCAAGTGGCCAGTACAGGAAGGTTATGGAAAACATAAATCATGTTGACATCTGTGTTGCCAAAGAAATAAACTGATTTCTGGTCTGCTTCTCTGAAATAGAGAAGATTAGTCCAAACTGTGATTTTTTTTTTTTCATCATTAGCCATGGTGCTTGTGCGTGTGTTATTGTTCTAGAGACTGCTTCCATAATATCGTGTCCAAAATGTATGCATTGTGTCGACGTTTCTCTAGAGAAGTGAAAACTACATTACTTTAGAAGGGGTTATTACTCTTAGTTAACAAAAACAACCAGTTTTCTGGTTTTTCGCTCGCTGTGTTTGTGCGATATTTTTTCATGTTGCAAAATGTCATGGCTCAGACATTTTTTCTAACTGCTCAATGTCCCAGAAAATTCCAAACATCACAAGCCATGTCACTGAACTTTTTTCACAATTTGTGAGCTATAACATGAAATTGAAATGTTTTTATTAAAGGAAATCTGAAGGATATTGTGGGTAATATTTATTTTTCATTTTTTTCTTTATACTATGATGTGATAGATGGCCAGATTATCATGCAAGCACATCTGATTGTCATTCTAGATAATCAAGAATATAATTGTGTTTAATATGTGAGAACAAATATGTGTTGCTTTATAGTGTGAGATGATTTTGTACATTTTTGTATCTATGTTTTTGGACAGAAGAAAAAAGTGCTTGTTTATTTAAAAGGACGTCCCTAAACTCTTAGCACCCTGTACAGGCATAATAATGGAAACACCCTGTACAGGCATAATAATGAAACACCCTGTACAGGCATAATAATGAAACAATGTGGTTCTGATGTCTGTAAAAATGGTAGTTCTGTTGTGTTTTTATGTGCTATTTGAAAAAAAAAATTCTCTCAACAAAAGTTGAAACACAGTTGATTGAACTACAGCAAATCAAGTTAAATCTTACATGTATATGTTTTTGTTGTACTGTCTTTTAAAACAAAGGCTTGAAAGTATAAAGATATTTAATTTTATGATAAGATTGCTAACTTATGTATATATTTAAAAAAATACATGTACATTGAAGACAATTTTTCCCACCTACTGATAGTATTGAGGCATATTTTATTGTATAGATATACTTAATGTTCATTGTACACGACATGGCATTATAATTAGACCAAGGATCATTTCATTCATCATCATCTATTATCCATATACATCACATATTCAATGACCATATTAAATGTTGACGTTTTAAATGTTAAAAAAAGTTGATCTGTGATGAATTCCTTATTGAGTGGTATTTTTTTCCTTAGAACTTCAGGGACATGGTATTTTGGTATTAATTGAATTATTTCTACACACGGAATTAATTTCCAAACTATATTGTACATTATATTTAATAAGACTTTAAAGAATTTATTATCGTATTGCGTACACAGAAAAAAATTATGTAAAAACTGAATGCAGCTTTCTTCTTCTCTGTTGCATTCTTTAATTTAAAAAAAAAGTCAGCTTCATTTAGAGAATTCAGCGTAGGACTTAAGTTTGCATCATGTGGTAGAGTTCAACTTTAGGCTTCATGGGTATTGTATAGAAACTTTTATGAACATGTTCCTATTTCTTAAAGTGTTGTACATTTTAAACTTGATGAAACAACACTGTCTTCTTTTAACTGCATTGCAGTTAAATGAAAATAACTCAGCTGGTATCAGATTTCAAGATTTCAATAAACAGGAGTATAAAAATTTAAATAAGGGGTTAAATTCAATGATATTTAGAAGTTCAGTAGACCAATTTGAAACACGAAACATGACATTCAACACCTAGCTCCATGTTCATGTAAAAGCTGTATATATATATATAGAAAAGCACCCTCACTTTCATGTAGATTCTAAATGTCTCAATGTATGTACATGTATGTCTGCTTGTTATATTTCTTTACATTGCTTAACTGTAAGAATCTCAATCTAAATCCATATACAATATGTTATTAGACTAGATAAAGAGTATTCTTAATGTTCTACAAAAGTCATCTACCAATGGTTCTCATTTTTTCGATTGATTTTTTTTTCACATAAAGTTGATTAAAGATTGTAAAAATTAATGTGAATTAAACAGCTTTAAGTCACTATTTTTTCCTCTTGTATTTTCACTGCTATTTATTCTACAAGATATGCTAGACATTGTTAAAATTGGTATTTCATTAGATCTACCCAGACCATTACTGTCTGATCCTGTGCATTGTTGTCCTGTACAATACTGCTGAGATGTTGTGTTACTTTGATCTGATCAGAAGTATTCAGTCATAAATAAAGACATATTACTGACATTGTCACACATTGCAGTGTTTTCTTTCCTGAGGATGTCGGTAATAGATTGAAAAGATAACAGGATTGGTATTCCATTTAATTTTTTATTTTTAGTAACCATGGCAACATCATTTGTTAAAATCCAAAAATGATGTACTGGATTATGTATCTTAGTGAAATTCTTTGAAATCCCTAATTTAGTAACCCTGGCAATACCGTTCATGGAAATCAAAAACTCATAACAGAGTAATGTGTCTGAGTATTGTCTGCTTCAAAACCTTCGAGGAACTTTTAGGAAATTTGAAATCACAAAACTTTTAATCACATTAAAACGTACAACTTTTCAACACTATACAACCATTCCCTACAAAAAATTTAAGCCCAGACTTTTTGACATCATAGCTGCTTATTCAATGAAAATGGAACTCGTAAATATACTTACTGTTGCATTGGTCATTTGCAAATTTATTTCGTTAAAACATTCTGATTGTACACACAAGTGCTCTGAAGTTGATATTAAAGAGATGCTTGAGTTTCTGATTGACAGTATCTAGATCTTTGTAGTTTTTGGAGATCAGGTCTTCCAATAATCTGTTGGAATTCCCATGGGTACCAATTGCGCCCTGTTATTAGCAGACCTTTTTTTGTATTCATTTGAAGCAGAATTTATTCAAAAACTTCAAAATGACAAGAAGAAAACACTTGTTGTGGCCTTCAACTCGACATTTCGATGTATCGACAACGTATTATCTATTAACAATGGTTACTTTCATTCATATGTCAACTCCTTATATCCCAATGAGCTTGAAATAAAAGATACGTCAGAGTCTGACACATCTGTTTCATACTTGGATATTTTACTAGAAAATGACATTAATGGTAACCTAATGACAAAGCTTTATGAAAAAGGTGATGACTTCAACTTTTCAATTGTAGACTTCCCTTACTTACATAGCAATATACTATTATCACCTGTATATATGGGCTTTATGTCTCTCAGCTGATTCGATGCGCAAGAGCATGCTCTGTATAAACAATTTCTAAAACGAAGCAAGTTATTGACAAACAAGTTGAAACAAGGTTATCAACAGTCTCGTTTGAAATCATCATTTCGCAAGTTTTATGGTCGATACAATGACATTGTCAGCACATACAACCTATCAAGTCAAATACTCACTGACGTTTTTCATACTTATTGTTAGGCCATTATTTACGCACTGAATTGCCTGTGTTATTTTTTTAGCTCACCTGAGCCGAAGGCTCAAGTAAGCATTTGTCCGTTGTCTGTCGTTGTCGGCGTTGTCGTTGTAAACTTTTCACAATTTCATTTTCTTCTCCAAAACTACTGGGCCAATTTCAACCAAACTTGCCACAAGAGTATCCTTGGGTGAAGGGGATTCAAGTGAAGGGCCACGTCCTCCTCCAAGGGGAGATAATTACGAAATAGCGAAAAATAAATGGCATCATTGAAAAATCTTCTTCTCAAGAACCAATGGGCCAGGAAATATGATACTCAGGTGGAATCATTGTCAGGTAGTGTAGATTCAAGTTTGTTCAAATCATGACCCCGGGGTAGGGTGGAGCCATAATGGACGATCAAAGTTTAACGTAGGAGTATATAGGAAAAATCTTCAAAAATCTTCTTCTCAAGAACAGCAAAGCTGTGATTGGTCATATCTATATGGAAGCATCTGCAGGTGGTGTAGATTCAAGTATGTTCAAATCATGACCCTCGGGGGTAGGGTGGGGCCACAATGGACAATCAAAGTTTAACATAGGAGTATATAGGAAAAATCTTAAAAATTCTTCTTCTGAAGAACAGCAAAGCCATGATTGGTCATATTTATATGGAAGCATCTGCAGGTAGTGTAGATTCAAGTATGTTCAAATCATGACCCTCGGGGGTAGGGTGGGGCCACAATCGGTGAAAGTTTTCTGCAGGTCGTGTAGGTTCAAATCTGTTCAAATCATGACCCCTTGGGGTAGGGTGGAGCCATAATGGACGAACAAAGTTTAACACAGGAGTATATAGGAAAAATCTTCAAAAATCTTCTTCTCAAGAACAGCAAAGCTATGATTGGTCATATTTATATGGAAGCATCCTCAGGTGGTGTAGAATCAAGTTTGTTCAAATCATGACCCCCGGGGGTAGGGTGGGGCCACAATGGACGATCAAAGTTTAACATAAGCGTATACAGGAAACATCTTAAAAATTCTTCTTCTGAAGAACAGCAAAGCCATGATTGGTCATATTTATGTGGAAGCATCTGCAGGTGGTGTAGAATCAAGTCTGTTCAAATCATGACCCCCGGGGATAGGGTGGGGCCACAATGGGCGTCCAAAATTTTACACAGGAATACATAGGAAAAGTCTTTAAAATTCTTCTTCTCAAGAACAGCAAAGCCATGATTGGTCATATTTACATGGAAGCATCCTGAGATAATGTAGATTCAAGTTTGTTCAAATCATGACCCCCTGGGGGTAGGGTGGGGCCACAATGAAAGTTCAAACTTGTAGGAAAAAAGGTCACAGCTAGTAAAAACAAAAAAAGCATCCTTAGTGTAGATTCAATTTTGTTCAAATCATACCCCCTCCCTTTTAGGGGTAGGTCGGGACCACTTATGCATTTAAGTTTTCAATACTAAACTGATTTTTGCTTTTTCCTTACCACAGTGCTCAGGTGAGCGATGTGGCCCCTGGGCCTTTTGTTTCCGTTTTTCTCGATCATGACAAGCACATGGCGGGTGTGACCGGTTGAGAGGGGATGCTCACTTCTCCATGGCACTTGATCCCACCTCTGATGTTTTTGGAGGTCCGTGTTTGCTCTGTATTGTTTCAACGGACTTTGAGAGCTTGAATACTGTTTTTTATCACCATATTTCATACAACCATTTTCCACGATACATCATAGACAGCTGCTTTTTCAATAAAAAATGGAACTCTTAAATTTACATACCTTATTAGTGTTCATCTGCAAAATTATTTTGTTTAAAAAAGTCTGATTGTACACACAAGTACTCTGAAATTGATATTAAAAAGATGTTTGAGTTTCTAACTGACGATATCTATGTAGTTTTGGAGATCAAGTCTTCAAACAAAATGTTGGAATTTTCATGGGTACTAATAATGCGCCCCGTTATTAACAAATCTATTTTTGTATTCATATGAAGCTAAATTTATTCAAAACCTTCTATATATGAAAAGACATTTAAATATATCGACGGCATTTTATCGGTTAACAATATTCACTCTTACATTGATTTTATATTTTTCCTTGAACTCGAAATAAAAGACACCATAGAAACTGACATAACTGTTTCATATATGGATATTTTACTACAAAAAAGATATTAATTAATGGCAACTTAATAACAAAACTTTATAATAAAGGTGATGACTTCAATTTTTCTATCGTCAACTCCCCTTATTTATGTAGTGATATACCATTATCACCTGCACATGCAGTTAACGTCTCCCAGTCGATTCGATACGCAAGAGTATGCTCTACGTACAACAATTCCCAAAACGAGGCAAGCTATTGACAAATAAGTTGATGATATAAAAATATCAATGGTCCCGTTTAAAGTCAACAGTCTGCAAATCCTATGATCTATACAATGGTATTGTTAGCAAATTCAAACTATCGTTAAGACTAATGTTGACTGATGTTTTTCATACAAATTGTTAGGATATTATTTTTACACTGAATTCTCTATGGATTTTTCCGTTTGCCCGATCATGAAAAGGGGTGCACGGCGGATATGACCGGTCACAGTGAATGCTTACTCCTCCATGGAACCTGATCCTACCTCTGATGATTTTGGAGGTCAGTGTTTACTCTGTTCACAATTTATGTTGTTCCTACGGACTTCTGAGCTTGATTACTGTCCTTCATATTTACCTTCATGCCTCATATTTCTGTGTGTCAATTTCTCTGGAATCAGATCGAAACTGTGGGGAAAGTAGCTTTGTGAAAGAATTTCACGATTTTTTGAAAAACAAAAATTAGCAACCATGGCAACAACGCCTATCAGAATCAAAAACTGAAAAACAGAATTATGTATCTTTGTGTAGTATCCATGTGCACCTAGTTATGAAGCGTTTTGAAAAAAAAAAGAGTTTTCATTTACAGTAAAAATAGCAACAACTCTCTTAAAAATAAAAGCCGATAGACAGAATAATGTATCTTTAATTATTTTACTTGTGTACCCAGTTATATTGAAATGATTTATTGAATCCTCTCCATCAGGGTCCAACCAAACAGAATTTTATTTGACATTTAAATTTCATTTATATTGTGAAACCATAATACCAATTAAAGGTTAGGGGTTTTTACATACGGTTGTTACGGTGATTATTCCAAAAATAATGAGACCTTTTGGTAATTTGAGGGCTGCAGAAAATGTCAACTTTAAATGCTCATATCTGCTAAACCAGTACAGATATAAGAAGATTTCTGTGTGTAATTAGATAAACAAATTCTATTCAAAACTGAAGAAGCATGTTTCTGAGTCTTTCTTTCTCTGGCGAGGGTAACCATGCAAGTAAAGACTACGGTCTTATAACTGCCATGATCTATTATCATGTAATCTTGTGTTCTGATTCAGAATGTTAACAGAAGCTTGCTCATCTATTTTAGCAGGCTATCAATTTAAACGTAAGAAATAATAAAGATTTAGCAGAAACAATCGAAAGTCAAGTTTAGAGAGAAGAATGCATTTAGTTATTTTTCTACAAATAGCCTAAAATAAGAACAAAATAAACAGCTTGATAACCAATAACTTCTTACTTTATTAGATAAACAATAACCTGCTTCTTTTCGTTCGACATTGAATTGAACATTTCCACCAAGCAAGGTCCTTGCTACTTGCACAACCTTTTTCAACGCTGCTTGTTTAATCAAAGCACAGACACAACAAAATTAGTATAGATACAAATTGATTTAAATTGTACTATTTATTAAAAAAAAAAACACACTACTATGTTTAAATGCAGTAAATATTGCGTTTAAACGCAAAACCTTGCGTTTAATCGCAATAATAATCGCGTTTAAAACTTTAAATGCAAAAGATCGCGTTAATTTTGTGTTTTAAAATTGCAAAGGAATGCGATTAAACGCAATCTTTTGCATTTAAACGCAATAATTTTGCAATTAAACGCAATACCTTTTTTCCGATTAAACGCAATACTTTTTTGTATTGTCACTTAAACGCAATGATTTTGCGATTAGGCACCTTTCATTTACTAGATCTTGACTTTAAGACAAAGGAAAAAAAATTATTGCGCTTAAACGCAATAACGTTTGTGTTTAAAAGCAATAATTTTGGCGTTTATTATAAAAGATTGCGTTTAAAAGCAATCTTAACGTAGGTCGCGGGGTTGGTGACCTTTTAAAATTGCTCGAAAACATACCATGAAAATTACATATATGAATCTCCTACTTTTGTTGTACATTCTCTGAAAATTTTAAAAAAAATTCGTCTGCATCGTTCTTGCGTTATTAAATCCCAAACATGCCATCGTTGTCGTAACATTTTCGACGCTGTTCTATTGAATTCTATAGGGAAAACGTCATTTTTGACTCGTTTTCAGGAAAGATTTATTTTTAAAAAATCTCAGTAACTTTTAAATGGTGCAGACGAAATTGTTTCCCTTTTGGTTGTTTCACACAGAGATGATTTCAGATAAATCAATGTAAAAAAATTAATATGTCTTCGAGTTAGTTTTCTAGTAATTTAAATGCGAATAATTGCTTTGATATAGCAAAATGTAACATTTTTAAGAATGACGCTATAAACTATCACGACGTCACACTTAACGTCGTGAATACGGTCCGGTATAAAGTGCAGAAAAACAAAGAGAAGAAAGAAATTTATGTTTATATATATTTAATGTAAATTTATATTTAAAATAAGCACAGATGTATGAGTTATGTAACAGTGAGAGAGAGAAGGCTGAAAGGGGGGAAGGGGGGGGGGGGGCTTGCAGGTGCAGTACTCATAGCGTGATTCAGAGACTTTTTTCTTACAAGAATAGGGGAGCCAATATTAATTAAAGAATAAAATTAGAAAAAAAAGTTCAAAATTTTCTGACAAGAAAATGGGTAATCGCCAAAACGTTAGAGAAGAGAAAATGTTGAGTGGTTGGGTACAACTATTATTCGGGAGCAAATGTGGTAGGGAATGAGTATAGTAAATAATCTTTTCTCAACAAATACATATCTATTCTCTGTCGAGTTGAAATGATACATGTTATATGTCCGATTCGAAGACTAATTTTCGTTTCATTTTGCTTGATATAAATCCTAAATAAGTAATCTTCATGAGCACCAGCTGAAGTGCTAACAAATAGACTTTTTCTTAATTCAATACTGATAAACGAAGTTTGGACCTCCAACTCACTTGTATTCTAGATGTAATTTGCTTCCGATGCCTGTGATACATATATCAAGTGCTTTCAAATGACACGTATACGAAATTTTCACATTAGTAATGCTTATACGAGTATACACGCCGCATACAACTGCCCTTTTAACAGGACAGTATCACCACATATCGTCGTGCAGCGTTTTTCCAAATAAAATTCCATTCTGATAAATTGGTAAATTTAAAAAAAAAAGGTACCAAGAACTACTCGTGTTTTGTATGAAAAGATCGCAAATTTTCACCGAACTTTGTCATATTTTGAGCACGAATTCCTCGTAAGTCTGCCAGCGATCTTTTTTAATCAGGTGAAATAACACACAAGTACCTCTAGCTCCGAGACGTTGTAATTTTGGAGCTTTAATTTCTTCGTCGCAATACTTTTACTTTATTCAAATCTTTCTATGATAAAAGATGTATCTAAATCTTGTTAAACATCATTGCCTTAATCTCTATACATATCTGTATTTCTATGGTACATTTACACTTGCATTCCTCGCCGTTTTTTTTTTTTAAATTCTTCACTCGGTTTTTCGCATACAAATAGGGGATACCTCCCAAACTTTTACATTGATTTTATAATTAAATACTTCTGAAAAGAATTTTAAAAAGGCCATAAAAAGCCATCGGACCACAGGTGCTTGAGGACAGACCCCCCCCCCCCCCCCCATATAGACCTCGGGCCTGTTCGACTTTTTCCTCATAAATTATATATGAATGACACATTTGTGATATAATCTATATCATCAATTCGGAAAAATTGGCTTAAACAAACATTTTATAAAAATTACTACCCTACTCTATGTATATAAATATATAGAGAGTGGGGTAGATTTTGTAAAATGTTTGTTTTAGGTAATTTTTCCAGTTGTTGGTATAGATTACATTGTATATCACAAATATGTTATTGAAAGATAATTTATGAGAAAAAAGTCGAAAAGGTCCGGGGGTCTATATTGGGGGGAGGGGGGGGGGCTGTCCTCAAGCACCTGTGCATCGTACGAAACACTTTGAGAGAGAGGTAAATGGAAATGAAAATCTAAAAATTAATTCTATCTCGCCTTATCAACAGGCTACAATTAACTACCCAGATTTTTTTTTTTTTTTGTTCTGTTTTGCGACTTTTCAATTTATAGGGCAACTTGCTCGACCGGGAGAGCAAATTAGATAAATTCTGAAGCTGTTACTTATAGAAGGTCTGTGTCGTTTTTATGCTTTATGTTTCATATCTGAGCAGTTTTTCAATTGTGATATATATATACATGTATTTTTAAAATCTCCTTTTTAAAAATAAAGTTTAAACTTTTGATATAACAGCTGTAATTGCAGTTGTTTATATAATGACGGTTTATCAGTGTAACAAACTTTTAATTAAAATACGTCAAAGGAAAGAAAAATAATCATGCAGTTGACACTTGATTAGTTGTTCCATATCTTTTCGTGATACTGTTGTGGTCTCAAAGTGATGATAAATAAACGCTTTCGATGTTCGAACATTAAAAAATCGTTAAAAAGTTTTCTGTCAGTGATAACTTCTGTTTGTTGTATTGAAGTTAAAAAATGTTTTACTCACTGTGACGTCATAATCAAATGTGCACAAGAAAGTCGACCAAATCATGTAAATTGCGTACTCAGTTTTAACGACGTCAGCAAATCCGCGACCTACGTTAAAATGTGATTAAACGCGAAGTACATTGATTGCGTTTCAACGCAATAATTTTGTGATTAAACGCAAAGTGTTTTGTGTTTAAACGCAATATACATTGCGATTAAACGCAATCTTTTGCGTTTAAACTTAATGATTAATGCGTTTAAACGCAATAACAAAAACTTCTTTCTCTGAACTGGCCTTAACGGGCTTTCGTATTTATTGCTCTGTAAGGCTTTGTTTTTCTTAAAACACAAAATTTAGAAACTCGGCCTTATAAACTTTCTGAATCTACGATTTATAAAAAAAAAAAGTACCCAAGAAGTTGACAAATTCATTGCATTTCTGCACGTAGGCATAGGGGGTTTGGCCTGATAACTACTGCTCCCTAGTAATCGAATTAAATTTTTCCTCCTCTTCATCTTAGATTTGCTAAGATCACGAATCATGTCATCAATATATATAAAATATAATTCATGTATATACAATACATTGATAAATGAATTTTTCCCCTGGGACTTGCAATTAAACTAGAAAGGGGAATCGAGAATAAGTTTCATCAATTATTCTGTTAATGGATCTATAGTATCGGGGAATTAATTCAGGCTGTAGCGGCACACTTATGTGATCATTATTCTCTTGTTTTGAGAGGGACTGGGATATCTGATATCTGATAAAAACTTGTCAAACAATATGGAATTAATTTCTAGGAAATTTGATATATGTTGCGTTTTTATAGTTGCCTTAGTGAGTGGAACTACTGGTCAGAATGTACCGGAGAAACCTACAGGTTGGTCTCAAAATTAGAGGCTTCTATAAAGATATCTATTTTCGAAAATTGCGTAATCCTAACTTGAAGAATATTGCAAATTCATTTTTCAATGAAAAAAAAGGTGAAGTCAGCGAAGAGAGATAGATCTTAAAAAACCTACAAACAATACAAATCTGTGAACAAATCTTCTAATAAGTCACTTAGTTATTTCAATTCCCAATCAAAAAAATGTGTTGAATTTGAATTTTCATGGTTTACATTAACGACTATTCAATGACCAAACATTCTAAAAAAAAGAAAAAAGAAAAAGGTCATGGGTAATTTTGTTAAAAAAAATAAAGCCATGTGATATTTTCCCAAGGATCCTAAACAAAAAAAATAACTTTCAATATTATAGTGACGGACAAGGTCATTCTTAAAGACTAGAATTTATGGGTTTCTTGTTTGAAGGGGAACTAGACGCGGTGAAATTCAATTTGTAATTTGCCAGGCATTTGTAAAAATTCTAAATTTTATGCAATCTCATTAAAATGTAAGACAAAAAATTACTTTTACTAACAAATGGAAAACCCACAAAAGTGTCTAACTTTTTTTTGCATGGCTTGAATTTGATGGAAATTTCATTTTCTTAAAATAAATGCCTGAAATAATAGTATTGCAATACTCTCAGAATGTTTTTTTTAAAATAAGAATACTAGACATCAACTCGTGCACGCACGGGTTGAGAAAGATGCTAATGTTTGATGAAAATGAAGTGAAAGTCACAGGAGATGAAGTTTTTAGAAAAGGAAATGGGGAGTGAATACGGGGGGGGGGGGTAATACAGAAATACTTTATTGATGTACATCTTTTATTGCTGTCAATCAGAGTGCAGGTATTCGGGGTTATGACAAGGATTATATAATTATATGTAATCCGTATGTTCATGTACTGTGAAGAATAAAGAAACTGGTAATCAAAGATTACAGAGCTTACCTCAACAAATGTTATCTTTAAGAAGGGGAAAATCTCATTCTAAACTAATGATCTAGTTGTGTGTATCCCTAGATGCAACATAAAGTTTATGTGATTTTGGTCCAGATAAGGCTTGTAGTTACTTGAGAATGAAGCTTAACCTGGTCAATCATCCAGAAAGTGCACTTCACATCCAGCATCAGA
This sequence comes from Saccostrea echinata, assembly GCF_033153115.1. Lineage (NCBI taxonomy): Eukaryota > Metazoa > Mollusca > Bivalvia > Ostreida > Ostreidae > Saccostrea > Saccostrea echinata. Next base: position 1,176,388 of record NW_026889786.1, read on the forward strand.
GGTAGGTCTGGTAGTGTGTAATCAATTTGTAGTCAATGAAGTGCTTTAAAAATGGAATTTAATAAACCTGCTCCAAAACTGATAACTCGGTTACTTGTCCAGAAATATAGGTCAAATCCAGCATCCAAAGGAAGTCTGGTAGTGTGCATCCCGAGATACCTCATTCATGAAAATTTGGTCCAAGTAGGGCTTGAATTTACACTGAAATGAATCTGCAGATAGGGTCTTGAGGTTACACTGGAATATGAACCTGCTCCAAAATGCTTACTGGTCATTCATGCATCTGAAGTAAATCTGAGTGTGTTCATCCCTTGATGCATGATCCTTGCAAGTTTGGTCTACGGAGGGGTTGGAGTTGCACTGGAATTAATGAACTGCTCCAAAAACTTTGACTTGGTCACTTATCCAGAAATTGTAGGTCAAATCCAGTTTTTATAAGAATATTCTTGTGCACCATAGCAGGAATAATCATAATTTCAATCCATTTCTTCAACTATTGTGGAATTTATTACAAATTTTGTGGTTACTACTTAACTGTTGAGTGTAAAGTGTATGTAATTCCACAAAAGATTGAAAAAAAATTCTTAGAGATTATAGTCTACAGACAGGCAGATAACCTGATGGCCTGATGGACAAAGTGATTTCAGTGTACCCCCAAAGCTTCGTTTGCGGGGGTAACACTATATTAGGGTGTATGGTGCCTTAGATGTCTTAAGAGGACAGATGTGTCCGTATTCCTATAATCTGGGAGTATGCAGTGTCTCAAAAGTGATGCCCACCAATTAAGAAAACTGAAAATTTTTCTATGATTTCCCATTGCATTTTGTAGCTGCGCCACAAATTACTCGAGAAGTTCGGGACCTGTTCGTGGTTGAAAAACTAGTTGTCAGTTTTGTTTGTAAAGCTTCTGGAAATCCACAGCCTACATTTCATTGGGAAAAAGATGGGAAAAAGTTGAACACAAGGACGAACAGATTCAACGTATTTGACATGCCGTATGGTAGCGTGTTGAGAATGGAGACCGTGCGGAATAGTGACAGTGGTAGTACCTTTACCTGTGTGGCTGAGAATGGTGTGGGGGATCCAGCGAAGAGTACTGGGCTTCTGAAGGTTTACAGGGAATACGGTAAGAAGATGTTACTGTAAAAGTCAATGCCCGTAAAAAGTGGACACACAACATCACAACTTTCAAACCACACAGTCATTGTGATGTTGTTTGTCCACTACTCTCTTCACCTCATACTTTTAGAGACAGTTGGGTTTTGGAGGAAATTGTTAAAAGGTAGGTCCCTACTCGTGATAATATGATGTTAACATTTAACTATACAATTTTTTTTCTGGTTAATATCAAGGAATTCTTAATGTTCTTCAAAACAACCTTTAAAAAAATCGTATATACTAGTATGCACCAGTAATCAATATTCTTGCTGAGGTAGGGTTTGAATCACTCATAAGCTCTCTTGTATCCATATATGAATATGCAATCATTTCCAAAATTTGTGGATTCACTTTTAGCTCACCTGAGCCAAAGGCTAATGTGAGCTTTTCTGATCGAAATTTGTCCTTTGCCTGTCGTCGTCGTTGTCGTCGTAAACTTTTCCCATTTTCATTTTCTTCTCAAGAACCACAGGGCCAGTTTCAACAAAACTTGCCACAAAGAATCCTTTCAAGGGGAGATAATTCAGAAATACATGTAGTGAAAATTTGGTGGCATCTTTTAAAAATATTCATCTCGAGAACCACTGGGCCAAAAATTTCTAAGTTATAGGAAACCTTCTTTACCTAGGCTAGATTCAAGTTTGTTCAAATGATGACTCCGGGGGTAGGGTAGGGCCACAATGGGGGATCAAAGTTTTACCTTGGAATAAATAGGAAAAAAATCTTTAAAAACCTTCTTCTCCAGAACAGCAAAACCATAATAAGTCATATTGTTATGGAAGCATCCTCAGGTAGTTTAGATTCAAGTTTGTACAAATGATGACCCCCGGGGGTAGGCTGGAGCCACAATGGGGATTAAAGTTTTACACTGGAATGAATAGAAAACAATCTTTAAAATTTTCTTCTTACGAACATCATATACTGATATGGAAGCATCCTCATGTAGATTCAAAATTTGTTCAAATGATGACCCCTGGGGGTAAGGTAGATCCACAATTGGGGATCAAAGTTTTACATAGGAGTATATAGGAAAATATCTTTAGAAATCTTTTGTTCAAGAACAGCAAAGCCAATAGCTATATTGATATAGAAGCATCTTCAAGTTTGCCAACCCCAACCCCCAAACCCCCCTTACGTTAACTTTTTCAATATACTGAACCGATTTGTGCTTTTTCTTTTCTTTTTGAAAGAAAGTTTTGAAAGACAATTTATGGCTAATAAATAAAGTATAAAATATCGTTAGATAAATGAAAATATATGATAAAATTAATTTTTTTATAATTCATGAGGCACCTAGGCCTGTATATTAATCATTGAGCACTTCATGAAACATGCTATTAAAAGAAAGAGGGTTGTTCATGTCATCATAAATTATCAAAAAATCTTCATTTCTAAAGTGAACCTAACCTAAGCGTATGTATACGTATTGGAAGGGAGGGGTTCCATCAAAACATTTGAATGCATCAATGGTAAATATACGGTAAATGAGATGAGAACACCTGACAAGTTAAAGTTTTTTTTAAAGTAATTATGCTAAATGAGGAAACCTATTTCTGGTAATTGCATTTCAATTTAGTACGGTATATGCAAAATTACATCTTCAAATGATAAAGTTCCTGTGTCTCTCAATTTAGGACATTTGTTCGACACTGATCACTATAAAAAGTTGACAATCTATAAATATGTTTATATAATGCTAACGTTCCTAATGTAACTATTTTCCAAAATACTAGTAGTTTGAAAAAAAACCACTGTAGTAGATAAAGAGCCAAAATGACTTATCTTTACTGTTTTGTTTTTGTTACAGAACTTCCAGTAGGATATCCCAAAATTATTGTTAACCCAAAGCTGAAATCTGTTGAGAAAGAGAAACCTGCCATCATGCAGTGTCAAGCTGATGCTAATGGACACAAGTTTGATATCGAGTGGTTCAAAAATGGCATCCCTGTAGATCTGGGTGACAACAAACGGCTTACAATCACAGAAACAGGTTAAATGATACATCCAAATATCAATACAATCAAATGTCAGTAAAAGATTTTAATCAAGAATAATTCTTCAAATTGAATTAATTAATACAACAAGGCTACCTTTTAAAAAATTATAGGATACTTGCTTCAATGTAATATGAAAGAAATTAACCCCACCATGACACCAATTAAGATTTAGAGCATATAAATGTGGAATTATAATTGTTCATAGATTTCTTGGGTCAACCCTAGCCACGAATATAAATCCCCAAGAACAATCAACTTCGTCAAGGTACCAATTCATGGAATCTATTACCGACCCAGTAAAAATTTTTATTGTCCATGAACACTGACCCCCTCGATTTAAAATAATTCCGTAGTATGTCATCCCCCCCCCCCCCGGATTTTTTTTTTTTTTTTTTTTTTTGAATAGAAAAAAAACTACTCTGCAAAATCCTACAGATGTATCTGTTCGACACCTTTTATACTATAGTATCTCTAGGTCATTAGTTTATTGATTCAATACGGTATAACTTCATGAATTAAGAGGCACTAGAAATATAATACAAGTATCTTTATTGTTTTCCAGAGGTAGAAAATATATTTCTTTTAGGACGGTAGCTTGAACCATTTTTCATAGAATGGGGATGAGGAAATTGAAAATCATTCACATTGAAAAACAAGATGTGTTTGTGAAACACTGATGCCCCCCATATGGCAGCTTCTGGCGAAGGTTAAAGTTTCTCAAATGCAAGTCAAAATCCAGGCCAAAAAATTTAAAAAAATGTTGGTACCCAAAGAAAAGTCTTGTCTCGAGGAATTTAACTGTGAAATTTGAAAGCCCTAGCTACAACTGTTCAGAAGTTATGGCGAAGGTTAAAGTTTTTTAAAAGTAAGTAAAACATCAAGGTCAAAGTTGTTGGTATCTACAGGAAGGTCTTGTCAAAAGGTTTACATATGTGAAGTATGAAAGCCCTAGCACCAACCATTCAAAAGTTATGGCCAAGGTTAAAGTTTTTCGAAAGTAGGTCAAACTCCTAGGTCAAGGTCTCAGAGGTTGGTATCCAAAGGAAGGTCTTGTCACAAGGATTACATATGTGAAGTACAAAAGCCCTAGCACCAACCATTCAAAAGTTATGGCCAAGGTTAAAGATTTCGAAAGTAGGTCAAACTCCTAGGTCAAGGTCAAAGGTCAAAGTGGTTCTTATCCAAAGGAAGGTCTTGTCACAAGGATTACATATGTGAATTATGAAAGCCCTAGCATCAACTGTTCAAAAGTTATGGCCAAGGTTAAGGTTTTTCAAAAATAGGTCAAACTCCTAGGTCAAGGTCAAAAGGTCAAAGTTGTTGGTATCCAAAGGAAAGTCTTGTCACAAGGATTAGATATGTGAAATATGAAAGCCCTAGCACTAACCGTTCAAAAGTTATGACCAAGGTTAAAGTTTTTCAAAAGTAAGGTTTCTTTGGATACCAACAACTTCGACCCTTTGACCTTGACATTTGACCTACTTTTGGAAAACTTTAACCTTTGTCATAACTTTTGAACGATTGGTGCTTCTGTTTACATATTTTACCTGTGTATTTCTTGGAAGAAGGCCCTTTCTTGGGCACCATTAATTTTGACCATTTGACCTTGATGTTTGACATACTTTTGAAAAAATGTTAATCTTTTCCATATCTATTCAATGGTTGCTGCTAGGGCTTTCATATTTTACAGGTATATTTCTCGATACAAGACCTTACTTTGCGTACCAACATATTTGATTTGCATTCGAGAAAGTTAAACCTTTGCTATAAGTTGCCATACGGGGGCATCAGTGTTTCACAAACACATCTTGTTTTTTTTTTCTTTTTAGGCTCTTTGCGGATAGCCAAGGCCTTAAAGTCAGATTATGGAAAGTATGAATGTGTAGCTAGCAATGAATATGGAGTGGCATACTCTTATGCTGCTATGTTATACGTCAAAGGTGTGTATCTTCAGAAGTGGCTGCTGAGGAAAAAGAGAGAGAGAAAAAAAAACACCAGTGGGAATATACATTTCAATTATTAGAACTACACAAGAGTCTGTTCTTGAAGTCAGAAATGCTGAACTGCTATAGAAATGATCATTTCTTTAATTTATAGAATTAATTTTGCTTAAATCATTCACTGACAATGTTATTTTCTAATAGTACCTCTTTGTTATAAACAAACTTCATGCCTTTAAAGTTATCCAAAGGTCATAGGTCATTAGGTGACCTAATCACAGGGCACAATAACACTGCATTTCTTATGTACAAAATATGTCAGAAACAATAATCGTTTTATTATTGAATTTACACCTTCTGTCACTTTTTTTGGTTCAAAATCTACGACAGACAGTTAGGGCCTAGTGCAATATCATCCTCGCAACATCAGGGGTCCTGAGTCAACAATATTCATGGAATACCAATTTTACTGAAAACAATACAGATGACTATCTCAAATGTGTATATAAGAAATAAGTTTTAAAACTTCGAAGGGAAATAAATTAATTTGTGCTTATGCCCATTTCCCCATACTTCAAAAGCAAAAGAAAGACAAGAGGCCCATGGGCCTTGAATCGCTCTTCTGATAAACTGTACAACCTATCACTTCTATTTGAAGCCTCAAAGTATCCTTTATATTTACATAAACCCTTGAAATTCCAATTCACACTCTGAGAACCCAAGATGATTCTAAGCCAATTAGTACCTGAGAGTTGGTCATGGTGACCTACTTATCACTTGTCATTCTCTGAGGACCCATCAACTAAGTTTGATGATTCTAAGCCAATTAATACCTAAAATATTTTTTAAAATTATAATCATAAAATTTTATAAGTAGGTCAAAGTGACCTACTTTTCAATTGTTTTACTCCAAGGACCCAAGATGCATCAACTGACAAAGTTTGATGATTCTAAGCCAATTAGTACCTGTAATATTTAACTAAAGCCATAAATTTTCAAAAGTAGGTCACCGTGACCTACTTTTCAGTTGCTGTACTCCGAGGACCAAAGATACATCGACTGACAAAGTTTGATGATTCTAGCCAATAAGTACCCAAAATATTTAATTACAGCCATAAATTTTCAAAAGTAGGTCACAGTGACCTACTTTTCAGTCAACCTACTCCGAAGACCCAAGATGCATCAACTGACAAATTTTGACGATTCTAAGCCAAATAATTCCTGAAAATATTAAATACAGCCATAAAATTTCAAAAGTAGGTCACCGTGACCTACTTTTCAGTTGTTGTACTCCGAGGACCCAAGACGCATCAACTGACAAAGTTTAATGATTCTAAGCCAATTAGTACCCGAAATATTTGATTAAAGCCATAAATTTTCAAAAGTAGGTCACGGTGACCTACTTTTCAGTTGTTGTACTCCGAGGACCCATGACACCTAAACTGACAAAGTTTTATAATTCTAAGCCAATTAGTACCCGAAATATTTTATTAAAGCCATAAATTTTCCGAAAGTAGGTCACGGTGACCTACTTTTTAGTCTACCTACTCCGAAGACCCATGACGCATCAACTGACAAAGTTTGATGATTCTAAGCCAATTAGTACCCGAAATATTTAATTAAAGCCATAAATTTTCAAAAGTAGGTCACGGTGACCTACTTTTCAGTTGTTGTACTCCGAGGACCCATGACACCTAAACTGACAAAGTTTGATGATTCTAAGCCAATTAGTACCCGAAATATTTAATTAAAGCCATAAATTTTCAAAAGTAGGTCACGGTGACCTACTTTTTAGTCCATCTACTCTGAAGACCCAAGATGCATCAACTGACAAAGTTTGATGATTCTAAGCCAATTAGTACCCGAAATATTTAATTAACGCCATAAATTTTCAAAAGTAGGTCACTGTGACCTACTTTTTTGTCGACCTACTCCGAAGACCCAAGATGCATCAACTGACAAAGTTTGATGATTCTAAGCCAATTAGTACCCGAAATATTTAATTAAAGCCATAAATTTTCAAAAGTAGGTCACTGTGACCTACTTTTTAGTCGACCTACTCCGAAGACCCAAGATGCATCAACTGACAAAATTTGATGATTCTAAGCCAATTAGTATCCGAAATATTTAATTAACGCCATAAATTTTCAAAAGTAGGTCACTGTGACCTACTTTTTAGTCGACCTACTCCGAAGACCCAAGATGCATCAACTGACAAAGTTTGATGATTCTAAGCCAATTAGTACCCGAAATATTTAATTAACGCCATAAATTTTCAAAAGTAGGTCACTGTGACCTACTTTTTAGTCGACCTACTCCGAAGACCCAAGATGCATCAACTGACAAAGTTTGATGATTCTAAGCCAATTAGTACCTGAAATATTTAATTATAGTCATATAAATTGAAAAGTAGGTCACGGTGACCTACTTTTCAGTTGACCTTTTTTGAGGACCCAAGATGCATCAACTTACAAAGTTTTATGATCATAGGACTTAAAATGTCCAAATTATGCCTCTAAAATGCTTTGAAATCGAATGCCTGCAAAGTTCAAAAAGTAGGTCACTGTGACCTACTTTTTAATAAATATGTTTTATGGCCCCAAGATGCATCATCTTACAAGATTTAATGATTCTAAGCCTTCCCGTATTCGAATTAATGACCTTAATTGTTTTAAAAAAGATTAGCCATAAAATTCAAAAAGTAGGTCAAGGTGACCTACTTTTTAGTTGACGTACTTTGAGGACCCAAGATGCATCAACTGACAAAGTTTGATGATCATAGGCCTTAAATTGTTCAAAATATGCCTCTAAATCATTTTGAAAAAGAATGGCCGCAAAATTTAAAAAGTAGGTCACCGTGACCTACTTTTGAGTCAACATGATATGAGGTCCTTAGATGCACCAACTGACAAGATTTTATGATCCTAGTCCTTATAGTAAGCAAAATATCAACATTTTAATAAAATGTAATTTTTGGTCAACTGTGAAGTGACCTTGAGACCACGCCCTTTGCCCCAGGGTAAATCCCCGTGCAAATTTTAATCTACAACATATCCTCATCCTTTTGTGTAAGTTTGGTGATAATCTGCCCAGTGGTTCTTGAGAAGAAGATTTTTTAGCAACCAGTACTTTTGTTTCTATTTTCCTAATTATCTCCCCTTGTTAAAGGGTCACAACCCCAGTTTTAGTATAAAAGGGAGCCCTTGGGCCAAGGATACCCTGTGACAAATTTGACAATAATTGGCCAAGGGGTTCTTGAGTTATGGCCCATATTCTATATATTATAGAATATTATATATATCATATTATATATATTATATATATACGCACACCGCACACCGCACAAATGGCCATAGCATTAGCTCTTTGAGCCTTTGGCTCAGAAGAGCTAATAAATGCTAAATGCTACCAGATCTTAAGATGAGCAGTATGACGCAGTGTGCTGGTAATATCAGGTAATCTTAGAATACAACCCTGTCCATGCGCGGAACTAGAGCCCCCCCCCCCCCCCCTGTAATTGCAGAGTTATTAAAAGTATATACTGAAGCAAATAAAAAAGTGAATTTGGACCCACCCACCCCTAGAAAACGTGGACCCCACCATCAACACCACAAAATAGGGTTTTTTCACATTTGGGAAATGGATTTAACGGGGTTTTTTTTGTTTTGTTTGTTTTTTGTTTTGTGTGTGTGTGGGTGTTTTTATGGTTTTGGTTTTTTGCTTGTCCGAAATTTTTGGGTTGGAATTTTTTTTTGACTGGGATGGAATCCCCCCCCCCCCCCCCGGAAAAAATTCCTGGATCCGCGTCTGCCTGTCTTATTCCTCCATATCACCACGCCTACTTCAACATGGCAATAGACCATGCTGATTTGAATTTTATTTTTTTTTAATTTACCATCATCAATTTTTTTTTTAGGCTTTAATTAGTTTAATTTATTATTGGATGCCAACAAATTTTTATGTGAAAGCTGAAGTTCAACATTCATCTCTTAATTTGTTGAAGATAGCAAACCTGTAAATGCTAAGTATAATATACCATGACTTTTACCACACTTATTACGATATACATTTTTTTTCCAGTACGTAGAGTTCCCCCACGATTTACCCACCCTCCAAAGAGAGTGGAGGTGGACCCCAACGGAAGTGTCAATCTGACCTGTGTGGCTGTCGGATCCCCTATGCCACATGTCATGTGGCGAGATGGTGCCACAGAACTCGGGAAGCCTGTCATAGGAAAGAATGTCCTCCAACTTAAAAATGTCACGGAGAGCAAGAACTACACGTGTGTGGCATCCTCTGACTTAGGGACCATCAAACATGTCGAGGAGGTCATAGTTAAAGGTACAAGCAAAGTTAAAGGTACAAGCAAATTCAAAGATTTGCTTTCTGTGTCTTAGTGGTTGGTATGCAATTGAATAATATATGGTATATTGTACCTGCTTTGTGTGTCCTGTCTGGTTTGTGCATCATACAAAAAAGAGATAAATTAATAAAATTATGGCAAGATTAAAGCTTCTCCAAACTGCATCAAACTTCAAGATCAAGGTCATGAGGTCCATATCATAAAACAATCTGAAACACTAGTACCTTTTTGAAAGGTGTTGTCATAGGTAATGCACATGTAAAAATACAAAAGCCCTACCTTCTATCATTCAAAGGTTATTACCAATGTAAATTAAATTTGAAAAAGACTGTAGGTTAAACTTTGAAGTAAAGGTCACGTCAAAAACCAGAGCACATTTGGAAAGATCTTGAAACAGGCAATGCACGTGTCAAACATAAATGCCCTATCTTCTCTCAATAAAAAGTTATCAGCAATGTTAAAATTTTTGAAAATTAGCTATGCTTCTTAGAAATTTAGCAGCATATACTGTTTGAAAATTAGGTTAAAAACTTGAAAGGTCAAGGTCACAGGGTCAAAAATAGCACAATCAGAAACTTTTTGACACAGGTAATGCACTTGTCATATATGAACGCCCTTTTTCACCAATCTTAGAATTTCTGAAAATTAGGTCAAACTTCAAGTTCACAGGGTAAAAAATTATAGCATGTATGGAAACATTTCATCACAGGAAATGCACATGTCAAATATCATTCAAAAGTTATAACCAGTGTTAAAATTTTGAAAAGTAGGCCAATCTTCAAGGTCACGGGTTTAAAAATCATACTATATTTGGAGATGTCTTGTCACAGGTAATGAACATTTGATTGTTGTGAATTTGTTGTCGAATAGCATAACGAGTTTATTGGTCTGTAGAGACGACTATAAACGGTTAGGAGGTGGATAAAATTTACAGGTTGGTTATAGAATATGTCTAGAATTAGGGGATGAAAGGTTGTTGACTGACCAATGCTGGATAGTGGCGAAATATATCCCCAAAGTGCGAAGAAAATCTTGCGCCGTAAATTGCATTTTATTTACATTACGGGGTCTGTAGTGTTATGGTCAAAGACTAAAATATAAACCATAACGCTATAGTTCTGCAGCTAGAAAATTAGATAAAACCTGAAGGTCAGGGTCATGAGAAATAAGAAAGCGTTTTTTTTTTCTCGTTCAAAAGAAATGACCAAGGTTAAATTTTGTTAAAATTTTTGAAAAATTGGTCAGACTTCAAGGTCACAGGGTTAAAAAAAATACTATATTGAATTTTGGAAAAGGTCTTGTCACAGGTAATGTACATGTGACATATAAAAGACCTATATCTTTTCATTCAAAAGTTATGAGACCGTTCACAGTAGCTCAGTCGGTAGAGCGCTCGCTCCGTGATCGGGAGGTCGTGAGTTCGTATCTTGGCTGCGACTGACCCAAGTCGATAAAAAATGGGTAGCAACTGTTCCTTCGTCATGCACTCGGCACTTTGAAGTGAAAGTTGCAGGTCCTTCGGATGAGACCTTAAAAACCGAGGCCCCGTGTCACGGCAGGTGTTGGCACGATAAAGATCCCTCACTGCTCAATGGCCCTGATTGTCAAGTAAAGATCAAAATTTGCCGGTATTCACCGGTATATGGTGACGTCTCTTATGAGTGAAAAATTCTTGAATGGGACGTAAAGCAACATACAATCAAACAATCAATCAAAAGTTATGATGGGTTCCACATACCACTTCATGAGCATTTAAATCGAATAGTTCTTCAAGGGGGAAAAAAGCCAAAACCAAAAGCAAATCTGTACAAGAAACACTGATTTTGCAAGCCGAAGCATGAGTATGTCCCCTCGACCCAAGCAGTGTAATACTTATATTGGACTTGAAAGCAGAGAGCACTCTCAAACTCTTAGTTTTGCAAAATTTCACATTTTCAGAAATAAATGACCCTTTTTTAGTTCTATGGCAATGACAGCTATTTTTGATATTTATAAACCAAATCTTGGAGAGACACATACATGATTATTATGTAAATATAGTTTGAAATACAATTGGAGAAAGAAAAATCCATTTAAGATAAAATTCCTTTTTTTCATGGATACAGTTAAAGACTTGTCTCCAGTCGATTAAATTGTACCATTTTTTTTCAGAACCCAGTTTTACCAGATGAAACGAATAAGAACGGAATATATTGCTTCAAGAGAATTGGTTGAAAAGTTGTGAGAAAAATGAGATTTAAAATTTTCAATCTTTATACTTCATACTTGTATGTTTAAATGGAACTGGTCGCCATTTTGAAGAAGGAACATTTGTAATAATGTTTCCCCCTCATACATGAATCCTACTCTAGAGTCTGTTTTGAAAATCCTACCCTAGAGTCAGATTCCAGGGGGGAAATCCTACTCTAGAGTCTGTTTTCCACGGGGAAATCCTACCCTAGAGCCAGATTCTACTCTAGAGTCTGTTTTGGGGGGAATTCCTGCTTTAGAGCCAGATTTCCAGGGGAAATCCTATTCTAGAGCCAACTTTCTGGGGGGGGGGGGGGGTCCTACTCTAGAGTCTGCTTTCCGGGGGGAAATCCTACTCCAGAGCCTGTTTTCTGAGGGAAATCCTACTATAGAGCCAATTTCCGGGGGGGGGGGGGGAGGAGGATCCTACTCTAGAGCCAATTTCTGAGAAGAAAGATTTTAGAGGGGAAAAACCTACTCTACAAGACCGGTATACCCTGGCTTGAAAAGCAGGGGGTATGTGGTGATAGGGGTGTCTATGCACCCTTCCAGTAGTCTGTCCATCCTTCTATTACTTGTAGTCTTATCAATTTAGCTGAAATATGGGTCCAATTTCACATCAAACTCACATTTTTCACTCATATGGAGACGCCACCACTTGCCGGTGGAGAGCTGCAAATTTTTTCCTATGCTCGGCACTTACGGCCATTGAGCAGTGAGGGGTCTTTTTCGTGCCAACACCTACTGCGACACGGGACCTCGGTTTATACGGTCTCATCCGAAGGACCGGTCTCCACGTCCCACAGTGGGATTACTTTTTGTTAATTTTGAAATATTAGCAATTTTGAAGAGATCGTGAATACAGTTTAAAATATGAATAAATTTCCTTAGACTAAGATTTAATATGCACGGATCATTTCATTCAGTATATAATGATAAATATAATTTACAAAAACATATCCATAAAGACTTAGAGACAAAATTTGACCTTGTTTTGATAACCTCTGCCCTAAAATTTAATTACAATGTTGCGAAGAAATGGGACGCACACTCTGAAGTGAGCATAAACATCTATATTAATAATTTCTTGGGTATAAAAGGTTTTGCTAATTCTATAAATGTCACAAAATACAGCTTAGTTTATTTTCTCTTTCTTCAAGAAAAAATGCATCAAAATTTTAACCAAAATTTAATAAATTGAAAAGAGTTATGCACCTTTCCTGTAGTACCGGTAATTTGCATAAAAAATTATGAGCCCCATATGTGTAATGGGGGAGGAGAAAAATGCGACAGACCAGACTGGGACTCGAACCCAGGCCCCTGAATCTCCAGTCAGGTGCTCTACCAACTGAGCTATCTGTCCAACGGCAATTGAACCAATCTGACCACCACATTCCTCCCTCCTTAAAGGTCTTTGGCCCCCAATGACACGAACCCGGGCTCTTCCCTGGGAGGTCTTTCCCCTGTCACTTCCAGGCCATAGCACGGCACCAAAAGTAATGGGAGAAGAGAAAAATGTGATGGACCAGACTGTCAAGAAATGCTTCTTTTCCATTATACTCATATGATATGGGAGTAGGGGTATCATTTTGTGAGCTCAGTGCTCACATTACCTTTATAACTAGTTTTTTAATTATTGCATTAATTATAGGTGAAGCGGTCAGACTCATTCGATCACCAGTGGCCAGATAGCTCAGCTGGTAGAGCTCCTGACTGGAGATTCAGGGGGTCCGGGTTTAAATCCCAATCTAGTCTGTCACATTTTTCTCTTTTCATGTTACATTTGGTGCCGTGTCATGCCCTGGAAGTAAAAATGATTGATCTCATTTTTGTGGCAGCAGTCAGACATTGTGTGCTTCAATGCATACTAGTCATGCTGGCTTGTCTGGTCTCCAACCTCAGGATTTTAAGTGCTTTGAATTATGTGTTTATTCGGGGAAAAAAATTATCTGATGACATGATTTACAAGGATATGTCAAATTAATATGCAGCACCCAAATTATTACAGCCATTTGTAGATTCTTATATTAGGAGTTTTTCACCAAAGTACCGACAACACAAGTCCATCTTTAAAATGCCCCTAGTTGGTGGAATTATAATATTTCTAAAGATGTACCTTTCAGTAATGAAAAAATCAACAGAGCATTCTATAAAAAAAAAATTCATTTAATCTCTCTTCAAAATATCTATATAAATAGAATTCTAATAAGCTTTCTAAAAAAAATTATGAAGTATAGATTTCAAAATTAATTTTCATATTTTCTTGTCTAAGATATTATATTTTCAACAAGAACTATGCCTTATTTCAAAATTTAAAATACTTAAAAGCACAGTTATTTATAAAAATATAACATCACATTCATTCAACAAACAAATGTATAGTATAAATATATACATGTAGAACAGTATAAAACACATAAATTCTACTTCTTTGTGAAAAATGAAGTTATAGACTTTTGATTCTTGTCAGTATCTGTAGGCTTCTTTTTCTGAAAGGAGAGAAAAAAAAACGTTTGAAATGTGTAACAAGTTTGTTTGTATAGATATCCCTTCTTATACATATTTACAAAGGTATTGAACCCACCTTCTTCCCAGAGCTAGAGGTTTCAAGAGCTTTCAAAACCTATTGAAAATGTAACAAAAGAATACATATTTAGTACACACACAACTTTTAATAACAGTTAATTAAAATGGTACCATCAATAGCAACCATGGCACATTATAACAAAACTTGTTACAGTGGCCTGGAAAATGAAACTGCAAAATAAATTAACAAATTATTTTAAGATTTTTAGTCAATAAAAATTAAATTTGATTTTAATACAATATGAGCTATAACCTTCTTCATGGCGGTAGAAACAGCAGCAGATGAGAATTCCTCCCTTGTCACCCATCGACCGTTCTCTGTATGAATATTTGAACTGTCTATTTCTGATTCACTGACCACTAAAGACTGAACAATGTAAGTCTGGTGGATATGGGAAAATATATGTTCTACCTGGAAACAACAATTTTACAAGTTTTGTCACTAGACTGTAAGTACATGTAATGATTAGTATAATTCAAGTTTTATCTATTTTGAGCCTGTCTGTATTAAAGCACTGTAAATAAATGATATACATGTTACGTTTCACTGTTTTACCTATGTGAAAATAACGTGTGGGTCCCCCAACTCTGTTTGTTGAACATAAGAGTAAAGAAATTTTATAAAAGTACAAATTTTATCATTAAATTAAACCCTTGTCTCTCCCACTCATATAAATGTGGACAAAGAATATCCTATAATTAGTAACAATAAATAATAATACTTAAAAGGTAGATTTAATAATATAGATCTAGCAGGAGCGTCAAATTACTTGTGGGAGTAACTCTCTCCGATAAATTTCTCCCACTCTAGAATATTCACTTAAGGTCAAGATCTAGTAAATAAAAGGAGCCTACAGATTTCTCAAATTTGAGAAATAAATTCCTTTAATGACGCTTTATAAGTATAGCTTGGTCAAATAAGGTGTTTCGGGGCATAATTTGTAGGTAAACAAGACGAAAAATCATATCTTAAACTTTCATTTCCAATGAAAAATTAAGAAAATCAGTCATGAATATGGGAGTTTTTTCCATATCAGACAAATTAAATGTATCCAGATTGCCTACAGTCTCTCAGAAAACTATATTTTGTATATTCTTAGCCTCTTCTTTAAAATAATATTAAATTGAATATAGGTTTCGGGATTGCTTTTCACATGATTTCAAATTGAATTCCAGAAAAGTACTTCATTTTCTACATAATTCTTTTACAGCTGTAAAGTACGGGAAAAAGAAAGTTTAATTTGATTATGACGTCATAAAGGATCTAGCATCAAAAAGGCAGTCTAAAATCATTTACTAGATCTTGACCTTAATATAATGAATATAAAATTATTTTATATAAATGATCCTATTAATAGATTATCCCAATTTTGGGTCAGGCATCAGCTCCCATTAATTAAAGTTAGAATTGACAATTACCCAACGAGATTCCTCAGTCATGATACGTCTTGATCTCAGATGAGAGCTAGGAAATCTGTCTCTGAAATCAGCTGATCGCTGTTTATATATGACGTTCTTGTGTATGACATTACTACGGATATGACGTTTCACACGCATCTCTACCCGCATAGGTATTACATAAGAGCTATATAAGACTTCAGATAGGATTTATATTCCCAAGAAAGGGTCTAAATTAATTACCTGTTTGGTTTATTAAATAAACGACATTGCAAGTCAATCCCGATCGAGGAATTTCGGGTTATAAACATTTCGATAGATACTTCTATCTCAAAACACAATCCAATAATCATGAATCATAAAATTAAATGCAAATACATGTACGTTATTTACATGTTTCATATCATTACTTTATAAGTGATAAGCTGGCATGGCTATTTAGCTCACATGGTCTTGTTACATTAAATCATTTATCCAATCATATAAATAAACAGACATAAAGAAGCTACATTCGTAACATACATTTCAATAATATAAATATGGAAGAATTTATAATATTACTTTATAGAGATACCCTATTGCTTTAATTTCTGTACAAAAGCCATGACATGGGGGTACTCACTTCACCCACGACCATTGACTGAGTAGAGGGTGGGACAAGCAGTCCACAGGACTTTTGGAGGATTTCATGTACTGTGTGATGTGAATTTTCATCATCTTCTTCCATTTTAACTGAGGGAAATTCCCAGAGACCAGCTAAAAGACCTGGTATAAAAAGCACAAATTTATATGATTTTTTTCAACTATAGATAAAAAAAATATCACTTCCTGTATTCAATTTTCATATCTAATCATGCATTCTGGGAAAAAAATGACAATCCAATAGAAAAAAGTCAAGTGACAGCCGTTAATCCCTCAATATTGCCTCTTAAAATCAATAATTTTTCGACATTTTGTTTGATGCTATATGTGTAAGGGAGTGTACCTTTCTGAGATCTCTGTACCAAATAATACTGTAGCTCCTCAGTTTCTGATTTCTTACACAAAACACACACACTGGTCCTCTCTACGCGAGCAGCTTTCTTTCCAGATTTTCTGGGATAATTCTGAACACCTTCTCTGAAAAACCAATCAATTCATTAAGACATGCAACTATGCATAATCAAATACATTTTGAACATCTTTGAAAAAATCAATTACTTAGAGCAAGAAATTTCAATAAGAAGTGTCTTTTTCAAAACAAGGATACTGCAAACTTATTTTCAAGAACTGAAAATCTCAAAAATCCAAAACTGATTTGGTGCTCACAACTTCATCAATACTCATCATTGCATTTAACTTTGACAAAAAAACTCTTGTCATTATTGATATGTCAGATTTTTTGGGAGGTTACCCCTTCCCCCACTGTTTAAACCATAGCGACCTGTTTGTTTGAAAGCAATATCTATATGTTAGTATCGTTTTATTTACGTCATAATTCAGACGAATACATTGTAACTTAACGTTTTTGTAAAAGGGGAAGGGACAGAAAAAAATTTGACAACTTATTTTTAAAAATATTGCTCAAAATCCAAATTCAATGGGGTGGGGGTGGGGTTTTACATTTCTTCTGAAAAATGTAAAAAATAAATATCTTTTATCAATCTTTGGATGTTGAAACCATGTTTCAAAAGAGATGAAAATGTTGCTGTTGAATTCCTCCTCCAATAAATGCAGGTATAGTTTGTTCATAAAGGTAAACTCTACCTGTACCCCTTAGTGGGCCCCTTAATTGAGTGTGATAATTAGATGTTTGTTTTGTCCAGTAGATGTTCGGGGAATACACCACTGATATCATGAAAGAAAAAGTGAGCAAGCTCACATACCCCATGCTCCCCCAAACTTGACAATGCAACATATGAATGGTACAGTGCACTTTAAATACACAGTATAATTCAAACATAGGTAATCAGAGATTACAGAGCTCACCTCAACAAATGTTGTCTTTAAGTAAGGCAAAGTCCCACACTAAACTAATAATCTAGGAGTGTGCATCCCTAGATGCAACATTTATGCAATTTTGGTCTGATAGGGCTTGCAGTTACTTGGGAATAGACTTATCTGAAAACTTAAAACTAGTCACTCATCCAGAAAATGTAGGTCAAATCCAGCATCTGAAGCAAGTCTGAGATTGTTCATCCCTTGATGCATCATCCATGCAAGTTTCGTTCAGATAGGCCTTACAGTTACTTGGAAATGAGATCTGCTCCAGAAACTTTAACTTGGTCACTCATCCTGAAAATGAAGGTCAGATCCAGCATCCAAAGCAAGTCAAAGAGTGTGCATCCTTAGATGTATCATCCATGCAAGTTTAGTCAATACAGGGCTTATAGTTACTTGGAAATGACATCTGCTCCAAAAACTTTAACCTGGTCACTCATCTGGAAAATGTAGGTCAGATCCAGCATCTGAAGCAAGTCCAGTAGTGTGAATCCTTAGATTTATCATCCATGCAAGTTTAGTCAATATAGGGCTTATAATGACTTGGAAATGAGATCTGCTCCAAAAACTTTCACCTGGTTACTCATCCGGAAAATGAAGGTCAGATCCAGCATCTGAAGCAAGTCCAGTAGTGTGAATCCTTAGATGTATCATCCATGCAAGTTTGGTCAATATAGGGTTTATAGTTACTTGGAAATGAGATCTGCTCCAAAAACTTTAACCTGGTTACTCATCCGGAAAATACAGGTCAGATCCAGCATCTGAAGCAAGTTCAGTAGTGTGCATCCTTAGATGTATCATCCATGCAAGTTTGGTCAATATAGGGCTTATAGTTACTTGGAAATGAGATCTACTCCAAAAACTTTAACCTAGTCACTCATCCGAAAAATGTAGGTCAGATTCAGCATCCGAAGCAAGTTCAGTAGTGTGCATCCTTAGATGTATCATCCATGCAAGTTTGGTCAATATAGGGCTTATAGTTACTTGGAAATGAGACCTGCTCCAAAAACTTTAACCTGCTCCAAAAACTTCAACCTGCTCCAAAAACATTAACCTGGTCATTCTTTAGCTGAAATTGCAGCATCTGAAACCTTGACTGGTACAATGAAACACACTAGAAGCATCCTCCATGCATCTCTGACTGATATAGGCCAAAGAAGTACTTGAAAGGAAAACTGCTCCAAAAACCTTAACCTGGGACGCCAACGCCGACGCCGAGGGTATTACATAAGCTCCCCCAACTTCGTTGAGGTGAGCTAAAAAGGGGCATTATCACATCAAAACTTCTTGCATATAAGGACATTCAAGTCTTTGTTACAAATTTAATTGGGCTGAAGTTTCTAGATAAATAATGGAACCAAAATTGCTTGGTAATATGCAAGTCTACACATCACGGTATGTCTGAAATACCTACAAAGTTTCACGAAAATAAGTGCAGGAGTTATGCTGACAAACTGGTTTTTTTTTTAATTCCTCAGTGATTTCGATTTGTTAACGACTGTAAGTGCATGTCCATGTGTGTGTTGAATCATTAATAATTTGGTCTTAAAATTAATAGGGTTTTTTAAGGTCCTAAAGTATTTCACAAAAAAATTCATTACAAAAGCTGATTCCAGTGGATTTCCTTATTACTTTTTCAAAGCACCATATAAGTGGAATTTTTAGCGAGTTGCAAATTTAGGGATTTGTCCTGAAAATTCAATACATACATTTCTGCAAGAAGTAATTTTTTAGCGATTTTATAATACCTAGAAATCTAATGCTAGTGTGGAAGGAATTTTTAGCGATATTCAATTTCAGTGATCTCAACGCTATCGCCAAAAATGTCAAAACTTAATCCTGGCTAAAATTTCTGCTGATATGGTATTGATTCACAGAATCTTCTCAGTATACAAGTTGCAAATGTAATTACATCCCACAAACCTGCAAAATTCTGGTAGCCCCAAACATCCCCCCCCCCCATGAATTAAAATGATTCCACAGAATTTAATGATTATGTGTCCACTACATTGGAGCACATACAGAAAAACCACTACACCCGTGATTTTCCTGCCATGAGATAAAATGCAAGGCCTAATTTATTTACATACTTTTCATCCCAAGCCTCATTTTCTGGTAAACAAAGCTCACACTGGTCAGCAGCTAGAAATAATTATTTAACAATTATTAGTCCTCTTTATATATACATGTATAGTAGAAAACAGAGCAAATGCAATAAAATAACCAACAAAAACATTGTAATTTTCCAAATTAGTTCTTCCATTAAAATTCAATGTAAGAGAACCTATTTAAGGAGTCTGCTTACTAAAAATATTGATAACCTTGCCACATTTGATAACCGTGCCACATTTGATAACCGTACCACATTTGATAACCGTACCACATTTGATAACCTTACCACATTCTATGTCTGGGACAGAAGTTCTTGAAATGACACCAAGTTTATTACCATTTCTTAGCTTGTTCTTGTCTACCTGAAATCCACATTGTGCAAGCTTTCAATTCTTATTACTTATGTGTAATTATTGCATATAAATAGTTAATATCTGTTTACACTCCATCAATAGTCATTAATCAATAATCATCCAATACATTAAAACTCCTTTAGTACAAACACGGATATAACGAATTTACGGATATAGTGAAGTTTTTTACAATCCCCGGCGAAATTCTGAACAATTCCTTGTAAAATATTACGGTTATAACGAACTCGGATATAATGAATTTATGGTTATAGTGAACTGATTCTGTGTCCCCTAGAGGTTAAAAATAACGAAATTTACATCTTTTATAGTGAATTTTTAAAGAATTTAGTTTTTAAAATATTGAACTGACATTTACTTTGTAAGTATTAGGGATGTCAAATCGGTCAACTTTTGATAATCAGTTACTCGGACGTTTTTCCGATCGAGTACCCAGGTACTCGGTAAAATTGCAAATGTTAATTTTTAATTGTTAATTTGTTAAACCCCAGAGCTGTTTTGATCACGTTTTATGAATGTATATAAACATGGAGTCCAACGGAAATGATTTTTGGTACTAAATTTATTATTAAATAAACACAAATGACGCAATCATAAAAAATTACAAATGTTTAGGATCTATTTCATCAATGCAAAAAGAGGATAATCTGTTACGCAGGTTTGTAATGATTAGACTAGCGAAAGAGAAGGAACGGGCGTTGCTTGGATCGCTAGTCTAATATTTTTTCATATGTTGGTTGTTTCCCCGTATACACTAAACTTACCATGGAAACTGACTTTAAAAATTTTTTTTTTTTGGAATCTTTACTTATTTTGAAGTGGGTAGCGGCATTTCTATGCACGTCCGATTTCACTGCCGTATATTAATTAAATAATGTAAAAATGATTGGAAGATAATAGACCATATTAAACGATGTTCACTGAAATACAATCATTGAATCCATTCAAAAATTAAGACCACATAGGTGAGAACAGCTGTGTACCAGGTGATTGGTCACTAATTACTGTGTATACACAGCCATAGGCGATAACGGGTGTTTACATGTGTACATAGATGACGACACGCTAATTACCCGTATGCATATTTAAGTTATTTTTGATAAAAATATGTACTTTGAAATAAGAAAAAATACACATCCGAGTGACCGAGTACCATTTTTAGTATTTGATACTCGGACGTTCGATCGAGTACCCGGTTAACTGGGTACTCGTTGACATCCCTAGTAAGTATATATATTTAGAACACTATTCATCCGAAAATTTTTGAACTCCAAGATAAACTTTATATTTTATACTTCACTAAATACATTTGGTAGTCATACATCAAGGAAAAAAAATCTATATTGCGAAGTCGCTATGCATACTTTGACCAATTTGTTATATGGATATAACGAATTACAGATATAGCGAAGTGAATTCTCAGGTCCCCAGAACTTTGCTATAACCGAGTTTTACTGTACATGTACTGATCAATAATTATCATATTCTGGTATTAATAATTATTAGATATTAATCATAATTTTCATAATATTTGAAGAAATTGCATGTGAAACATGGAACTAGAGTTTTATGGCAAACCTTAATGGTTTCCATGAGACCCTATTAAACATTTCTTACTATAATACAAGTAATTACATTCAAATCTTTTTAGGACAGAGATTAAACTTCCAGACATTCAAGAATTCAAAATAACAAAGTTCAGTTGTACATACCATAGACTTAGCAAGGCAGAGATTCTGCACAGGACACAAATCACAGTTGGGAGATTTGGGGGTACAAACTGTTGCCCCAAGCTCCATCATTCCTTGATTAAAATCCCCAGGTTGATCAGGATCAACAATCTCATCAGCTAGACTCCTAAAATTCAATGAATGGCAATAATCATTCCATTCTGTTATCATGCTTTTGATTAGTATTTTTGCTAAGATGAAAGTAAAATATTAATAAGTAGGGGACTTTTTTTTTAGCCCTGATTAAGTACATAAAACTACCATAGTTTGTTCTGGACTGGCTGACTTGTAGAGTTGGCTCCAATGACTCTCATCCTGCACAAAACTCTGATCACATTGCCGTCAACAATCCCTGTGGTCTATTAAAATAAAATAAGTACTATTTTCTCTCTGCATAGCAAAATATACACAGTGATTCATAGGAGGCAAATGGGCCACAATGCTCACCTTAGTCATGTTTCACAGTTTGAGAAAAGATCAATTTTGTGTTTTAGAAACATTATTTTGGTGGTATGTTTCCTTTTTTTCCCTTATTGTTAATTTCTTTACATAAATACTCAGCATGTTCCTCAATAAAAATACTATATGCTCCAAAAACTTTAACCTGGTTGCTCATCCGGAAAATGTAGGTCAGATCCAGCATCCAAAGAAAGTCCAGTAGTGTACATCCTTAGATATATCATCCATGCAAGTTTGGTCAAAATAGGACTTATATTTGCTTGGAAATGAGATCTGCTCCAAAAACTTTAACCCGGTCACTCATCTGGAAAATGTAGGTCAGATCCAGCATCTGAAGCAAGTCAAGTAGTGTGCATCCTTAGATGTATCATCCACTGCAAGTTTGGTCACTATTGGGCCTATAGTTAATTGGGAATGAGACTTGCTCTAAAAACTTTAACCTGCTCCAAAAACTTTAATCTTCTCCAAAAACATTAACCTGGTCATTCTTTAGCTGAAATGGCAGTATATGAAACCTTGACTGGTACCATGAAACACTAGAAGCATCCTCCATGCATCTCTGATTAATATAGGGCATAGAAGTACTTGAAAAGAAATCTGCTCAAAAAACTTTAATCTGGGACGCCAATGCCGAGGGTATTACATAAACTCCCCCAACTTCGTTGAGGTGAGCTAAAAATTAACAGAAAGATTTCCCCATTTTAACTCCTACCTGATTATAAGCAATAGAGGCAATTGCTGACGTTTTTAAAGCAATCTACTAAGCATGAAGTCTTGCTACTCACATAACTTTACTTCATGGAGGCAACTGCTCTGTCATCCCTGACCCTCGGCAATGTAAGTAATTCCTTTCACTAAACTCAACTGACCACAAGAAGATGTCACAATTGCCATTGACTCAAATCTAATTAAAATTATATGTTGGATCCATTCTCACACTAGCTACACTAGTATGTGAGCATGTCTAACATCTAATCTTAATTAGATTGCATCGACTCTACACTAACCTGATCACAAGCAATAGAGACAACTGCCCAATCTTAATATCCACCTGACCATAAGCTAAGGAGACAACTGCCTACCATAAACACTCACCTGACTATTAGCTATAAAGATAACTGCCCAGTTATAATAACCCCTTAACCATAAGCAATAAAGACAACTGTCCAATCATAACACCCCCTGACTATAAGCAATAAAGACAACTGTCCAATCACAACACCCCCTGACTACAAGCATTTAACACAAATGCCCAATCAACACCCATCTAACCATTAGCTATAAAGGTAAATGCCCAATCATAAAACCAACCTGACCATCAGCAATAAAGACAACATTAAGAAACATCCCCCACCTGACCATAAGCTATAACCAGAAGTCTCTGACAAGACTGTAGCTCTACTGGTTGCATTTATAAAGGAAGATAAAAGTAGCACTTGGACTTGAAACTTTGCAACAGCAATAAATAGAATAATGATCCTTAGTTTAGTCTCTTTTGTGGCAAGATTTATTATTATATCAGACTAAAACTGTAGGAGGAGTAGCCTTTTAAAACAATTTTACAGAAATTTTGATTTAAGTAACCATGGCAACATCATTCAACAAAATCAAAAAACAATAACACCAATTATGTATCTCTGTAGTCTACTTGTATGTCACATTATACTGAAATCAGACAAAAAAGTGTAGGAGTAGCGTTTTGAGGGTATTTCAAGAAAATTTCTATTTTTAGTATCCAAGGCAACACTGTTCACCGAAATCCAAAACTGGTACAGAAAATTAAGTATCTTAGTGTAGTTTACTTGTGTGCTAAGTAATACTAAAATCAGACCAAAACTGTAGGGGTAGCATTTTGAAGGTATTTCAAGGATATTTCTATTTTTAGTAACCATGGCAACAATGTTCATCGAAATCAGAAAATCAATATAAAGAATTATGTATCTTAGTGTAGTCTACCTGTGTGCCAAGTTATATTGAAATCAGATCAAAACTGTAGGAGGAGTAGTATTTTGAAAGTATTTCACAGAAATTTCTATTTTTAGTAACCATGGCAACACCCTTCATTGAAATCAAAAACCGATATATAGAATTATGCATCTTAGTATAGTCTACTTGCGTGCCAAGTTATATTGAAATCAGATCAAAACTGTAGGAGGAGTAGCATTTTGAAAGTATTTCACAGAAATTTCTATTTTTAGTAACCATGGCAACACTATTCATCAAAATCAAAAACCGATACACAGAATTATGTATCTTAGTGTAGTCTACTTGTGTGCCAAGTTATATTGAAATCGGATCAAAACTGTGGGAGGAGTAGCATTTTGAAGGTATTTCAAGGATATTTCTATTTTTAGTAACCATGGCAACACTGTTCATCGAAATCAAAAACCGATAAACAGAATTATGTATCTTAGTATAGTCTACTTGTGTGCCAAGTAATATTGAAATCAGATCAAAACTGTAGGAGGAGTAGCATTTTGAAAGTATTTCACAGAAATTTCTATTTTTAGTAACCATGGCAACACCGTTCATCAAAATCAAAAAACGATATACAGAATTATGTATCTTAGTGTAGTCTACTTGTGTGCCAAGTTATATTGAAATCAGATCAAAACTGTAGGAGGAGTAGCATTTTGAATGTTTTTCACAGAAATTTCTATTTTTAGTAACCATGGCAACACCGTTCATCGAAATCAAAAACCGATATACAGAAGTATGTATCTTAGTATAGTCTACTTGTGTGCCAAGTAATATTGAAATCAGACCAAAACTGTAGGAGGAGTACATTTTAAAAGTATTTCACAGAAATTTCTATTTTTAGTAACCATGGCAACACCGTTCATCAAAATCAAAAACCGATAAACAGAATTATGTATCTTAGTATAGTCTACTTATGTGCCAAATAATATTGAAATCAGACCAAAACTGTAGGAGGAGTAGCATTTTGAATGTTTTTCACAGAAATTTCTATTTTTAGTAACCATGGCAACACCGTTCATCTCTGACCAGTAGAGCTAAAAACAACACCCACCTGACCATACGCTATAAAGACAACACCCACCTGACCATAAGCTATAAAGACAATACCCACCCGACCATAAGCTATAAAGACAACACCCACCTGACCATAAGCTATAAAGACAACACCCACCTGACCATAAGCTATAAAGACAACACCCACCTGACCATAAGCTATAAAGACAATTCCCACCTGACCATAAGCTATAAAGACAATACCCACCTGACCATAAGCTATAAAGACAATTCCCACCTGACCATAAGCTATAAAGACAATACCCACCTGACCATAAGCTATAAAGACAATTCCCACCTGACCATAAGCTATAAAGACAACTCCCACCTGACCATAAGCTATAAAGACAACACCCACCTGACCATAAGCTATAAAGACAACACCCACCTGACCATAAGCTATAGAAGCTATTGCTCCTGCTGTGTATCTCCCAACTCCTGGTAAGTGTTTTAACAAGGTCTCTGCTGTCCTTGGCATCTTTCCACTGAATTCTTTAACAACCTAAAATTAAATGAATTTTTTTTGGCTATTAAATTTTACATTAGATTTTTTTAGGGGGTGTCTATTAAGTGATTGATTCTTTCAACATTACAACCTTTTTCAATAATAAATTAAAACATTTTATATTCTGATACGCTTAAATAATACATGCTTACAATAACAAATACCTACAAGTCAGATCAGCAATGTTTTACATATATACCACAATAAATCATCTTCTGGTTAACTCTAACCTTAAAAATTATTTACATTTGGGACAGAAATACATACATCTCATCCATCAGCATTGTAGAGAAAAACAAGTCAATGAAGTACTTTCTGTTTAATATATTGATACACTTCTCACTTTTTTGATATCATTAACTTGTCCTAGACAATTCCTTAAAGTAGTTGTATATGTTTCTGTCACTGCTGAGAGCATTTACATTACTAGCTCCCTGAAGTGGAACCCAAGGTTCTAGTGAGCTTTTCTGATCATGTATGGTTTGTTTTCTATAATTCACATTTTTGAGATCCCTTTCACACAAACTCACCTTCTGAGTTCCCACTCACTCAAACTCACCTTCTTCTAAGTTCCCACTCAATCAAACTAGCCTTCTGAGTTCCCACTCAATCAAACTCACCTTTTGAGTTCCCACTCACTCAAACTCACCTTTTGAGTTCCCACTCACTCAAACTCACCTTTTTAGTTCCCACTCACTCAAACTCACCTTTTGAGCTCCCATTCACTCAAACTCACCTTTTGAGTTCTCACCCACTCAAACTCACCTTTTGAGCTCCTTCCAACAGTCTCCTTCCTCTACTGTAGTAACCCAGACCTGCCCACATCTCATTCACTTCCTAGGATTTCAAAAATGTACAAAAAGCTCATTGAACAATTGCTCAAGGTAAATGTTGTTACAAAATAATACTCAATCAGAAAGAATTACATGTACCATTTGACAGTGTCAGTTTGTGATGAAAAACAACATAAAAAGACAGGAGGCCCATGGGCCTCAATGCTCACCTGAGTCAATATGGCCCTGTTCTTCTACATCAACAGATTTTTTTCCTACATATGTCTACATAAAACTTTGATCCTCCATTGTGGCCCCACCATACCCCTGGGGGTTATGATTTCATCAAATTTGAATCTACACTACCTGAGGATGCTTTAATATTAATGACTAATCATGGCTTTGGTGTTCTTGAGATGATGATTTTTAAAGATTTTTTCCTAAATATTCTCAGTTAAACTTTGATCCCAAATTGTGACCCCTCCCAGGGATCATGATTTGAACAAACTTGAATCTACACTACCTGAGGAAGCTTCCATATCAATATGACCAATCATTGCTTTGTTGTTTTTGAGAGAAGATTTTTAAAGATTTTTTCCTATGTTTTCCCACATTAAACTTTGATTCTGGCCCCATCCTACCCTAGAGGGTCATGATTTGAAAAAAATTGAATCTACACTATGTAATAAAGGTTTCACAAAAATTTCATTTTTTTGGCCCAATGGCTTGAGGTGCCACCAAAATTTTCTATAATTCTAAATTACCTTCCCTTGAAAAGAAAATTTGAAATTTGAACAAACTTAAATCCCCTTCACCCAAGGACCCTTTGTGGCAAATTTGGTTGAAATTTGTCATAATTCTGAAGAAGTCAAAAATGTGAAAAGTTTACATATAGATGGACAACAGACAAAATGAGATCAGAAAAACTCATTTAAGCTTTCAGCTCAGGTGAGCTAAAAATACTTGGTGTTTTATCTTCAAATGCAAATTTTCTAAGTACTCAAACTTTACCTCAAGAGATGCTTTTGCCAAGTCCTGTAGTGTTGGCCATTTCTGTAAGAATACTAGTAACAACGTTGTATGCATGTTTATATTCAACTCTATCATGTACTGTAATGCAACATACATTTTGAACAGTGTTGCCTTGTCTGGCTTCTGAGTTATTCATCCTGTGTCTGTTATTAAACAATTCAGATGTACAAGTATATGGGTATTTTAATTTGCAAGGACAGAAGTCTCATTAATAAGAGGCCCATGGGCCACATCGCTCACCTGAGCACATTGGCTAGGCAAAAGCACAAATCAGTTCAGTATTGAAAAGATTACCCGGGGGGGGGGGGGGGGGGGGGGTTTGGTTACTTGAGAAGATTTTTAAAAAATTTTCCCATATATTCCTTTGTAAAAATTTGATCCCCCATTGTGGTTCCTCCCTATCCCAGGGGTCATCATTTGAACTTGAATCTACACTACCTGAGGATGCTTCCATATCAATATGACTAAACATAGCTTTCCTGTTCTTGAGAAGAAATATTTTTTCTACATGTTCTTATGTAAAACTTTCGATCCCCCAATGGGCCCCACCCAACCCCCCACCCAACCCCTGGGGGTCATCATTTGAACAAAATTTTATCTACACTACCTGAGGATGCTTCCATATCAAAATGACTGATCATGGTTTGCAGTTCTTCAGAAGAAGATATTTTCCTATATATATATCTATTTAAGACTTTGTGGCCCCATCCTACCCACAGGGGTCACGATTTGAACAAAATAGAATCTACACTACCTGAGGATGCTTCCACATAAATATGATCAATCAGGGCTTTGCTGTTCCTGAGAAGAAGATTTTTAGCTCACCTGAGCCAAAGGCTCAAGTGAGCTTTTCTGATCACATTTTGTCCGTCGTCCGTCCGTCCGTCCGTCTGTCTGTCCGTCCGTCTGTAAACTTTTCACATTTTTGACTTCTTCTCAAGAACCACTGGGCCAATTTTGACCAAACTTGGTACAAAGCATCCTTGGGTGAAGGGGAATTTAAATTGTTAAAATGAAGGGCCAAGTCCCCTCACAAGGGGAGATAATCAAGAGAAGACAAAAATAGGGTGGGGTCATTAAAAAATCTTCTTCTCAAGAACCACAGGGCCAGTAAAGCTGAAACTTATATGGAAGCATCCTGGGGTAGTGTAGATTCTAAATTGTTCAAATCATGACCCCCGGGGGTAGGGCGGGGCCACAATGTGGAATCAATGTTTTACATAGAAATATATAGGAAAAATCTTTAAAAATCTTCTTCTCAAGAACCACTGGGCCAGAAAAGCTGAAACTTATGTGGAAGCATCCTGGGGTAGTGTAGATTCTAAATTGTAAAAATCATGACCCCCGGGGGTAGGGCGGGGCCACAATAAGGAATCCAAGTTTTACATTGAAATATATAGGAAAAATCTTTAAAAATCTTCTTCTCAAGAACCACTGAGCCAGAAAAGCTGAAACTTATGTGGAAGCATCCTGGAATAGTGTAGATTCTAAATTGTTCAAATCATGACCCCCGGGGGTAGGGCGGGGCCACAATGTGGAATCAATGTTTTACATAGAAATATATAGGAAAAATCTTTAAAAATCTTCTTCTCAAGAACCACTGAGCCAGAAAAGCTGAAACTTATGTGGAAGCATCCTGGGATAGTGTAGATTCTAAATTGTTCAAATCATGACCCCCGGGGATAGGGCGGGGCCACAATAGGGAATCCAAGTTTTGCATTGAAATATATAGGAAAAATCTTTAAAAATCTTCTTCTCAAGAACCACAGAGCCAGAAAAGCCGAAACTTACGTGGAAGCATCCTGGGGTAGTGTAGATTCTAAATTGTTCAAATCATGACCCCCGGGGGTAGGGCGGCACCACAATAGGGAATCCAAGTTTTACATTGAAATATATAGGAAAAATCTTTAAAAATCTTCTTCTCAAGAACCACTGAGCCAGAAAAGCTGAAACTTATGTGGAAGCATCCTGGGATAGTGTAGATTCTAAATTGTTCAAATCATGACCCCTGGGGATAGGGCGGGGCCACAATAGGGAATACAAGTTTTACATTGAAATATATAGGAAAAATCTTTAAAAATCTTCTTCTCAAGAACCACTGAGCCAGAAAAGCTGAAACTTACGTGGAAGCATCCTGGGATAGTGTAGATTCTAAATTGTTCAAATCAGGACCCCCGGGGGTAGGGCGGGGCCACAATAGGGAATCCAAGTTTTGCATTGAAATATATAGGAAAAATCTTTAAAAATCTTCTTCTCAAGAACCACAGAGCCAGAAAAGCCGAAACTTATGTGGAAGCATCCTGGGGTAGTGTAGATTCTAAATTGTTCAAATCATGACCCCCGGGGGTAGGGCGGCACCACAATAGGGAATCCAAGTTTTACATTGAAATATATAGGAAAAATCTTTAAAAATCTTCTTCTCAAGAACCACTGAGCCAGAAAAGCTGAAACTTATGTGGAAGCATCCTGGGATAGTGTAGATTCTAAATTGTTCAAATCATGACCCCCGGGGATAGGGCGGGGCCACAATAGGGAATACAAGTTTTACATTGAAATATATAGGAAGAATCTTTAAAAATCTTCTTCTCAAGAACCACTGAGCCAAAAACGCTGAAACTTATGTGGAAGCATCCTGGGATAGTGTAGATTCTAAATTGTTCAAATCATGACCCCGGGGGTAGGGCGGGGCCACAATAGGGAAATATTGAAATATATAGGAAAAATCTTTAAAAATCTTCTCAAGAACCACTGGACCAGAAAAACTGAAACTTATGTGGAAGCATCCTGGGATAGTGTTGATTCTAAATTGTTCAAATCATGACCCCCGGGGGTAGGGCGGGGCCACAATAGGTATTACAAGGGGGGGAAGTCTGGTAATGAACAGCATGGCCAAAGTTACTCAGGTGAGCGATGTGGCCCATGGGCCTCTTGTTAAAATTTTTCCTATACATTTCTATGTAAAACTTTGATCTTCCATTGTGGCCCCATCCTACCCCCGGGGGTCATGATCTGAATAAATTTGAATCTACCCTACCTGAGGATGCTTCCATATAAATATGAACAATCTGGGCTTTGCTGTTTCTGAGAAGAAGATTTTTCCTATATATTTCTATGTAAAACTTTGATTCTCCATTGTGGCCCCGCCCTACCCCCCGGGGGTCATGGTTTGAACAAACTTGAATCTACACTACCTGAGGATGCTTCCATATAAATATGACTCATCACGGCTTTGCTGTGCTTGAGAAGAAGATTTTTAAAGATTTTTCCTAAATATTTCTATGTAAAACTTTGATCCTCCATTGTGGCCCCATCCTACCCACGGGGGTCATGATTTTAAGAAACTTGAATCTACACTACCTGAGGATGCTTCCATATAAATATGACTCATCATGACTTTGCTGTTCTTGAGAATGAGATTTTTAAAGATTTTTCTTATATATTTCTATGTAAAACTTTGATCCTCCATTGTGGCCCCGCCCTACCCCCGGGGGTCATGGTTTGAACAAACTTGAATCTATGCTACCCGAGGATGCTTCCATATAAATATGACTCATCACGGCTTTGCTGTTCTTGAGAAGAAGATTTTTAAAGGTTTTTCCTATATATTTCTACGCAAAACTTTGATCCTCCATTGTGGCCCCGCCCTACCCCCGGGGGTCATGATTTGAACAAATTTGAATGTACACTACCTGAAGATGCTTCCACATGAGTTTCATCTTTCCTGGCCCTATGGTTCTTGAGAAGAAGATTTTTAAATGATGCATTTATTTTTTCACTAATTCTTAATTATCTCCCCTTGAAAGAGGGCGTGGCCCTTCATTTGAACAAACTTGAATCCCCTTCACCCAAGGATACTTTGTGGCAAGTTTGGTTGAAATTGGCCCAGTGGTTCTGGAGAAGAAGAAGAAAATGTGAAAAGTTTACAACAACGACGACGACGACGACAGACAACGGACAAATTTTGATCAGAAAAGCTCACTTGAGCCTTTGGCTCAGGTGAGCTAAAAATGCAAGTCCTTCATTCTGTCTATTTAAAGTTGCATGTCTACAGCAAGAAATTTCCAAGTTAACTATATAACATGAACATTAATGAGTGTAAATACTTCACTTCACTACATTGTTTTATGTGCTGAGATAGACATTTCTGTATGTTTTACTTATATACTCATTATCTGTTTTCAAAGAGTGTTATAGAGGTACATGTATTGTTTTGAAAATGAGTACCCTACTTCAGAATGAATTGTCAACATGATAGAGGGTATTTCCTCCTAAAACCTTAAATGAATGTAAACACAGATAATCAAAGATTACAGAGCTCACCATATTGAATGTTATCATTAAGTAAGGCAAAGTCCCACACCAAACAAATGTTCTGATGGTGTGCATCCACAGATGCAGCATCTATGCAAGTCTGGCCTGGGTAGGATTTTTAGCTACATGGGAATGGACTTGCTCAAAAAAAATTTTCTGTTCAATCATCTGGAAAATGTAAGATTCTGAAGTAAATCTGGTAGTGTGCATCCCTATATGCACCATCCATGTAGGTTTGGTCGGCATAGGGAAATCTTCTTATCCCTAGATGCACCATCCATGCAAGTTTGGTCAGCATAGGGACTTAAAGTCTTAAAAGAACCTGGGAATGAACCTCTTCAAAAAAAAAAACTTTAATCTGGTCAATCACCAGAAAATGTAGGTCAGATCCAGTATAGAGCAAGTCTGGTAGCTTTCATTCTACATAAATCATTCATAAGGCTTATAGTTACTTGGGAATGCTTAAATAATTTGAACCTGTTTACTCATCAAGAAAATATAGGTCAGATCCAGTATTCAAAGCATGTCTAATAGTGTGTATCTCTAAATGCATCATATTAACGCAAGCACAGGAGTTCGCGTACCTATCAATTTTACCGAAATTTTCAGTAAATATAAAAAATATGTAATACCTATAATAATAATGTTATTATTATAGGTATTACGCATTTTTTTTATTTACTAAAAAATTCAGTAAAATTGATAGGTACACAAACTCCTGTGATGCAAGTTTGGTTCTGGTAGGGCTTACAGTTACTTGAAAATGGACTTGCTACTAAAACTTTCACCAGGACATCAATGCTGATGCCAGTGTTGGGAAGTAGAGCATAAGCTTAAGCTCATCTAAACTTCATTGAGGTGAGCTAAAAATGTAGCTATGTAAGACGTAAATTGATCCAAAAATATAGTCCTTGTATGGGTTATTTTTGTGTATGTCAAATTGCAACTTGAATTTACTGACCTTGATCAATTTTATTTTGGGACAACCAATCACTAAATGAGAATTCTGGAGCAAATCTTGTAACTGAATAAACATTGTAGGAATCAATCAATTTAAGAATAAATATTGCTGTAAATGAGAAAAAAAATCTAAAAATGCATTTATTTATCAATGTTTTAATGATGACATACAGCAAAACCATTTATCTGTACTGATATTCACTTTATCAAGCTTTCCTACATTTCAAGCACAAATCTTTGTAAGATCTTGTGAGATCTGTTATGGCTGCTAAAGAAGACGACTGGTAAATGTGTGCAGTTGTATTTTACTATGTGTTAGCATATAAAGGGCTAGGTTGTTTATTTTGAATAAAAATTTCACCTTATTCAAAGGAAGACTAATTCAAAAGCTATTTATTTTGTGTAAAGTAGCACATATTAAAAGAAAATTACATCACTTCAGAGATCCTGAGGAAATGTAGCCCTCTCCCAAAAACATCAGATAAAAAATCAGAGAGGGCTACACTACTGCTGCTACAAGTGTGCATGACTGCTATTTAAATTTCTTTGTGTAATTTATACTTGTATTCCAATGAGACAGAAGAGCTGTATGTGTTCTCTAAAGCTCTGTTAATATGGGCTCATACTTAGTACAAGTGTCAATTTTACTTGCAAGCAAATTTTACTCTTCATGTGTAAATGTAATTTTTGCAAAGCATTCTCAAACTGTATGAAGTTTGCAATTTTAAAGTATTGTGTAAATTCTTGTTTAGGCTTCCTAACTGCTCTTCAACTCAGTGTTCCTACCATGCACTAAGAATAACATTGCCATTTCTTGATCAAACGCTTCTTTACATAATAATACAACAGATGGTCAGTTCTTTCTAAAATAAAAAAGATGCATGTTTTCATGAAATGGATGATGCTTCATATTTCTAAACAATCAATATTTCTATCCTTGTGTAAATTTTGCTATGTGTTCACATGACTGAAAATACACCAGCAGTAAATTTAC
Source organism: Saccostrea echinata (assembly GCF_033153115.1). Lineage (NCBI taxonomy): Eukaryota > Metazoa > Mollusca > Bivalvia > Ostreida > Ostreidae > Saccostrea > Saccostrea echinata. Next base: position 1,210,319 of record NW_026889786.1, read on the forward strand.
TCATATGTAAAAGTTAATTTGCACCTAGTCTGACTAGATGTAAATTTGCACTAGGAGTAAAAATGTTCACATCCAAATCTTGCTTACCACCCCTCACATGCAGATAATAATGTCAAGTTCAAATAAACAAGATTATTTTATTCGCTTATTCAAAGACTAACATTTCTAACCTTCATCCATCTTTTATAATAGTCAATTACTGTGGCCACTTGTGTTTGTTGCAACATGATCTCTGATACCCACACTGCAACAAAAGTATGAAATATACTGCATCTGACAATCTTCATTTGAGAAAGCACAGTTGTGTATTAAATACAAACATTTATGACACATTAGAGTGTCTGTTCTTTTTAGTATAAATTCTTTTTATTGTTTCTTTTTCCATATTGTGCGAGATTCAGCTGAGGTGGATATCGATATAAAAGCATAAGGCAAAATATCCACCCGAGCTGAATCTCGGCTGAGATTACATTGTTTGGAAATCAACATTTCATTATGTAGTGTACATATATCTGTATATCTTGTGATTTTGTCTAATCGTTTCACAGAAATATCATGATGAGTTTCTTCTTCTTAAACATGACGTATGTATGATTTCATTTTCTTGCTCTGCACAACCAAAATTAACGTCTCTCTTACTACTGTGGAATCATTTTAATTCGTAGGGGCCAATGTTTGTGGGAGCAAAATTTTATTCATTCATGTGTACATAATTTCGTGGGTTACTTGTTTATACGGTAGATTAAATGAATCAATATGTTTACAAAATAAACATTCGTGGGGATGTAAATTCGTGGGTAAGGGTGACCCAAGAAATCCACGAACAATGGTCTCCCATGAAAAATGATTAAACAGTAATTGGCTGATAGCTACCTGCATACGCCCTTTGATCAATATCTGGATTTGTCAGGTGTTTTCTCCATGGTAAATCTCTTTGATTTTCTTTAAACCACGCCACTAAGCACTTGCGGAATTCTCTCTTTTCCTCGTCTTTAAAGTCGTGAATTGGTGGATTTGACATGCCTATAAAATATAGCTCTCTTAATTTCATCACTACCACCTAACATTACCCAATTTACATTGTGTGGGTATTAATTCGTCACTGACGTACGGATAATCAGTCAGAATCAACTGAGCATGTACCAATTAAATTGCATGTTCTATAATTACTATTCAAATCTTGCTGCCTTTTTTTTTACTAGGCAATGTACATGTATGTAATCTATGGGCACCAATAATCGTCAATATGAAAATTTGCAGTTATTTCACATAAAATTATCAATGCTACAGACACAAAGATTTTACCATCGCCAGGTCCTTTATCTGCGAACGTATCCTTTAGTTTTCGCTTCACCATATCCAATATCACTTCGTTATGCAATATATTCACGAGGAAATGCGGGATGGCGCCAAAACGTGATTGTATACCGATCCCGACCTATTTAGAAGCACAAAATTCTATCTCCATATGAATTTACATTCCTAATCAATATTTATACCGTTGTTTTCCCCAAGTTGTCAAAAAAAAAATCAACAAAAAACAAAACAAAACAATTAAAAAAAACAAATCAAAAACAATCAGAAAAAAATATATGCATAAATCATCCGACTGTCCACTTTTAAGTGATACAAATTATATTTTTTCAATGTAAACTTTTTTGTATTCATAATCCTCATTATCCTCTTAATAGCTTCAGATTTTTTATTACCTCTTTATATATATATATATATATATATATATATATATAAAACCTGGGTTAAACCAGTTCTTTGAAGATCCCCACTCAGTCTTTAGAAGACATTGGTCTGATCAATAAATGTTTTCATTTCAATTTTCAACTCTTTACAAAACCAAATGAAGACTGTAGCAAGATGTCATGCAGTCAATTAAAGGTAAATCCTTTGTCAATAATGATGCTCAGTACCTGATCAGTTTACTCTGGATAAATATGCCCTTTCATACAGGGTAAAGGCACTTTATCAAATACTCTTTACCAATCAGATATTAGATATCTACACAAGAGTATATTATTTTATGCGCAAGTTAAAGTTTAACTGGTTCATGAATTCTAGTGCTATCTACCATCATAATAAAAACAAAAATCTGTTTCATTAAAATTTTAATACATGTATTATACTAAAAAAAAGTGTTATTAAAAATTGGAAAACTAGCAAACAGTTTCTCTTTAAACAATGAGTCTAATTTACTAGTACATGTAGTGTAGTGAAATATTCACATTTCTGTCAAGTATCTCTGGTTCAAAATCACAAAAGCATGTACTTTGCGGAGTTAAACATGTACATCTTTGTTCATAATTGTCAGTCATTGAAAGCATCTCGCACTTTGTTCCAGCCTACTCCAATTTTAGTGTGATATTTATCCACCTGTAAAAACAAACAAATTCTTTGAATTGGATTTTCAATCAATAAATCAATATAATTTAGTTTGGTACAAAATTCAAACTTTCCATAGACGTGGGGGAAAAATGCTTTTAACACTGATTAAGGGGGGGGGGGGTTTGTATTAGCCAGTGCTCTTACACTCCCATTTGTAACTTTCCAGATTTCACAACAGTGCTTGAGCACAAAAAAGTAAACAAATGGTAACCCCAGCACAATCCCTCTCAAATTACCTCTCTTGGTCTTTGAGTAACATTATGTCCAAATATAAGTTATATTTGTCTCTTTATTTATTATTTACAAGTTCCATTAAAAGCTATTAATTAAAAATTAAAAATTCTTATATAATTCTTTTCTTCAATTGACCTGTCAATTACATTACTTGCAGTAATTAATTATCATAGGTGAATAACAAAGGGAAATACTGCAGAAGTACTTTTTTTCCACATGGTATTAATTTATGCTATATACATGTACGTGGTCACATATTTTCTTAAGGCATAAATCTAAGAAATCAAGTAATTTTCTACACATATTCCACGAATTTTTACCCAGTGGAAATAAGTTGTTTACAGTAACAGGAACCATGACATTCACAATTTTTTCCCCTTCAACCATCGATACTATATGCTAAAATTGGTTAAAAATTTGTTTAGCAGTTCCAGAGAAGAATCTGAAAATGTTTAAAAGTTTACAACAAAAATGGATAGAAATAGGTCACCTGAGTGATAGAGGTGACCTAAAAATTTCAGATGGCTTTGAAACTGTACAATGGTGACTTACTGCTCCAACAAGCTCTGAGTAAAGTCCCATAATGCCATTAGCTTTTTCTGCATGTGCTCGCTGCCTTTCTTGTAAAACATTCAAAAGATGTTGTTTTTGCTCCTCCAACTCCCTTAAACCTTTCTCCTTATCACTGAAGTGTTGCATCATTAACAAACGTTGCCTATAGAATAGAAATTATGAAAATGACTCAAACGAAATAAATATTATCGTGTATATGCTGTATATGATCTGACCCTTAATTACAATTTCAACAAAAGTACATGTATCAAAGTCAGATAAATCACGAAAGACCACAAAATACTTTTTTAACTGAATAAAAATCAAAAAGTGGTTGATTTTTACGCCCCCCCCCCCCCCCAAAAAATAAAGTAGACCTACTCTTGAAGTTGATTCAAAGTTTCTTGCATTCCCTTGTTCTTGTTTTGCTGCTGGAGGGCTAGTTTGTAGAGTTTTTCTTGTCTGTTTGAAATATTCTCCTCCACTATCTCAATCTTCTTCCTCAGATCTCTCATGGAATCTTTCTTGTCCACTGTCTTCTCTCTGTATGCCTTGATATCATTGGCCTTGGATCTACAAAACAGTTTTCTTATATTTAGTTTTCATTTCTAAATAAGTTTTGTTACTAAGGGTTTTTGAATATGGATGTAAACAGCAGAATAATAAGTATACGTTTATCTTGTTTTACCAAACCAGCTTCCCCATTTCCCTTCATTTCTTCCCCCTTTCCCTCCATTATTTCAGGTCCATAAAAACTTCAAACATATCTTTTTTTAAAATAAAAATGGCAATTGATAACTGGCTACTCAGTTGGAATGATGGTAATTGGTTACAAAATTTGTAATCGGTTAGTCAAAAATGATTACAATAAGTCTATATTTGTAGGCAAATTTATTAAAAGTTTATTCTATTTTTAAAAAATCTGAACATGGATACATTAGATTTTCACGTCTAATTAAGTCAATTTGGAGATATTCACGGCTCCGAGTTGAGAGTGCTGGGGAAATTAGTCAGTTCGTAAAGTGTTAATTATTGATAAACCACCGCATCTTCGTCCAGCTTATTATTATTAGTCTAATTATTTTTTTTGGGGGGGGGGGGGGGGGGATGGAAATAAACTCATAAAAGTTTTAATTAAACATAAGCAAATACTACTGATTGTTTATCAATTCTTTTTTTGTAAATGGATAGAGCTTTCTTAGGAAAATAAAATTTATCAATATGTCTTAGAATATGTATAATTAGATACAATTAACCAGTCAATTGGTCAGAACATGTTGCAGTTAACCTACTGGCAATTCAGTATTCAATTGTCATCCCTACTCTTTAATAATTCTACATACATTCCAAGATTTTGTTACTTTCATTAAATAAGATATAAAGATGTAAAAACCCCTTTATAAAGATATGGATGAGGGTAAAACATTGCTCGTTATCCTGGATACTTGAGCTTACATTGCTGCGTCCACATCCACTTTTATGTTGTGTAACAGTTTGGTAGCTTTTTCATTGTTGGAGATGGAGACCTTAAACTCCTCCACTTGTTGTCTCTTGGCCTCCAGCTGTTGTCTCTTCCTCTCCAGATTCCCTCGTAACTCCACCAGATGTACCTTCATCATATCCTGTTCCTCCATAACTTTTTCGGGGGACTGGACAATTTTCTGACTAAGCTTCTGCCCCTCCTCCTCAGCTTGTGTGATTGCCAACTTAACTTTGTCCTAAAATTTCAAAAAACCTTGTAACTTTTTTTCTATACAATAATTAATCTGTTGAATATGTCAATTCAATCCAGTCATTTATTTGCAATTTTAAAATCAATTGAGCTGTTTATTCATTTCCAGCTCTTGAAGCAAAATTCATATCAAATTACTGTAGTTAATGGTAGTGATGTTTCAAAATATTCTTTAAAACTACTCATCTAAAATAAATCAAAGAACTTTGTTTGAATTTTGCCATTTCAAAACTGAATTATATCATTTACTTTCATACTTTATGGAAGTGTTATGCATCTAAATGCAGATAAAACCATAAAACTAAAATAAGCCGTACCCTATTGGCAATTTTCTCCGCCAGTCTGGCCTTGACCTCCGTGGCAGCCTTCTGTTTCACAGATTGTTTCCTGAGTCGTTCCTGTAATCCGTCATTCAGAATATCCAACTGTTCTTGGATCTATTACAAAACACAAGTGAATTAAGATTCAAACACATTTACATCTCATGAAGTAGAATTCAACACATGCATCATCTTTGTATTTATCAGTAAGTTAAAAAGAGTACAATGAACATTTCAAAGCAATGCCTCTGAGTATTTGTATTTCAAAATGCTAATGTGTTGCAAGAAACCTTATTTGAAATATAAGATAGTAACAAATATCTCTGATTTTGCTTTTACATATATATGCAAAGAACAGTTGATTTTTAAAGTCAATTATTATGGACAAAATGTACCACTGACCCTTGCTGCATTTATGCTCAACAGGTTAAAGAAGTTTAATAAAGTGCACTGCACTAAATACAAATATGCTTACATGTGTACAAGTTACATGTGCCTACCTTGGCAAATTCTGGGTCATTCTTTGGTTTTTCAGCTTTCAATTCCTGAATCTTTGCCTTGAGTCTGTCTCGTTTCTGGATCATGTGATCAAACTGATCTCGAAATCTGTCCTGGAATAATAAAAAGAACTAGAAATATGTCCATAGGACATGAATGCCCCACCGAGGGTATATTAGTAATGCAACATTTTAACACAAATTGAGAAAAGTGAGGTCAAGGTCAAAGGAAAAGTCAAGGTCAAAAAATATTGATGTAGTTGAATAGCTTACATCAGTATGTATCAGCATATGAAGTTTGACACTAATTTAAGAAAAGTGAGGTCAAGGTCAAAGGAAAGGTCAAGGTCAAAAAATGTTGATGCAGTTGAATAGCTCTCATCAGTATGTATCAGCATTTGAATTTTGATAACACTATCTTGAATGGTATCTTTAAAACTGAGCTAAACACTTATTTAAGAAAAGTGAGGTCAAGGTCAAAGGAAAGGTCAGGGTCAAAAAATGTTGATGCAGTTGAATAGCTCTCATCAGTATGTATCAGCATATGAATTTTGATAACACTATCTTGAATGGTATCTTTAAAACTGAGCTAAACACTTATTTAAGAAAAGTGAGGTCAAGGTCAAAGGAAAGGTCAAGGCCAAAAAATATTGATGCAGTTGAATAGCTCTCATCAGTATGTATCAGCATATGAAGTTTGATAACACTATCTTGAATGGTATCTTTAAATTGAGCTAAACACTAATTTAAGAAAAGTGAGGTCAAGGTCAAAGGAAAGGTCAAGGTCAAAAAATGTTGATGCAGTTGAATAGCTTACATCAGTATGTATCAACATATGAAGTTTGATTATCCTATCTTAAATGGTATCTTTAAAACTGAGCTAAACACTATTTTAAGAAAAGTGAGGTCAAGGTCAAATGAAAGGTCAAGGTCAAAAAATGTTGATGCAGTTGCATAGCTCTCATCAATATCTATCAGCATATGAAGTTTGATAAAAATATCTTGAATAGTTTCTTTGAAACAGAGCTTTGAACAGAGCTAAACGCAAAGTGTGACGGAAGGACAGAAGGATCGAAGGACAGAAGGACGGAAGATGGACATGACAAACACTATATGCCCCGGCCATATCCATGGCGGGGCATAATAAAATGTGAAGTTGTTAATACATGTACATAAACAAGTACCTGTATACAGAGGACAATCTGGCTGTGGTTTCAGTAAATAATTTATATTATAAAACATCATGAAGTTTTTCACAAGTGACAATTTATAGTTAAATCCATTGTCTTGTTCCTGTCACTCACATTTTCTTCCTTCAAGTCCTGGTACACCTGAATCCTTCCTTGTTGAAACTTTATAAAATTGGCAATAGCACACATGATCTTTAGAACTCTGTTTGGAGCTAAAACATGATGAGATATATAAATCACTTGTGTATACATTTAATTTTTCTATTAATGAGATACAAATGTCCACTTCAGAATGATTATAGTTAGAAGATCCTTACATGGTTCTTTGACATCCTTCAGAGAAAAATCAGCAATTCCACAAGATGACAACATTCTTTTTCTATTAAATTCAAAGAAAACAAAAGTAGATGAAAGCAAGACAAAGATCTACTACATCAAAAATTACACAAAATACTATGAACACCATTCAAGTTTGAAAGAGATTATAAACATTTGTTTATATCAAGGCATACATACAATGTAAGGGAAAGTAGGACAATTTCAGTGGCTTCTTCATACAATTCTGGAAACTCCATCTCATCTTTGACATACAAAACTTGCTACAGAACAAAATCAATCAACTTTTTCAATTTCACTACATTGCTTTACAACTTATTTTATTCTGCTACAAAAGCATCAAACAATATAGCAATAAACAGAATTTTAAAAAAGCCCTGATGAAGATTCAAATCTGACTCTTGATTTTTATACAAGAACATTTATATTGTTAAGACTTTTTGCTGAGGGTCATTACCTGTATAATACTCTCAAAAGACACTCCCGATAAAACCTCCACCAAACGACAATAAATCTTCTGCCATCTCTGGCTCTGTCAAAAATTAAAAAATATATTCAACTGCAGCAATTTCTTTTTTTGGTTAGTAATATAGTAACCCAATTCTTTTCAGCAACACTTTTTATTCATAATTTGGATTTGAAATCCATTTCTGGCTATTAATTTTCACAACTGAGGAACATTCAACATAAATACTTAGAAATTGTTTGCAGTGCTTAATATTCATGAGTAAAAAAGGTCACAAAAATCACAAATATTTCTCAAAGATGAATAAAGTTGGTTTTCACCAAGTGCAAAATACATAAATGTTCAAATTGTATTTTTTTCCTTTCATTTATAAAAGTTGTCAGATTCACACCCTGCTCAGTCTGAGTATTACACCCTGCTCAGCCTGAGTATTACACTCTGCTCAGCCTGAGTATTACACAGAGTTTGGAATGACTGTCAGTAATTTAAATAAATTTGTCTATATTGTTTGTTTATTATCAGTACTATAACTATTTTTATGCTGGTATTTAGACATCATGTGATAGGGCATTCCTTTAATGTACAGGAAAGCAAATTTTTATATTCCATGGAAGGTCTACAGTTTGAATTCCACTCAGATAAAAAAAAAATCTTTCTTTCTAATAAAAAGTTCTGTGTAAACTTTTTGTATCAACCCAATACAAATATTTACACTATAAAATATGAATAAGTTTCAGCATTTATGTGTAGATCTAAAAAAAAAAATATCTGAGTATAATAGATTGTCCATGTTGATATGAATATTTCTTTCACTGAACTTACATTTGGTTGTTTGAAGTCCTTCTCCTCCAGTGGTAAATCAGCTATGATGTTAAGATCCTGTACAAGTTGGTCAGCTGGGAGCAGTGGAAAGGAATATTGAGTTTTATCTACAATATGAAAATATACAGACTTATTCATTTTTATATTAATGCATGATAATTTACATTGTCCAAGGCAACTCTTAACAATCACTCAAATGGGTAAAATGATATTCAAAATAAAAAATTGTATCTATATCTAAGTCCATATGGAACATATGGGTGTTGTAATCCCCTCACCCCCCCCCCTCCTCACATTGTTAGGGGGTTCTGAGTCCATTTGTAGCCATTCCGAGTCCACTTGTGGTCTGGGGACTCCTGACAAACTTCATTCAGTTTTTAAGGGCTGACTGCAGTCAAGTCTTTTGGGAAATTTACAAATCCTGATTATTTATTCTTATCTCTCGACCAATCACATTTAAAGCCATGTACATCACATTTATGTGACAATCAACCAATAACACATGTATTTTAGGTGTCAACTACTGATAATATATGAAGTCTAGAGTACAGCTTTTGAATACTTTTAAGCAAAAGATGTATTTCTATTGTTTGGATAACTGTACACAATTTTGTGTGCTTAAAGGCATGGATATTTATGATTGCTTTACATTGTGCTGAATTATTACCAATCAATTATTTCTTAATTGACCTCCTTTATAATTTCATTCAAGAAGTAATTGTGTGGTCACAAATCCATTGTTTTATATAGTCCCAAATCTTTAAGAACTTTTAGTTCAAAGTTTCGCAAGGAGATTCAACTTGAAGAGCAATTTTTATATGCATATAGCTACCTAGCTTAATGTAGTGATTGTACTGGACCTTTTCTTATTACCCATTTCTATATAACAGTAGCAGGACATTATCTTAAACTTAACAAAAATGTGAAATGAAATAAGATATCAGAATTAAGGTACGATATTCTGGGAATCCATTTATACTGTATCTATAATGTCATTTAGTCCGAAATATCTGATGCTTTCCAGGCGTTTTTCACGATTTTGATATTTTACATGCCAGGAAAACATCAGAACTGGCGCCATTATGAAAAGTGGAAATTTCACCATCCCAACTAAACTCAATTTTCGATACTTGCAAATCGAATTAAATGTCAAACTCACAACGTATCAATAGTACAATGCTTCCAGTTCTCACCAATATCGCTTAAAAGAAAATATCACTCCACATTTCGATTCAGGTCTCTTGAGATTTCAAAATGCACGAATTCAAAACTTCATAAATTAACAATTTCGCATAGTAATTAATGCAAAATTGTTACTTTACAAAGTAATCATTCTTTGGCCAAAATTTTGTCGTATTCATTATCAGTGTGACTGTATCAAGAAATGTGGTACTCACCATGTTGCGCCGTTCGGCCATTTGGCAACAAAATGCAAGTAATGCAAAAAGTAAGTAAAAATAGCTTCTTTGGGTAGGTTTAAATACCTAAGTAGCTATTAATAGCTACGTAGGTAGAAATAATCTTTGAACTGGACCTGATAAAGTTGTTTACAAAAGAAAACGCCTCCCAGAAGGCCCCGATGGCAAACTCTTTTTCTTGTTAAACTAATTTCAGAAAAATAAATGTTAAACATATAAAAATAACCCTTCTAAAATAGTCTGAATCACCTGCAGTATGGTAAAATAAAGATTTTTTACTTACCCATATCTATTTCTTTTCAAAGTACGCGCTCGCAAGGCTTACTTTTTTAAGAAAACGAAAAATAAAATCTATTTATTTCAAAATCAAGCTTTCGTATATTTGGTATAGAAACAAAAGATATTTGTTTTAAAATTTCAGTTAAGCATATTTTTTTTTACCTTTGTCTCCGTTTATTCTTAACATACTATTCATTCCGTTTTGTCATTAATTTGAAGAAAGGGTTGTCCTATTCACCGCGATCGTACAAAATTAAAGAGTGCGTTCCCCATTAAATTGAAAACAAAAAGTATTTATATCTATTGAAGTTATTTAAAGTGAATTTAATTAAACTTTTTGAAAATTATCCACCAATATTAAATATACTGCTGCATCCTTTAAACAGAGAAATAAATATTTTTTTTATTACAGTTCGGGTTCGATATTGTTTTGAAAAGTGAAAGTAGAAAAAAAATGGAAGAAGTGAACAATGTGTTAGATATTTCAAAGGATGACAAGTTATATGGAGATGTGATAACTTTATCGGATTCATCCGCTGATGGAACATTTCTGCTTCATCACTTCCTATCGTTTTTTCTCAGCAGCAATATCGATAGACATGTTTGCTTTGTGTCACTCACACAGTCCTTTGGTCACCAAAAATCAGTTTGTCAAAAGCTTGGAATTAATTTAACACAAAAAATAGAGTCATCTCAACTGAAGTACTGCGACGTGTTGAAGGCTTTTGGGAATCGATTGCTGGATATACGTAGTGACAGTTTAGATTGTGTGAACAGTTTTGATTCTCTGCAGGGAGTCTATGAGATGATCAAAGCTAGTTATTTAGAACTACAGAATAAACGGGGGGATCCACCTGTTGTGATTGTCGATAACTTGAATGTTTTACTCAACATAGGCTACCATGTTAAAGAAATTAGTGCATTTATTCAGTATCTTTGTCAGCTTATTTCAGCACCAGAGTCAGATTGCAGGGGGACTCTAGTTATGTTTATCAGTACAGGAGAAGATTCTGCTGATGAAGAAGCAAATCTTGTTTGGAAGAGACTTTTGCACTTGAGCAACCTAGATGTTCATGTGTCTGGTCTTGAGAGTGGATATTGTAAAGATGTACATGGCAAGGTAAAAGATAATTTTTTTTTTGCTGCAAAACAATTAAATCTGATTAAGTATTTTGAAATGCTTGTAGGAAGTCAGACAGTGGAATATATAGCTGGGCTGATTTCCATGAGCCCAATAGCTCCTTTGGGAGAAAACCTGCATGGAGAGTGCAGGCTCTAGGGTTTAAGTTATAGAGATGAGGGGGGTGCTTGCTTTATAAAATTTATTGCTTCTGTATACAACCGTGAAACGACAGGCCTAAAAACCTGTTACAAATACCTATTGGGTTGTGGATGAGGACCTGTAAAGAGATAGGAATATGGATTTTAGAAGTAGATACATCAACTAAATGAACATTGACAATTATAGCTTCAAGGCTATATCAATAAGATCACTCTTCAAAAGGATAAAACAGCCACTCAGAGCTATAGTGGTAAGCCAGAAAAATATTTTTGTAAATGATGTTTTTGTCTACTTCATTGCAGTTGATATTTGATTTTAATTATTGTAGTGGTCAATTGAGGCCTTATTTAGATATATATCTTCTCAAAATTGATAAAATGTAATATGTTGTGCACAATGCTACCCCTTTTGAGGTCTGAATCTCCCTCTTTTTCAACACAGTAGATTAACATGTATGCTACTCTTTTTTAGATTGAAGTCAAAAGAAGAAATTGTATCAGAAAGAAAAACTCAAAAAGCATGCAGTTTAAAGTTAATGAGAAATCTGTGAATTTCTTTGCCTCTGGAATGTCCAAAGCTGTCCTTGGTTGAATTAAAAAATATCAATAAAAACTTAATAAACATTTAATTATTCTTTATATTTTATAATCCTGTTTTAGAGGGTAAAGTTTGATGGATTTATCACTTTCATTTTAAATCATACCTTGTTGGATTGCTCTTATACATGTATATCAAAGTTTGCTTGAACTTTCATATTGATAAGTACAGTAGTGAATTTTAAAAAGTACATGTAAATGAAAGTCAATATCAACGTGTGACTTTGAATTTGTCTCACTACATATGACTTCTAAATTCACACAATTTACACAGCACATCAACATCTTCACAATTCATTAGCCATAAAAATTGGTTATTTCTAGACATACTATTTGTATATATTCAGGGTTGTCCCTAAGAATTAATATAGAAGGGGATGTAAAAAAAAAAAAGTAGAAGGGGGTCTGGGGTTTCTACCCTAATGGGGAGTTTAGGGGGAATACTAAAATAACCGGGGGATTACGTCTTTATTGGCAGGGAAATTTTCTACCCTTGCGGTCTTAGGGACAACCCTGTGTATGATATATAACTTGCATAATTTGAAATCCCAGGTACATGTATGTAGGTAAATAGGTATAGGCCTATAAGGTAGTAATTCATAATCAAGGTTAGAAAGTTTACATAGGATAGTGGGGTGGGTCATCTCTGCACCACTACCTTGTATAGTAAATGAAAAGTAAATATGCCAAGTTATCTCTTGAGCATTTCAGCCTTCAAGATTAACTATGATACTGATAATGAATTTGAAAAAAAAAATTGTTCATGTCACCAATATTATGTAATAAATTTAAAATTATAAAGAGTAATGAAAAAATTATATTGAAAATTTATTTATTACAACTGGAAGAAGTATACATGGTATATGTATTGAGTATAGTTTTTATTCCAAATTTCCTACAGCATGAGTAACTCAGTGTTTCTTGGGCAGCAAATCGTCTAGGCCTATGTCATTTATTTAATTTGGAGAATATGAGTAAAAAAATCCCAAGCAATTGCTCTGCAGAAGTAAAAAAAAAAATCTTTCAAACATGTAAGATCTACGTATTTTCGATTGTACGGTTCGACTTACGTAAGATGAACGATTGATCACGCTTTACCAAATTGTCTTCCACTTCGCATTTCATGCCGGGGTCTTACCCCGGCATCATTCAAAAGAATGAATCTACACTATATAAGGATGCGACGGAAGATGTGATTTTTTGAATATAAATAAATCAGTTTCAAATAATTTTTAATGATTTTTACCTAAATTTTAAATTTTGAATTAATTTTGAAGAAAATGCACATTTTTAAAAATGTTTTTGTTTAATTAATATAGTAAATAATTATTCGTTTATTTCTTTTATAAAAAAAAGTTGGAATCATTAAAAGTATTTTAAAATTACTTTGATCAAAATATCTTAAAATGGGAAGTAACTCTTAAAAGCACAACTAACTTCCCTCTGGTTGATACCAACAATATCGGAAAGATTAAGATTAAATCGGTTATTCATATCATTTTTACATAGCTTTTAAGTGACCTCAGCAATTGCAAGTAGGGGTTTTTGTGTCCATTCTATTACCACAAAAATGGACGGTGAACCTCAGTGTGGCGACGAACCTCCTCAAGCGAGTCCGGGAAACACCAGAGAGAGAGAAAGAAATACATGGTTTTGACTTTTGATAATGTGATAATAAAGCCAAATTTTCGAAGGAAACTCAAAAACCTTATTAAAGATGTCGTAGCAAAATGTTGTCAGGACATAGGTCCAGTGGCCCAGGAGAAAAAAAAAATCATGACTAAGTAAACATACATTATTCAAGTTATCTTTATTTATATAAGTTATCTACTATTCGCTAACATCTAAATGATAAATTTATAACACTATTATATAAAAGGGTTTTTTTTACCAATCAGATACCGTAGACTGAAAATACAAAAGTGTAGATCAACTCTTGACATATTAATTAAATTAAAGGAGATTTTTTCCCACCTCTGATGTTTGGAGGTGCGTGTTTGCTCTGATCCTATATTGTATTGTTTAATGGACTTTTGAGCTTGAATACTGTTCGTTATCTCCTTATATTTCATTATGCAATGCTGGCGACTTTCCCCAGCTCTCTACTAAAGATAGAATCTTCTATACACAAGAATTATAATAGATGTGCAACGTCTTTTTGACAGATTTATTAAATTAAAACAATTTTTAATGCGTTTTAATACAATATTAGATTTTTATTGTTTGAAAAAAAACATACTCTCAATTCATTGCATGAAAAGTTTTACTTTAGGTATGATAAAGTTAGTTGTTAATTACTTGTGTGAAAAACCTTGAGATATTATTCTTTTGATTCTTGAAAATTTACCTGGATGAAAAAATCTTTTATGGGAGGTAACTCTAAAAAGCTACCCAATATTTCATGGAGTTGTACCATCTAGCGTTAAGATCCTTTATGAAATCTAAGTAAAAAATCTCGCTTTTTCATGCCCGAACTAAAGACCGCTGTGAAATTCATCTTTAGGACACTTTGCATATCTATAGTTTGGTGTTGTTTTTTTTTATACGGTATTAATTAATTGCCTTAACGTGTCAACAGCTATAGAAAGCACAAATATAATAATGATAATTCGCTATATTTTCCTTTTTCTCTGTCAACTTGACAGTTCAGTCTATTTGGAGCTACCAAACTATCAAAATTTTATGAGAGAGGGAGAGCGATTTCCAAGGGAATTTTTCGTCATTGTGTGTAAATGGTAACTCATGGTGACTTTGCATATGATAATATACCGATAATGAATAATTTGTCACGTCATGCTACATTCATGGTTAACAAAGGGGGTAAAAATCAATTTACTTATAAAGCGATATAATAAACATTCAAAAAAGAAAAAAAAATAAATCAATGGTTCAATCATTTTATTTTGCTCCGACTGATCAGATACTAAATAATAAATCTCACTTTACCATGGAACCGAACACTTTATAGACTTGACATTACTAAAGTAACGCGCGAATGTTCTTCATTTGGTATTGCTGTCACACCTTTCAAATGCAAATATATTTTATTCGTTTTTAAGATAAACAATTTTTTCTATAAAGGAATGAACTGAAAAACGAAATAAAACATGGGTTTCACATTGATTCTGTTTTTCCAAGCTACCAGCCTGACTACGAAATCGAGGAGTTTTAATTTCTGTAAATTATACATGAAGTATTGTGTTTTGACATCATCGCAACGCGCTGGAATCTGTAAATATATGAAAGGGACATGCAAGAACAAGCACTAGGCGGTGAGACAAATCCCAGGAATTCTGTGAGACAAATTAGAGAATTTTATTAGGTAGGTAAAGTTCATGTATTAATATGTAAAGAAGGTTAAGAACAGGATTCATATCCTAAAGAACTGTAAAGCGTGGCTGTCTCTATGTGGGGTTCTCACGGGATAAATATTTTTCTCGCTCTATCTGAGTTTATGATCCAATATTAATATATTAGTATAATGATTTTCCTCTAACCTACTAATAACTAACATTTTATTATTATTTCAATCATGTACAGCGGGGAGGGGGGATTCTCATATGATTACTGGGTAACTCCGAGCTTGGCCATGTCCCTGCCCCAGATTCCTATTACTAGTGAGAAATGAGTGTTTCAATCAGATTAAATGTACACAGTATCTCGCCTCCATTCCCAGGATTCTTACCATGTGTAAATCTACAATTCTATCATTTTCTTTAATTTTTTTTACCTTACCAAGTAGCCAACTTTGAGGGAAAATGGGTTATTCATTATCCATTTATCTAGTCAATTTTGCATTTTCTTTGATCATTACATTACCCATGCCTCTGATTTCATGCGTCAAGTATGTTAAATAATAACATTTTCTTTTATCTTTGAATATATTTTTATTATTTCTTATTCTGGTTATTGTTTTAACGTGTAACACCTGGTTACAAAACACAATCACACATTCCGCTTGAAATATCTCTCTACTCAAACTATATGTCGCCTTTAGTTTTTTCTCAATTTTCTTGGTAATTTTTATTCACGCTAATGTTTTTTTAAATGAATCCTCGTTTTTTTTCCTCTGTGTGAATGTTGGCCTGTATGGCCAGTATCTACTTGCTTCTCTCAACAGGATCAGTGCCCTTCTAGGGACCCCTTTTGGATGACAGATCCACTACTGTTGACCTTTTTTCCCCTGACATCCTCTACAGCTTCCTTCTCTATTTGTATTGTTTTGTTTTGCGTTTGATTAGGCGGGCTAAAAGGGACCAAGAATATTGATAAAATATTGTGAAATATTTTTCTATCATCCGTATACTTTTTACATTGCAAGTGTAATGTCGATCGCCAAAGCTAAAGCATACCATTCACTACAGTACCTTATACCTAATTTCTGCAAATTTTGGACTCTTCTGAGTTGATACACAGACTTTGACGTCTCTAAGTCTTAGCCTAGCAGTTCATTAAGCATTAGTTCGTCCCTAGCCGTTTTTTTTCTAATGCACAGTTTCTTATCAGACGGATCATCATTCTGAACATCTCTCTTAAATCTCAAATCCATATAAATGGCAAATATACGAACTAAGAGTGTCTGTATTACAATGCTTAGGACCCGGTCTGTGAAGTTTTCAAGGTCAGAAGTCCATCAAAACTCAATCCATCTGGCCACCTATTCTTGGGAGGTCTTTAAAATTCATAACCAACACTCTTCAGTAAATGTATACACGTATATATGTATACAAATATGTATGTTTTATAGTCATCATAACCCCCTGTAGATTTGCCAGTGTTTCAATTTTTTCAGGGGAAAAACATAGAATTCACCCACGTCCTTCAAAGGATATGTTAAATTGTTCACTATGCCAACATCAAGTTCTATTTTAACAATATGGACGGGAAAATCACACTCAGGTTGTTAAAAGGGAGGAAAGTTGTTATATACATGTACATGAATCTAATTGAAATGTGTTACAGTTTTTTATTTCCTTTTTAATGAATCAATGGTTTTGGAAAATTGTAGGCTTATCACTGACAGATGGGTAAAAAAAGCAGCAAGTTAAAGCCAGACTCACTGGACGATCTAAGGTCACAGACCAAATTCAGTGATGCAGAAATATTAGAATGGTACAAGGGATTTAAATTCGAATGTCCAAACGGGGAATTATCTATAGAGGAATTCCGAAACATATACCGAGGTCTTTTCCCGACCGGAAATGCAGAAAAATTCGCCGAACACGTCTTTCGAGCCTTCGATGAAAATCGAGACGGAATGTTAGATTTTAGAGAATTCATGTGTGCTCTTAGCGTGACTTCCCGAGGGACAGTTGAAACCAAGGCAATGATGGCTTTTAAGATCTACGACTTGGATAAGGATGGGTTCATCACTGAAAGTGAAATGACAGAAATTTTGAGGGTGAGATCTGTTTAACCTCTCTGCACAAAACCTTTACCGGAAAATAATTTGAAGTAACTATCCACATCATAAGTCTACTGGACTTCTACGCGATTATATTTATTTTATATTTATTTATATATATATAAACTGTAGT
This sequence comes from Saccostrea echinata, assembly GCF_033153115.1. NCBI lineage: Eukaryota > Metazoa > Mollusca > Bivalvia > Ostreida > Ostreidae > Saccostrea > Saccostrea echinata. The sequence continues at coordinate 1,227,977 of NW_026889786.1, forward strand.
TGTAAAACTGTGGCTCTCTGTGAAATCTCAATTTTATTTCTCAGAGACCTACAGTTTTGCAGCTAGTCTCGATAATACTAAATCGAGATTTGTGTAACACGACTTGCTATTCCTGGGTTAACCTGCAAAGTAATATACCTCTACAAATTCATGCATTTTTGTAGGCAATGAACAAGATGACAAGTGAGTTCAATATGGGTCTTTCACCCGAGGAGAAAACAAAAGAAATCTTTCTAAGAATGGACAAAAACCAAGATGGAAACCTGTCCATGTCGGAATTCATCAAGGGTGTTCAGACCGATTCCTCTATAATGCACATTCTTACTTCCGCTTCAAATACAGGATGACAGTTTTTTTATTTGACAGTTTCTAATATTTATAAATGACGATGAATACATTTTGTACTTAAAGCTTCCACCAACACTAAGCTTAATTCATTACTATGCTGACCTTTTCTTCATAGTATGCACCATACAGTTTGACACTGAATTTGCAAAAAAGTTTAATTTGCCGTATATCATTAATCAAAGTGTTAACGTAGTTTTTAGTTCTGCTGGTCAAACAATGGCTTCTGTGATGGTAAGGTGCCCATCTCTCGCCGTTTGTATGTAAACAATTTTCAAAATGCTAATTAACCTTCCAACAGTTTTGGTTCAATTGCAATAAAACTTGGTACACAAGTAGGGTACACTAAGATACATAATTCATTTTTTACGATTTTTGATATACGATGTAGATAGAATGTTCTATCGTTAAAATGATAAATATCCTACGGATCCGGTTTGGCCTATCCCGAGACACAGTTAGATTATTCTAACTACAAATGATGCTGTCATGTTTACTAAAAAAGATTTTTTTTTAAAACGATACTCCTCCTACAGATTTAGTCCGATTTCAATAAAACTTGGTACACAAGTAGACTACACTTTGATCAATAAAAGTATTATTCAGTTTTTGATTTTTACGAACGGGTGTTGTCATGGTCAATAAAAATAGAAAATTCTGAGAAATTCTTTCAAAATGCTACTCCTACAGTTTTGGCCAAATTTCAATAAAGTATCGTCGCCCGCGTGGCGCAGTGGTAGAGCGTCTGCTCTAACTAGAGATGATCCTTACGTCGCGGGTTCGAATCCCACTGTGGGACGTGGAGACCGGTCCTTCGTACGAGACCGTATGAACCGAGGTCCCGTGTCGCAGTAGATGTTGGCAAGAAAAAGATCCCTCACTGCTCAATGGCCCTGAGTGCCGAGTATAGCTCAAAATTTGCAGCTCTCCACCGCCGTGTGGTGGTTTCTCCATATGAGTGAAAAATTCTTGAGAGGGACGTTAAACAACAAACAATAAAGTATCCATGTAGACCGAGTGTATATAAGATAAATAAAAAATATTTATGGATTTTTTGATTTCGTAAATGGCGTTGCCATGGTCACTAAAAATAGAAATTTCTTCGAAATTCTTTCAAAATGCTTCTCCTACAGGTTTTGTCTGGTTTCAATCAATCTAAGTATACAGTAGTTAAAATTCTTCAAAAGGATACACCTCCTACAATTTTAGTTCGATTTCAATAAAACATGTTACATTCTATTTATTGACGTTGCCTAGTCCTCTCTTCCTTAGTTATAAATGCAGACCAGTAAAGCTACAGTCTCGTCAGAGACTTTTTTTTTCTTCATTCTATTTTGCACACACTTTACTGAATTTGTTACCATTTTGAATTTCATTTGAGAGGGAGAGAGAGAAAGCTGATTCCTTACCCAACCGCTAAATTGTTCGCGGTGGTGTATCTTGAATTCGATGTGCTAGTTATTGTTGTGTCGGTGATAATATTCGTCTAACAATTATGAAACAAGAAAACATTGATGTAACCATCAATTGTCGCCCGGGAAATAAATAAAGTAAACAATGGAAATGAGTTTTGATCATCAAACCGCTTCGATATGTGTGAAAAAGGCATGCGTCTGAATGATGGAGACAATAGTCGAGAATATTTTGAAAACTTATAGTCGGATGAAAATCGAACAAAAACGATTACCCTTTTAAACTTTATCAATTTCTCAAGTAAATGTTGGCTGCATAAAATATAATTTGAAACCAGACACATGCATCACCTATTTTCAAAAATGTCTTTCACTTTAAGAATATAAAACACGAACTGTGTAAAGTACATTTTTACGTTTTTATGCGATAAGTAAAATTCGATCTTCTAAAAAAAGGGACCTGTCGTTTTTTCGATAGTAAATGATAAGCAACTTTATATATTAAATATGAAAAACATATATATTTTTACAGATTCACTTTATGGAAGTAAATATATTGTGTATCTCGTAATTTATAAAGGGAAAGAACATTCTGATTAACAATCTTTTTAATGTTTAGAAAACCTTTAATTCTGAATAACTTCTCCCACCTCAATCCCCATATACCAACACTTAAACTTATATGTATAGAGCAGCCCGGTCCTCCGGGCTGCAACAAGAGATGACAATTTACTGCGGTTTCTTTAAGTAGCCAAACTGTGTTGTATATTGCACCACACTGATCTTTTCAAGTTGAAACATTAAATGGCATGGTTACATATAAATTAAATATGTATTTGATTTTATGTACTTAAGTTTCAATTATTTGTATATATATAAATCTTAAATGTTCAAAACGAGAAAGGTGAATTTAATAAATTCTGTAACTAAGTCCATGTGGATAAACATTAAAAACTTAAAGCTTTAGGGAATGATGTAAGAAGTACATATTTTGCATTTTCACATCCATTGCAATGGCCAAAGTCTATAAATTGGTCATGCAAGCACAAGTACTAAATAATTTATGCATGTTTTGTAAGGAAATGAGAGATAAGGATCAGTGATGTGGAGTATCATACGAACATGATGTAATTTTATATGGAGACAGGAATTCTCATTTAAGGTACACTGAAACTATAGAGTATTAGAGGACATACACTATTTTATAGGGTTTTTAAGTCACAAAGGCTGAAAATCACTAGGGAGATAATTTAGAGCTATTCGGTCTAATGAACGTCCAGAACAAATTAAAATGGTTTATTCTCATGTAAATTTGCATATTTGTATATGTGTCATGAATTCCAGTCTAAAATTTCCTGTTGAATATTGCATTTTTTACCATTCCTTGTCCTCAAAATTCCCTGTATGTAAATCTTTTCATATCTATTCTTTTCTTAAGAATCTGTTATTTTTGTCATCATAATACACATTGCTTGTTTGTTCTATTACAGTTGTTCAAAAGAAAAAAAAAAGAAAAAAAGAGGCGTCTAAGCCACGTTTTGCTCACCTGTATAAAATATGATTAAAACATTGAGTCCCTTCCCCTCCCTTACTATAGACATTTTATTGTGGGAGGATCTACTAACTGAAATACTTTATAAATGCATACATACATACAAACATTAACATACTAGTATACTAAATAAATACAGACATCTTTAATCATATGAAAATATCATCAATTCATATTTAAAGATCTCCTCACATACCTAACATCGATATCAATGTAGTCGTTGATATCATTCATTCTGAATTGATGCGCGCATCGACATTAATGTGAGCAATTATTGATTCGATGCGCGTTACAATTTAATTGTTGAGAGCTTAACTAATGTGCTCAGTAGTCTAATTATTGCTCTCATCAATTCGATCGATGGGGGCATTTAATAAGTAAATTGTTCATCAATTTCAAATGTTTTCCCATTACTATATCATTTTTCAAATTCTTTCCCCTTTTCTAAAAACAAACAATCTTTGATTTATCCTCATTAACAAATATCCATGATCTACAATATTTGTTAACCGATTCAACAGTAATTGAAGAGCAACAACAGTTTTAGTTAAAAAAGTACCATGTTACCTGCGTACATTAGGAGAAAAAAAAAAGATTCAATGATGAGATTTAAAATGCATAGTACACATCCAGAATTTTAAAAAAAAAATGCATTTCAAAATCATATATATACTTGTTGAATAAAAATGGGTGAAAATACTTCACCTTGCATTAAACCGAGACTACTGCTAAAAAGTCACACGTACAATTTTGCCTTGGATTCCAATTTTGGACAATTTCAGCCGAAGTTAAGATCTATAACTTTTTAAAAATCAATAAAAGCAGAGTAAAGTCTTTTGTAAATGAGGTCATAATTAAAAAGTGAAGTGCAAAAATGCCATCACTATCCCACATTTTTACTTTTAAGTTAAAACCAAATTAAGCATCAGTAACGACACTACTATATTCTGCCCATGAAGTAAGTCTATTGCTCAGCTAACAAGACCGATTCCTCTGATAGATCAGAATTATCCACCCCCTTTTTTTTAACATACATGTACTCTAAATATGCATTGTTCATTAAATATACGATCTTCCCCGTAGGATTTGGATCTTATTAGTTTCATTAACATTAATGTCTTTACCTAGTTCTTCCCCCCCCCCCCCCCCCAAAAAAAAAAAAAACATTCACCAACATCACTGGAACTTTCATTATTAATGTCGAAACTGCTTTGTGAAAAATTGATTAAAAATGCATTGCATCGTACATTGGATTTCAAGTTAACATTGCATGAATTGTTTGTCCACTCGCTACGTGTTGTATATAAGATAAAGAGGGGAAAAAAATCTGGCATATTTTTCGGACTTTGCGCGTAAATCCTGTATGTGCATGTGTATCTGTGGGGGGAAAACTAAATGTACGGCTACAGTAAAAGAGAACAGCTAGATCCCCTACCCACTCTATATCCTTCATTGGTATTATGAGAGGATGTTGGAAAAGAGAGAAGTTACACTTCAACTATGTAGGTAGAAAAAGTACTCCCCATGTCAATTTGTACAACGAAACGATAACTAGTATACGACCCGTGGGATGAACACACATACTATCTCATGTAAATTCCAAGTACATGTAACTGTAACGCTAAGTGACACAGTTACGTTTATTAAAGCCTGGCCTATGATTACAGGGCAATACGATTTATATCAAAGAGGTCAGTATTATATTTTTCCGAGGAAGAATCTTCACCCACAGAAACCCCTCTAAGCGAAAGACGATACTCTATATATACAAATACATACTGTAAATTTCTTGTGACTTATCATAATACAGATTTATACTAAGAAATAGAAAATATGTTAAAAAACCCAAGTTGGGTTTATCGTTGTGAGTTTAAAAGCGTATTGCATGGCCTCTAGGTCAGGGGTTCTGGTGTTAGGGCGGGGTTCTATTGATCATATGATAACAAGATGTGTTTGTCAAACACTGATTCCCCCGTATGGCAACTTATAGCGAAGGTTAAACTTTCTCAAATGCAAATCAAATATGTTGTTACCCAAAGTAAGGTCTTGTCTCGAGGAATATACCTTTGAAATATGAAAGTCCCACCAGCAATTATCAAATAGATATGGAGAAGTTTTTCAAAAGTAAGTCAAACATCAAGGTCAAGGTTAAATGATCAAAATTAATGGTGCCCAAGGAAAGGTCTTCTCAAAAGAAATACACTTGTGAAATATGAAAGCTCTAGCTCTAACCGTTCAAAAGTTATGGTCGAGGTTAAAATTTTTCAAAAGTAGGTCAAACTCCAAGGCCAAGGTTAAAGGGTCAAAGTTGTTGGTATCCAAAGGAAGGTATTGTCACAAGGATTACATATTTGGAATATGAAAACCCTAGCACCAACCGTTCAAAAGTTATGGCAAAGGTTAAAGTTTTTCAAAAGTAGAACGAACTCCTACATCAAGGTCAAAGGATCAAAGTTGTTAATATCTAAAGAAAGGTCTTGTCACAGCCCTTGTCACAAGGACTACATATGTTAAGTATGAAAGCCCTAGCACCAACTGTTCAGAAGTTATGGCCGAGGTTAACATTTTTCAAAAGTAGGTCAAACTCCAAGGCCAGGGTCAAAGGGTCAAAGTTGTTGGTATCCATAGAAAGGTCTTTTCACAGTAATTACATACGTGAAGTATGAAAGTCCTAGCACCAACCGTTCATAAGTTATGGCCAATGTTAAAGATTTTCAAAAGTAGCAACTTCAAGGTCAAGGTCAAAGGGTCAAAGTTAGTATCTAAAGAAAGGTCTTGTCACAAGGATTATACACCTAAAGTATGAAAGTCCTAGTACCAATTGTTCAAAAGTTATGGTCAAGGTTAAAGATGGGTAAAATTTTGCAAAACTGGTTTAAACTCACAAGGTCAAAAGGTCAAATAAGATGGTACCCAGAGAAAGGTCTTGTCACAAGGATTACATATTTGGAATATGTGAAATATGGAATCCATTGCTCTAACCAATAAAAAGTTTTTGGCAATGTTAAAGTTTTTTGCGGATAAACAGACAAACAGAGAGACAGACAGACAGGCAGACAGACGGACGAATAGGTCAAAAAGTATATACCCCCGAATCTTCGATTACGGGGGCATAAAAATATATTTATTCTTTGAAAAACCTCTCTGCTCCCGAGTATTTAGCAGACAAAATAAGTGCATAGTTATAATAAACAAGGGTGCTTCTGTCAAAATTGCGAAATTCGTGATCCCTGGGTCCGAGACTCTTGTGTAATGGTGTTCTATTGATTATATTGTGAAAATACATTAATTCTTTGAAAATCTCTTTTCTCTAGCTGCTTCTAGGCATTTAGGAGGTAAACCGAGTACAAAGTTGTAATTAACAAGAGCATTTTGACCAAATTTGTGACATTTTTGGCCACTGGGTCAATGATTCTGGTGCTTGACAGGGTTCTTTTTATCATGTAGATATGTAAATAATAGATGAATAAAAATGATACAAAAATACCTTATACCTGTATTTGTACATTGATTAGTGTAGTGATAGTGTGAGATGAGAGTATATCACAGAGGGACATAAATAGGTCTTCTAATAGTATATGGTTTTGTTAGTATTAGCCTTAACATTTTGTTGATCCCTGATTTTCCCATTTCTTTTTTTTTGGGGGGGGGGGGGGCATTCATCTATCAGTTCATCTTGTTTTATTATATACTTTTTAAATTGCCATTCTATGGATCCTTTACAGTATACTCAGGTGATCTTTAAGGCCCTTTGACCTCCTGTTGATGACGATGCTGATTTGTATTTTAGGTGCGCGATATAACAAAGATAGCATTTCGCTTGAGTTTTCATAGTGGTTGCATTTGTTAAAACGAAATATATCACTAGATTTTGTTTGAAAATTAAAGTTATAAATTGCTGATACGAATTTTCTAAGAAATTTGGAGAGCAGTCTGCACTTGTTGAAAAATAAAATAAAATTTTTAAAAAATGCAGAATACCTTACATTACAACTACGTTGGTCTAAGGTTTTCTACCAAGAATTCAACTAAAAGTAAATGTATTCACCCATTTAATTCTCAGGAGATTTTGACGTTCCTGTAGCGTTCTTATTAGAGCAAAATTCCTGTTACTGTCATTAGTTATTAGCTCTTTCAAAAACATACGACAGACAAAGTCACTGATAAAAGATTTTTTTTTTGAAAAAAATAATTCTCTCGTGTTCATCCAGGGCCTTTAGTTCCTTTAGCTTATAAGAATAAATAAATAGTTAGGTAAACGTTAGGACGATCGCAGAAAATGGGATATGGATTGTTTAATCTGATGAAATTTTCAATATAGCTCAACGTGGAAAGTTGCAGAAGTATACATGTTTATGTTTCATGTTACCCTATCTCACATTTAAAATAAAAAAGAAGAGAGGGTGGAAAGGGGATACGGAATATCCAATAGATAGGGGCGAGGACTGGAATATATATAATGTTGATGTATACAAGTCTAACAACTACGTGAGCAAAAAGCTGTTGGTTCGACTGGTAGAAATTACATGGTAGGTTAAGGATGCTTCCATATAAATTGAGACCGCTTGTCATTAAAGTAAAGACACCAGGCTTATAAGTCACATTTTAAAGAAAAAATAAATATCTAATTCGAAAATACATCTCACGATTTTTAAATTATACAACTACCCCTTTTTTTAAATATACTTTTTATATTTTTGGATAGTCTTTTTTTTTAATAAAGATTTTGGAGGTTTTTGAAGATGTTGACAAATGTTCAGCTAATTATAGAAAGATGAAAAAGGAAAGAAGTAAGCTTGTCCGGATTATTTTTAGGAAGATGGGTAAGAACAGTAGTACGCTAAGACCAGAAACCTTGGAGGATCTTAAGACCCAGACAAAATTCAGTAACGCAGAAATCCTAGAATGGTACAAGGGATTTAGATTAGAATGTCCAAGCGGAGAACTGTCCATAGAGGAATTTCGCAAATTATACAGAAGTCTTTTCCCAAATGGAAATGCAGAAAAATTTGCCGAACACGTCTTTCGTGCGTTTGACGAAAACAGAGATGGAACTTTAGATTTTCGAGAATTTATGTGTGCTCTTAGTGTGAGTTCGAGAGGGACAGTGGAAAACAAAGCAAGGATGGCTTTTAAGATATACGACTTGGATAGGGATGGGTTCATCACTGAAAGCGAAATGACTGAAATCTTAAAGGTGGGATACAGGTGTAATCCTAGTTTTCCATTGCGATCTTAATCTAGAGAATTTTAAAATATTTACTTGTATATTAGGCATTGATATGACATGTATAGTATCTACAGGTAATCAATAAATTATACCTATTTCAAGGTATTGATTACATAACTGATCGTCATTGAATATGTGTATCTCGTATGTCTTGAATGGATAAGTAACATACAATGTACTGTATCCGGTTAACACAAATCTCTCACCGATCGCGTTGATACTATAAATGGAAAGTCGAGTTGAATTTTAATTTGGAAACATTTTCATACACAAATTATTGTATTAAAGGTCAAATTCTTCTTCTGTACCAATATTTGATATCTGAACAATTATCCCTTTGAAATGGCAGACATCTTAAAAAGAAATTACAACTAATGTAAAATTGAGTGATGACGTAAAACTAACAGTACAAAACATTCCTGTATCAAATTTGCTCTAAAATGGCACATGTAGATTAATTTGAAAGATGAATTACCTCTTTAAGATTGTCAGTGGAAAGGATATACATCTAATTGACATTATCAAAGACATGCATTTTTTAAACAAATTGTGTCTACGTTTCATGTTCTGGTCAATACCGTAGCATGAGGGGAAGGGGGTTATCCCACCTTGAATCCCCCCTATAGTTTACGTTCAGACTTTATTAAAATTGGATCTAAATTGAAACTAAAGTATGTGTTAGCCTTCCTTAGTGTGAATGACCCCACTCTCACTTAAAGTTGCTGGGAATCTTTCATCTTTCTCCGTGTACGCATTTCTGAACGTTCACCGCGAATCGCATCTCACAACGTCAGGGGTCCTGGGTCAACAAGTTGCCGTTGGACGTCCAACGGCAGCGTGTTGACCCAGGATCCCTGACGTTGTGAGGATGTGTGAGTCGATGTCCATACCACTCAGGCCCGTAGGAAGCAATTTCAGTTTGGGGGGGCACAGCCAAACATTTTTCAGTTGACAGTTGAGGGAGCACTACCAAAAATTTTCTGACAAGCAAAAAAAAAAAAAAAAAAAAAAAGGTCATCAGGCGGTTTTATTGAGGGGGCACATGCTTATAGTATCTATGTTTACTATAGTAATCTATATATCGGCAAAATTATTGGGGGGGGGGCACGGCCCCCCCGTGCCCCCCCCCCCGGTTCCTACGGCCATGCCACTGATATATTTTAGGAGTGATAACTTTTTATAACAATATCACTTTGTATACAGTGTACAAGAAGTAAACATAGCCATGCAAACGTGACTGTATTTATTGCTAATTAATGCTATATAATAATATCTAAATTGTAGGCAATGAACAAGATGACAAGCAGCAAAACCATAGGTCTTTCACCAGAAGAAAAAACAAGAGAAATCTTTTTGAGACTGGACAAGAACCAAGATGGAAATTTGTCCATGTCAGAATTTATCAAGGGTGTCCAGACCGATTCCTCAATTATGCGTATCCTCACGTGTGCCTCCGATACAGAATGACGAATTGAACTTTTTCCTCATAAATTTGACAGATGCTGAATTGTGAAATTTTTTATTTGTATTATGGTAGGTCCCTACTCAGCAATAGTGGTACTTGACTGAAATATATAACCATCGTGACGTCCTGCGACATCATCTTTTTTTCCCAACATGTCAAAGAAGAAATGTATTACATTACAATTTGGCATGTGAAATGGTGTAACAATAGCAAAGAACAAGGTTCACTTAAGGCCTTTTATGGCCCTGTGAATTTCTGAAAAATAAAAAAATGCTCAGTTTTAGATGAAAATACATTAAATTTTACTTGGACCCTTGCTGACTGCATATCTATTAAAATTGACGTAATTTTTTCGCAAGTTCATGCATTATGTCGTCATGAATTGCGTCATTATCTCCAAATCCTGACAAATTCTTCAAAAATGGCCAAAAATTTAAGCCGTTCTTCAATATTTTGCATAGACCCCAACCTCTGATCTAAAATGTTGCATTACATAATGAAAGTAATGTTTCAGAAGATTATAATCCATGTTTTATTTTCTAGATCGCAGGGTGGGCGCACATTTTAATCCTTTACTGAAATACACTCAAATACACCCATTTTCGTCAAAATTCAAGAACATTACAATTTCACAAAGCCACTTTTTCAATACCTGGACTCCAAGAGAAAACTTTTTTTTTTATAGGAAATGAAAGTACTAAGTCTCTACTTTGTATTGCTGCTTGAAATGAGACATTGGGACTTGGTCAGTTAATTTGTCTATCGATAGGGCCAATTTATGGAGTTAGTGAACCTAGCTCTTTGAATGGTTAAATTTTATTTCGTCTTAGCACTATTTATTAGAGATATGACTACAGACATTTTAGTACATGTATACATATTGTTGTGAATTACTAAATTTTGAACTTGCTTCGTGGCCCTATTTACGCTGTTTAAAATTTCAAATAAATTTTATATCATGATATATAGTTGAATTCTTTTATTCAAATTATTCCGAGGGATTGCTAAAATATGTCCACCGATTTTTGTTATACTAGTAATATGACGTTAAATAAAAAGCGATAACAAATTATGTGTGATGTAAAAGTTTTCAACCCATATTTACATGTAATCATTGAATTCCAGTGTAACAACCATGGTTTACTTGTGATTTTCATTTAATAACATTGTTATGAAATTACATTTACACACAATCTCTGGGTTGTATGCCTGAATTCTTTTTTTTTGAAGCAGGTGTTTGCAGTTTTGAAAAATAAAAAATAACGAACGTTATTTTATTATTATATAATTTCAAACGGGGACAAGTTTTACACATCACTGTCAGGTTTGTCTATAAAAAAATAATCAACAAACGCAGCCAAAAAATGAGAAAAATGTAATTTAAAACTGTGCACTTTGGTGTTAAATGAGGGATTGAAAGATAGGGAGGAATACATTGACTTTTATGTGACGTCAAGATCATTATGACGTCACAATTTCCAAAGGTGAAGGCAACGAATGCCTTGTTGTGGTTTCGTAACATATTTCCAAAAAAAAAAAAAAAGAAAACCAGGATGAATACTTGCCATCAGGTAAGTGATTTAATATGGCCGCGGGAAATAATTAATATAATGTTTATAATAATTTAAGAAGCATATCATGTCGCTTCTTTTCTGTTAATTTTAATTATATCAAATGTATAAATGCCAAATGTATAAATAACATGTACACATGTTGGAGCCCATAGTTCAAATAGTGCAGACCTCATTTGATTAATTTCCATGTGACATCTATTTGAATTTCTTGGAATGTTATTTTTTTTTAATAATATCAATGATTTTGGTCTGAAATTTAAGACAGGAAATGTTTTTTTTGATTAACATTATCGTAATATTCAGATTAACAAACGAACTTTCGGGGAATATGTAACAGCATAATTTGTTTATGACTAATGATGCAGTAGGGGTTGCAAATATCCACTAAGTATTTCTGATTTACCATTAATACGAAACTACCATTTTAGTTCAATTAATTTTGATGCTACATCACTGGTTCGTCACAATCATTTTTACGTCATAATATTAATTATGACGTTAGTATATGACAACGAATGGCATAACATTGTTGTCATTCTTTTCACCGGAAAAAAATTATAATGTGTTCTTACCAGGTTAGTTTTAGGACCACAAAATAAGTTCGTCAATGAGGGACTTGCACCGAGTTTTGATTTCGTTTGCTTACTAGTGTTTTGATACTTATAATTGCTTTGTAGAATTAATACCTTGAAACAAATGTAAAAATTATTACTAGTATTAGTAATTAGTATTAGTATTAGCCAGGATTTATTTCATAGGCAGTTCCGTCAGGTGCCAAATATATTTTACAATAAGTACATGTATATGTGCTTTCATGCCAACCCCCCCCCCCCCCCCCCAAGAAGTTGTACATATACATGTAATTCTTTTTAAAAAATGTTTCTTATCAATAATCAATGTGTATATCTTGACTTCGTAGAACGAAACTGAAGCATTGGATTTTGGACAGAAAGCCATAAAAAGTGTGGTAAGTGCAGTACACTGGCTCCAGACTGTATTTATACTAAGATAAAGGATTCAAACTTTGTTGCAAGGTGTAAAAATTGAGCTATTGCCCCATAAGGGTTTTCATGCTCATATGGTTTATTTCCAGAATGAGAAGTTGGCCATTTTGAAATTCCATTAAAGCTGGGCCGAGAGGGTGGAAGAGGAGAAATTGGAGGGAGAGGTCAGATTTATGCTAAAAGAGTCTTTAGGTCATTCCAAGTTTTTACTATGTTTAGCATCCACGTGTGCCTTGGTTTTTGGCACCCTATATAAGAAAAAAAACACAAAACAAAACAAATCAGGAGTTCTGAAATTGATTATTCTGGTCAAATTCTTTTGAATTCTGTCATTTTCTCCAATGACCTGTCTACAATATGTCATATTAGGTATATTTTAAGCATTTAATACCTTCATTTTGCTAAAGAATAGATCTTTCTATAAAAAAAAATATAGTGATGGAATCAAAACCTTTCAATGACGTGATTTTCATGACTATGAAGTCAGTGTTTTATTTTTGGATTGTGTGCTTTTTGCAAATAGGTAGGTAGGTTTTTGAAAGATGGGTGGACACTAAACAGAGAAAAAACTTGAAATGGCCTTATTAAAAAATATGTTCTAAGTGACTTTGGTGATTGGTTTTCATGTAATATAACTAGGGATGTCAAATCGATCAATTTTTGATAATCGGTATATTCATATATTTATTAATTTTTAAAAATCTGTTTATTATCTATTTTTATACCTGCATTAAAATTACTTTTTAAAACATTTCCTAAACCTTTATTTTATCTTTGCATTACTATAGTAACTCATTCTTGTGCCAACCTAAAGTTTGCATTCATCTAATAACAAACTAAAAAAATGATATACAAGTATTGACACAAACACAAAAAAATGTTACATAATATTACAAAAAAGAGGCATGTACACAGCTGCATTGTTTACATTTTAAATCCTTTCTATTCTCATTCAAAAAATAAAACCAGTTAAATAAATTTAGAATTCAATGACAACATTCTTCTTTACACCACATCAAACATCTGTTTTTGTAAACAGGGCACGAGCTCTGTTATTGTTTTTTAACTCTGAACTTTCTGGATTATAGTTTAATATTTTTTAAGTAACATGTATGTTTCTGAACACACTTTTATTATATGTTTCCATGTGAAATGCTATAGCAACATATAAGTCATAATATTATATGTACTTAGTTGTTGTCAGATAATTCAGCATCTTCATTCCATAAAAGTTCATTTATTCAAAGTTTATTTTCCTTTTATTTAAATCCCCAATATTTTTTATGTTTACATAAAACGGTTGTTTGTACTATATAATTTTATGAATTTCCTTTTCTCTGAGATTTGCTTTGACAACTGCTTAACTGATTGACAAGTTACTTGAAACAATTAAGTTTTGCAAGTAGGTCTTAAACAAAAAAACTGTCAGCCCTGTTGTATTTATCAACAATTAAAACTTTTCAGTGCTGAAATGACTACATGTACCTGAAGTCAAAGCATGTCAAGTAGAATGTACAAAAAAAAAAACAACAAACAAACAAACAAAAAAAACAACAACAAGTCATTCATTATACCGGTAGAAAGCATCATATTACAAGGGATATAATACTGAGTATTTGAATGCATCAATTCTTATCTGACAAACTCTCATTTTTGTAAAGTTAACTGCCAGAACAATTGTGACTAAACAGCTTTCTTATGATATACATATTTTGTTTTCATGCAAGTAGACTTAATATTCAATGAAATATTCATTAGATAAATACTCAGTGTAACTTGTGTAGTTCATATCATGAAATTGTTTCACTAAGGGATGAACAAAACTAGGGAGTACATTTCAAAAGAATTTATTAAATTTCATTTAGATAACAATTTTCCATTAATTAACAAGTACCTAAGTATTGCAAAACAATAAATATATACACATGATAGATTTAAACTGACAGTTTATATTCCTGTGAAAAAAACTGAAAATGCATGCTTTCACAATATCTAGCAATCTAGCAATGAAAGACAAACTGATGGATACAATTCCACTTGACATTAAAGCAAAGTTGGAGGAATAATCCAACACAGTAATTTAAAAAGGACTAAAGACCTTCAATATCAGCACATGGACCACAACACAGATTATTTTATAGTGGAATGTCTTGCCCTGGAAGCCTTATCTTCTTCATCACAGAATCCAGTCTGATCCAATGTCCTACACAGTGTTACAATAAAGGTCAGGGGTTGGAGTCATTGTAGATAAACACAGAGGCTAGCTCATCGTGTTCATAAGTTCTCTTTAGGAAATTGTCTGTTATCCTTAGTCCAGATATTGCCTGAAATAGATACATCAGACTGTTTACAGTGACTACAATGACATATACTAACAGTAAAATAAATACATATATTTGCTTATTTTGTCTTCATAATTCAGAGTTTACTGAACTGAGTCTCTTAATATTATAAATATGTCAAATTTATCTTGGTAGTAGGCATTTTCTAACAAAATTGAACTACATGTAGAAGAACTGTGAGCAAGCTCAGAAAACTATACCCTCACTGGCATTTTTTTTTAAATAACCAATATACAACTTTATAAATGTGACCTTGAACTAGCCCAAATCATCATGGTTAAAAAACAACTTCCTCTGGTCATAGGTTATTTTTGAATGAAATATGGACATGTATGACATACCCTTAGCTCAAGAGTAATCTTTATTAACTTCAAATACTTACATAGAGAGTTAAAAGTGACCATGAACTTGATCAAATGACCTTCAACCAAGGTCATGACAAACCTTCAGGTCATGAACAATCTTTGTATAAGGTTTGACTTTCCAATGTTTCCCAGTAGTTAGAGACTGAAAATGATTTTTTTTTCACTTTTCTGCCAGTGACCTTACACTTGCCAGAATGACCTTGTGTCAAGGTCCTGACATGCCCTCAGGTCGTAAACAATCTCTGAAGTGAGAGCTTCTATTGTTTCTCCATTACAAAGTTATAGCCCAGTCATGATTGAACAGACAGCTAGGCAGAGGGACAGAAAGACAGACAAGGTGATTCCTATATATGTACCCCCAAACTTTGGATGTGGTGGGTATGAAAATTCAGTTGTGTTCCTTTTTGACAATTTATAATTTACATCACAAATCCTGAAATTGTTGTTTGATGACCAAATTTATGATTTTTAATCCTGTAATAGTGGCTATATCAGACAGAGTTTCAGCTTGAGATTTATGATAGTAACCCTGGAATAGTTTCACTCGGACTGATTTTGAGATCCAGATTTATGGACTTTCCTGTAATCCCAGAGAAGTGTCCATATTTATGACATGTTACCTGTAATCCTGGAATAGTGGCTATCAGATTGAGATCCAGATTTATGACATGTTACCTGTAATCCTGGAATAGTGACTATCAGATTGAGATCCAGATTTATGACATGTTACCTGTAATCCTGGAATAATGACTAACAGATTGAGATCCAGATTTATGACATGTAACCTGTAATCCTGGAATAGTGACTATCAGATTGAGATCCAGATTTATGACATGTTACCTGTAATCCTGGAGTAGTGACTATCAGATTGAGATCCAGATTTATGACATGTTACCTGTAATCCTGGAATAGTGGCTATCAGATTGAGATCCAGATTTATGACATGTTACCTGTAATCCTGGAATAATGACTATCAGATAGAGATCCAGATTTATGACATGTAACCTGTAATCCTGGAATAGTGACTATCAGATTGAGATCCAGATTTATGACATGTTACCTGTAATCCTGGAGTAGTGACTATCAGATTGAGATCCAGATTTATGACATGTTACCTGTAATCCTGGAATAGTGACTTTCAGATTGAGATCCATATTTATGACATGTTACCTGTAATCCTGGAATAGTGACTATCAGATTGAGATCCAGATTTATGACATGTTACCTGTAATCCTGGAATAGTGACTATCAGATTGAGATCCAGATTTATGACATTGTACCTGTAATCCTGGAATAGTGGCTATCAGAGTAAGCTTGAGGTCCAGGTGTTCCTTGGGGGCCAGTTTCCCCAGCTGTCTCCCTGAGATCCCAGTCCATAAAAGTCCACCAGGCTGGTTGTTTTGGAGGGTCAAGGTTAAATCCATGCCTCTTTCACTAAAAGCAATATTGTCAGAAACAATAGACTTTTTTTCAAAATATTTAAATCTATAATCAATTCATGTATTTCAAGCATTAGGATTTAAATTATTTTAAGATAAATATATATCTTATTTTCAAATTCTGGTAGAATTAAGGGATCTTGCTCTTTATAATCAAGCTAACTTTGCCTGTCAGATGTTCACAAGTAAGAATTTTCTAATTTTCAATAACATGTATCACCAATTTAGTCCCACCCTGGGGAGTGAACCAAGAACCCAGGAAACACAAATTTCAAAATTTTGGTATAAGGTTATGTGTTCATTATAATCTTATACACATTTAGCCAGCTAGATCTCCACATGTACATGTATACCAGATTTTGTATAATGTGTGAATTTTTAGAGTTTTTGTCCCATTCCTCAGGCTCCACATTTGCTGAGACCATAAAATTCACCAACTCTCTCCCCCTTCATCCACAGATGCTATATAACAAATTGGTTGAAATTGATCAAGTCATTTCTGAGATGAATCTGACAAAGTTCCTGAGTTGATGAAAAATATGATTCACACAAAAGAAAAGGGAACCATAGCAATAGGTTGCCTGAGTGACTTAAATTATCAGTTCTCATTTGTGGGTGTGCACTGCCTGTCTTTTGTAATTTTTTAAAAAGTTTAATGTATTTTCAAACTAATCACTATCCCTAAGCTTAAAACTTAGACTAAGGAAATATGAATTTTTAAATTTTAGAAGAGGGACCATTGCTTATGCAATAAACATAGTTTGTTAGATGTCTCCAAGAACAGAAAATTATAATTTAAAGATGTAATGTATTTTCAATATATCAACTAAAGTATACTCCAGAGCCTGAATCTTTGTAAAAGGAGCTTATTTCTCAGAATACTGGTATTAATATTTATAGTCTTGGTTCCAACCATTAGACCCATAGAAGATAACGATATTCACAATTTTTTTTCTCCTACACTCATACATGTTACATTCCAAATTTAATTGAAATTTGTTCAGTCATTTTGGAAAAGTTACTAAAAAAATCAAAAGTTTACTTCAAAGGGTCGGGAAAAGATAAAAATAGGTCATGAAGTCACTAAGGTCAATCTCTCATACCAAGATTTTACTACAAAACTGCAGTTAAACTTACCAGCAATTTGTAATCCTACATATGATATTGAAGGAGGACTCTAATACAACAGAATCGGGTGTCTCCTCTAGGGTAACTTTAATGTCTCCATATCCAGGGGCCTGGTAACAGATTCATACATAAGAGTTACTAGTACATCATCACAGACACCAATATCCTGACTTAACTAAAAGTGTCACCTCAGGAAACAAATCTGAGCTCTGGAAACCAAAACCTTACTATAATTCCTGCAATGATACATTTCATCTACTACATTCTGTCAGTTATACATTACATAGAGAGATTATAAATATCAACAGTATTTATGATTTCTACCTCAAGACACCCACAAACTTATAAATACATTATACGTGGAATTTTTAGTGAGATGCATATTAAGTAATTAGTTCTTAAAAAATTGGTTTGTAATTTTAGCTAGAAGTTATTTTAGCAATTTTATGATGCCAATTATGAAAGATATTGCTTACTGTAATGAATTGTTACTGATACTCAGTTTTGGGTATCTCAATACAACATCCTTGCTAAAAATGTCAATATTAAATCCTGGTTAAAATATCTGCTTTAACTGTAACTCCTATCATTAAGGTCATATGCAATGTACATGCACTTGAAATGTATGTTTCCCACTGATAATTTTCTAAGATATTCTCATTTTAAAATCATAGTACCATCAAATGTTCTTAGACAATAAATCAGCATACATTACAGGAGTTTGGAAAAGAAAGCAAATGATGAAAATCCTTGCATTTTTTAAAATGAAAAATTGACAAAAATGTTGTATTAGCTGGTATTTCCTAGAAATTTGATTTAGAAAAGATGTATAGCATTACCAGGTCTCATAAAATTGCACAAATGTCCTTTACTATTGTAACTCTAAAAACAAGATGCCCATGGGCCACATCGCTCACCTCAGTACATTGGCTACTGGCTAGGAAAAAGTAGAAATCAGTTCAGTATTGAAAAGTTTAGGAGAGGAACAAACTTAAATTTAAACTACCTCAGGATGCTTCCATATCAATATTACTAATCACGTCTTTGCTGTTCTTGAACAAAAGAATTTTAAAGATTTTTTCCTATGCATTCCTATGTAAAACTCCGATCGCTCATTGTGGCCCCACCCTAAATTTGAACAAATTTGAATCTACACTACCTGAGGATGCTTTTTATAATAATTTGACTAATCATGGCTTTGCTGTTCTTGAGCATAAGATATTTACAAGATGATTACTATATATTCCTATGTAAAACTTTGACCCCACCCCCCACCCTCAACCCCTGGGCACTCATAGTTTGAGCTTGATTCTACTATACCGAAGGTTGCTTCTGTATAGATATGACTAATAATGGCTTAGTTGTTCTTGAGAAGAAGATTTTTAAAGAATTTTCTATATATTCCTTTGTAAAACTTTGGTACCTTGTTGTGTCTGTGCCCAACCCTCCAGGGGTCATGATTTGAACAAACTTCAATCTACACTACCTGAGGATACTTCTATATTTATATGACTAATAATGGCTTAGCTGTTCTTGAGAAGATTTTTAAAGCTATTTCCTACATATTCTTATGTAAACTTTGACTCCCTCTTATGGCCCTGCCCTACCCCCGAGGGTTATGATATGAACAAACTTGAATCTAGAGTATATAATGAAGCTTTCACACAAGTTTCATCCTTTCTTGCCCAGTGGTTCTTGAGAAGAAGATTTTTAAAAGATGCCACCAAATTTTAATGAATTCTTAATTATCTCCCCTTGAAAGAGGGTGTGGCACCTCCTTTGTACAAACTTACATCCCATTATTCCAAGGATGCTTTGTGGCAAGTTTGGTTGAAATTGGCATAGTGGTTCTGGAGAAGATGAAAATATGAAAAGTTTACGACAACAACAACGACAACAAACAACGGACAAATTTTGATCAGAAAAGCTAACTTGAGCCTGAGCTAATAATACAGAGAATAAGAAAATACAAGTTCAAAACTATGTCGCGTATGTCCTTAAGTTACTTTAATGTTGATTATTCACACTGATGATAGAAATCAATATCTGGTGCATGGACAACACGTTTTTGCTTTTTATCTGAAATTTAGATAAAATGTGACCAGTGATCTTTAAGTACTTGTAAAACACTGAACCCACCACTCTCTGTAGCTGACTTGTCTGCAATCTCCCACGCTCTCCTAGGTTTGTCTTCCATACAATGTCAATTTTGCCAATATCTGTTACTCCTTTCATGACCTTATTCTGCTTTACAACTTCTGGTTTTGGAATCAGGCAGTACAGATATTGACGGATGTCCATAGGGTTTAAGTAATTAACCTTGCCAAACACCATCTCTTTTCTGAAGGAATAATAAATCTATTGTCAGATTATAATGATTATATTGCACAATTATGTATATCTTACAGACAAAGGAAGATATGAAATTGTCATCAAGACAATACAAGCTAACAAGGTTTAATTTAAATGGGATGCAGTCACCTACATTTGCCTTCATTTACATCCTAGACTATCTTAACCAGCTGTATATGCATTGTGATTTGACTGCTACCTTTTATCACCAATATATTACCATTAAGCATTACTATAATGTGTACTTCTGTGTACATGTATTTTAATTAGCATATCTAAAATTCCCAACCTAGGGTAATGGAGTATTTCATGCAATCCTGATTTAGTGTTTTTGATATTTCTATGCCTTCTTTTAATTGGGGGTATTCCTAAATTGATAAGGAAAAATTGTGCCAATCTATGAATCCCGCTAAAAAATGTGAACAAACAGTACTGTGTCAATGAAAGATTTCAGATCACACGAGTTTAAGTGGCCAAGTCCAAATATACATGCTAAGAGAGATAACTCCTCCGGATTTCGTTTTCAATAATGTGTCATATTGAAGAGTTCGATCAGGAAATAGAAATAACTAATGAGCTTGTAAGAATTTCACCTTGCTAAGATGTGACTTAATACTGCCATCTTTACTCATTTCCCTATTATTGACCAACTTTACTGCCTTCGGTGATCAATTAATCTAAGACTGCTTCCATCTCCCCACCCTATTTCCTGCTATAAAAAATGTGCATGCAGCTCCCTTTTGCATGCGACTGACAGTTACTCATGATGAATATGACATATCAATTTAAGACATCATCCATCATTGTACCATACTGGTGAACAGGCAAGAAAGGTTATACTGTGATTAGAGCTAAGACTCATTCTGCCTCAATCAATTGATATATACTGATCTCTTTCCCTCAATCAATCAATACTTACTGATCTTTGCCATCAGCATTATTGAGCTGGGTACATATATACTGCTGTGATGGCTCTAGACTGACATGTTCCATATAGATGGGGCCTGGTGTTATGTTCTGTATTTGGGCTTCAAGATAAACCTCATCAGACTGTGAAGAAGAGAAGTGGCATTAATACTTGAGTTAACACAATTACAAATGACAAAGACAGAGAAAATACATTTAGTCTACAAGTGTTTTAACAGGCTATTTTCAAATTACTTCTTTATCTGAACTCTCCTGTAAAAGAGAAGGAAAAGTAGGCTAAGTTGGATAGGAGAAAACATTAAGGTCAGACGACATGTTCCTGAATTACGTGTTTTGTATACCTTGGTATTATTTCAAATATTATTCATAATTGTCATTCTCTTGCGATTTCTAAATTGTTTTCAATATGTTTTAAAAAATAAGTACACCAAAAATTGTTACATTGGCAATTCAAAAGATTACCCATAAGGATTATATAAGAACCCTCTGGTATCTTGCCCAAATACTTGGTAAGGTACCTCAATTTTTGGTGAGGAAACTTCTTTAAGTAGTGATACTTCAATGACAAATTCTTGGGAAAAATTATACATTTTCGAGGAACATGTCGTCTGGCCTTAACAGTCACCATTCAGAAAATAATGGGGTTTTTATTTTTGGATTAAAGAGAAAAATTGCACTGAAAAACTTCAAAAAATATTTTATAGAGTATAAATTTACTTGAAGTTACATTTAATTATTAAGGGAAAAAAACTTTTTAAAAAAAAATGTGTAAATTAATCAACATAAATATTTTTAAATAAAATAAAAAAGAAAAAAAATTAAATCATGGTTATTCTATTATACATATTTATCCACTTTTTTAAATTTTAATATGCATCTTCTATGCAATATGTAAAATTGCAGTTATTGCCCTTACAACCTCATCTGGTAAAATACTAACGTAGTAGTTCGAAAATGGCCTATCTCCTTTCACCAATTTGTGGCAGAACCTATTACAAAAGTTATCCAAGCAGATTCTCCAGCAAATGATTCAGAAACAAGCACTAAAACCACCTAAACTATAGCTTAAAAGTGATCGATTGAAAATAATTAATTCTACAAAAAAAATGTTTAAGATCTCTGCTTTAGCTGTTTACTTGATGTGTTCTTTTTTTTGTAAGTGCATACTGGAAATGTACAAGCTTGATTTGTGGCCTAATGCTTCAAATCTAAACACTGATTCAGGTAGTTAGTTACATTAAAAGTAATATTTATAAATCATAAAATACAATATAGAGATTTGATTATTGCTTGCCTATATATAAATCTATGGTTAGAATGTAAAAAAAGGAAGAAAATATCCTTGATTATCCTTTTGTGTACATATAATTAAACAAAGACAGATGTATATCGATAAGAGTACATATATACATTAAACAACTTGCTACTTTCAAATTACAGTGCATCATAACAAGACATATTTTGCAAGTAAAGTGATTTTATTTTCTAAAAAATTTAAGTATTGCAATCAACTATATTTCCTTTGTTTCTTTTTAAATATCAAATGATGAAACTTTCGTTGATGATTGTAGAAATAAGAATAACTATGTCATGATAACAATTATCTTGCACTGACCTTAACCCATCTTAACTGATGACCCAGCTTTTTGACCTTGAAAATTTTGGGAGACTAGGTTAGATGTAAAAGTGACTTGATCTTTATCCTAGATATGTGTACTATGTGATCATTATATTTAACTATCTTGTCAGTGTATAAGTATCCAATTAGAGTGTACTTTAAGGGCAGGGTAGAGGTTGGAAAAGGGGGGGGGATTAAAGGTAACACAATAACCCAGATGGCAGAGAATATACAGCTTTTTCAACTGTACTGCATGGACATAAACAAAAGAAGCTTCTACTGTTTCAACTCCATTAAAGTCTGAAAGGAAGATTTTCCACATGATATTGCAGTTATGATCAGACAAAAGCGAAAAGTTCAAAGAGAGACAAAAATGACTATGTGAGATGAGATGTGTAGCTCTATAGGCAAGGAGTAAGAAGTGCAAACTTACTACATGGTCCTGACATGAAATCATAAAGAACCAACATGATATCTACAGCAATGTTTAGAAATCTACATGAAATAAACAGTCAAACTGGTCACCACAAAGAAAAAAAAATGCAAGAGTACTGGCATTCTTCCACCTAAAATTTCATTACTCATACATTATATACAACTGTGCAGTCTTCAATTAAAATTCACTATATCATTATCTATTTATGAAAGACACACTGTACAAGAAACAAACAGCATTTCTTAAAATATGAAAAAAAAATATCTTCTGCCAAAATATATTTAAAAGATAAATAAATAAAACAAAAAATAAATGCATTCAAGTACTATTTTAATTGATTTCAGCCTGTTATTTATTTTTTTTACCTCTGCATTATAGAATTTTGTCTTCACATCCAGTGGCTTCAAGACCTACAAAAAAGAAGGCATCCAACTGAATGTAATGGGTCTACACCATAAAGAATATTGATACCATCAATTACAGGTGTATTCTGTGTAATAATGATAGGTGTTTCAAAAAATACACTTGAAATATGTTTTGCCAGGAAAAATTTGTTAATTTCTTTTTTTCCCTTTCTTTCTTTTTTTTTTTTTTTAAATCTAACCTGGAATTTGAAGAACTTTCTGAATGCCATCTTTTCAAAATTGCTAGTTGTGTAACTCACAGCACATACAAGTCTACAACAAATTATGGTAATATGCCCATTTATTCTACAAGTCAAAAATGATATCACAGGTAATAAATCATATAATCTAACTCTGCTATGCTAAAACCTTTAAGCTTACTAAAATAATACGTACAACATAATGAAATTATGTAATTAAGTTGAATTGTTCAAAAATTTGAAGAAAAAAGGTGAACATGTAACATATTTTAATACAAATCGATAAAAAATAAAAATCAGATACAATCATTCTGAAAATTTTGAAATTTTTTCAACAAATGTGTTGTAGAATTTATTTCATAACAGCAGATACAGGGTAAAAAAAAGTACAAGTGTTGTAGACATTTACACAGTGTTAAAGAAATTTACATGATTGTCTGTAAGATTACATGTACTGTATAAGTTTACATGTTCTGTGTAAGTTTACATGTACAAGTTAAGATGTATAATATTACATGTACTGTATGAGTTTACATGTGTAAGTTTACATGTACTGTATAAGTTTACATGTATAAGTTTACATGTACTGTATAAGTTTACATGTACAAATTTACATGTGCTGTATAAGTTAACGTGTATAAGCTTACAGTACTGTATAGGTTTATATGTATAAGTTTACATGTACTGTATATGTTTACATGTACAAGTTAACATGTACTGTATAAGTTAACATGTATAAGTTTACATGTACTGTATAGGTTTACATGTATAAGTTTACATGTACTGTATACGTTTACATCTACAATATGTACTGTATAAGTTTACATGTGAGTTCCGAGTTCTTTGACCTCGTGGTGTACCACATCGTCAATGCTCTGGTCTGGTCCCAGCTCCTCTGTGGCTGGCATATCTGCTCCTGACAACATTAGTCTCTGGGATGTGGTCTGAAGGTCAACCTAAAACAAATCATTATACAATCTGCTGTCACAAATCATTTCATTAATTATTACAAAACCAAACAATTCAGGATCTTATCCTGGTAATGAGTATCTCAAAAATCAATGGAAGAGGTAAAATTGCAAATGTCAAAGTTATAAAATTATACCTGATGTAAAATGTTTTATCAATAATTCAAAGAATCATTATAATTCTACCATTTGAATCTGGGACATGGGCTTAGAGATAAGATAAAGACGCCCACTTGAATATTGTATCCAAGGGGTAATTTTAACCTATAATCTGTTGTTCTTTGATTTTAAATCTTCAATATTTTTGTACACTTTCAGTCCTGAGGCTGTTAATGTCTGAGAAAATGTCTGATTCTGATTGCTTTCTCTAAAGGGCTAGGTTAGCCTAAGTAAGTGCTTGTGAAAAAAAGATGTGCTCTTTAGAATGAAAATCTATTCAAATGCACATTCAAATTTTGAAAATTGGTCTTAATTCATGACCTTGCAAATTGACCTGAATTCATGACCTTGAAAAATGATCTGAATGCATAATCTTGAAAATTGATCTTACTGCATGAGTTTGAACTACTTTGACTTTTCATCAATTTATGAAAAATTTAACTCATTATAACATATGCTTCAAAGCTATGACTAATATTCAAGTTTTGGAATGGCAGCAAATCAAAAACATATACATTTAAATGCCTCCTGGTCTTAAGTCACAGGGATATTAAAATCAAGTAAGATAAACTAGTACTTCATCATGACAATGAAACACTGAGAATTACATTCATAAATTTTTAAGCCAGTACACAACACAAATATAACTATGTAAAGGAGAAAGGCCGAAAACTGTCCATTCTGTGAGAGAAAGAACTAATCGAGGGCCGTAAGCCCGAGATTAGTTCTTTCTCTCACAGAATGGACAGTTTGAGGCCTTTCTCCTACTTAAAACATGATTTCCTTTGTTCTGAAAATGAAATAAAAAAATTTACAAAACTGGTAGCAGATATGACAGGTAGCACACATACAATGACAAATTCATTGTTTACAGAATGGACAGTCATAGGTAAGCTAGGGGTGCAGAGCAATTTGCTGAAAAGCCATTGTGTTTCGGGCAGATGCAAATAACAAAAGGTCTTTGTCTTAAGAATGGACAGATACAGGTGGATTTTGGGAGATACTACTATATATACAAGCATGCCATGCTTCAAAATCAGTTTATAGTTTGCGTTGTAAAGGCATACATGTCTTCCTCTGATGGAGAGAGTATATGACAGAATCAAAATCTAATAAACCAAAATATGCATAAAATATGCATTGGTGAATTGTCAGCGGATTTTTCCGTTATTTCCTGATCATGACATGGAGCACACGGCGGGTGTGATAGGTCGGCAGGGGATGCTCACTCCTCCATGGCACCTGATCCCACCTCTGATGTTTGGAGGTCCGTGTTTGCTCTGCTCCTATTTTGTATTGTATAATGGACTTTTGAGCTTGAATACTGTTTGTTATCTCCATATATTTCATCTGGAAACATGCAGAAGAGTAAGAGTAAAAGAAATATTAGCCAAACTTTGACCCAAAGGTGAACTTCTCCAACAGAAACAGATAATGAAATTTGAATCAAACCTGGAAATGTTTTATTTGAATTCTATTTTTGAGGATATATTAACTGCAACAGTGTACTGGTGAAATACATATTGTGTTCTGAATGTTGGGTTAGCCATGAGGCAATCTTCGACCTGAAAATATTTTACAAATCAAATCTGGAGATGTTTCATTTTTAATTATTTTCTACGGAAATATTAACTGCAGCAGTGAAGTGTTCATGGAGCAAACTGTTTCCTGGGTGGAGGATTTAATATTAGACGTACTTCTATCTTAAAATGAATTCTCCTCGAGGGAATAATTTTTCCGAAAAGTCAAATGTGAAATTGTGTCATTTGAAATCAAGTTTTGTGAAAATTGAGTTTTGGGTATTGAAATAATGTACATTATTCATGAAATCAAGTGGATCCTGTGCAGACATTGTGTTCTGGATTAGCTTAGATCTCCATGTATTTTCTGTTATTTACATGTAAATTAAGGAGTATTTAATGTATTTGTTCTGTTTCCCTCTTGAACACATTCCAAAGTTTACCTGTAACTCTCCATTCTGTTTGTTTTAACTGTCCATTCTTTTTGAAAAAACTGTCCATTCTTAAAAAGAATGGACAGTTTTCCAAAAAGAATGGACACTTACAGGTAACTTAATGGATTCTTTGAGGAGTTAGCTCAACATTAAGCTATAGAATGGGCAACACAAACAAAAGGTTTACGTCACAATCATGTTTTAAATCAACTGTACAAGGATTCACTTAGAGAGTAAATAAAGTTAGATTTAAAAGGGCTGATTTTCTAGCCCTTCCTGGTTGTTGTAATAAAAACTTCTGTGAGAATCATAAACAATATAAAGTCTTAGTAACAATATAAAGTTCTTACTAAGACTTAAAACATTGAATGTGAACTATTTTCTCATATCAGATATGTGAAACAAACGGACAACATAAAGGTATGTGAAACAAATGGACATCATACCAGGTACGTGAAACAAATGGACAACATACCAGGTATGTGAAACAAATGGACATCATACCAGGTATGTGAAACAAATGGACATCATACCAGGTATGTGAAACAAATGGACAACATACCAGGTATGTGAAACAAATGGACAACATACCAGGTATGTGAAACATACAGACATCTTGTTGTGAATGTGAAACAAGTGGTCTTCATACCAGGTACCTGACAGATATCATACATATGTACCAGGTATGCCATACATACATACAAAACCACCAGAGGGGAATTAGCTAATTACTCAGTCACCAGTATTGTAAGACCTTGAAATGAAACCCAACTCTGCACTTAATGCCCAAAACACCATGCATAAGGTATGACTTTTTAGCTGACAATATTCTCCCATTAAAAATGCAAAAGCTGATCAATATATGTTTAGAAGGTATGAAGTAAGATAAAGGTTTTTCTGAATAGATATGTCGATAGAAACCAACTGGTGTAAGGTAAAATAAGATCAGTCATGACATTTAGAAATATCAATGGATGGCAGATTCTTCTTTCCTTAGCTATAAAATCCCCAGTGAGCTGTAGATATATATTCATAAATAATATTTTTAACCTTCTTGATAATTAATGGCATAGTTTGTCAATTAGCCAGCTGCATTACACTAAGCCTTCCTCAGACTCTATCTTTCTTCTTTTAACTTGAACGATCAACTGTGATTTACGAATTTGCTTTAATCTTCTGATTGCGATCAGAAAAAAGGAAGAGCAGTCAAATTTAAATGTGGATTCCATGTTTCTAATTACATGACCTTCAAACCTTTATACACAACCTTTCAACATATATCTATAACTTGGTAACTGTACAGTTTAAAACTTCAAAGAGTCTCAAGCAAGACATATTAAAAATATAAATAATGAATTCCAATTTTCATCAATCAAGTAAATTGAAACAGAGGTGCATGGCAAAACTTTGCCATTTTCTGAACAGAAAAAAGGAGAAAAAAAAAACTAATACACAGTGAACTGAAAAAAAAGAAGGCTGTCTTTGATATAATCGATTTCTCTTATTGGAGGGCTTTTGCACTCTAAACTTATTTCAGATACATATTGATAATAAAAAAAAATTCTTTCAATGATGTATCATATGCACTTTTTGTATACAGTAAAATACAGTTAATTAAGGTGTCTGAACACACTTATAATGAATTCAAGCTTACAGCAAAGTGATTTTCATTCACATAGTTTTTAAATGAATTATGAACTTAGGATATATCAAATAATGCTTATATAACAAATCAAAATTGCTTTTTCTGGCACTTGACTATATCACGGCCAGGAACACGTTAAGTTCCTAGACAGTACCGTTGTCAGAAACCTTTAAAGTTAAGCACTAAAACTGGTTCGTTGTCATGAACATACAGGTGAGGTTATGATAAAATCCGTCCA
Source organism: Saccostrea echinata (assembly GCF_033153115.1). Taxonomy (NCBI): domain Eukaryota; kingdom Metazoa; phylum Mollusca; class Bivalvia; order Ostreida; family Ostreidae; genus Saccostrea; species Saccostrea echinata. The sequence goes on from NW_026889786.1 coordinate 1,256,734, forward strand.
GTGTCATGACTTGAGAAGACAGGCTGTGAGAAATTTTTCATTTTTCAAGTTAAAAAATCTATAACAATGTCTGAAATTGCAATGGGAAACGGGGCTGACACCCTATTTGGTGTTGTATGAATTTCAGCCATTAAAAAGAAGTAATAAAAGACGAGTTTGCGTTGGCGATATTAAATCCTGTTGAAATCCCTTGTGGATTTGATTCATTTTCCTTCTGAAATGTTGTATTTTTCATAAATAGACTATAATACACACACCAATTGGTACAGACAGTATCAAGACATGTTGTAAGCCTTTACAGAAAAATTGAGAACAAATTAAAACTGAAAATTTTGATTTATTTCAATTTTTGTCCGTTGTCATAACAAGATAAGAAAATTCAATCCGTTGTCATCGGTCCGTTGTCGCTACTGTACTGTATACACTACGAAGGACGATCTTATGTTGTTTTAGGTATTGTTAAGCATCCCATCAAAAAAAAGGATGTGACGGTACATTGTGTCGTTTTGTACATATTTTCGTCGGCGACAAAATGTACCTACCCTGACTGCGCATATCGTCGTCCATCGGTACTGTGAACATTTGCACATTTTGTCGCCGATATATTGTGTTGAATATTTACTAAGGTCGTGAAGAGATTGAGAGAAAGAGAGAGAGAGAGATTGACATACATACACAGAGAGAGAGAGAGAGAAAGACAGACAGACATAAGGATAGAGAAAGTGTTTGGCTGATAAATAAGTAAGCAAGTTGTTATTATTTTGCATTGCTTGCAATATTGTAAGGAGAAATGGTGTTGCTCAGAAAATTGTGTTCAGCATTGGTTTAAATGACTATGATATGTCAAAATACCGTAATTCTTGAGATATCTGAAAAATCAGTCTATTCTTTTTTTCTCGTTATATATACACATGGAAATGAGATTGAAAGTTATTTGTTCAGTAGAAAAGTTATCTGGAATTCATTTTTTTTTTGCTTAATTCTCATACGAGTGCAGATATAACTGGTGTAGGGGTTGACATTTTTAGCTCACTTGAGCTGATAGCTCTAGTGAGCTCCAGTGAGCTTTTCTGATCACATTTTTTTGTGTCGTCCGTCTGTATGTCGGTAAACTTTTCACATTTTTCAACTACTACTGGCCTATTTCAGTTTCAAACAAACTTGCCAGAAAGCAAATGTGGATAAAGGGAGTCAAGTTTGTTCAAATTAATGGTCATACCCTCTTTCAAGGAAGTATAGTTAAGAATTAGTGAAATTTTAGTGACATCTTTAAATAATCTTCTCAAGAGCCATTGTGTCAGGAAAGTTGAAACTTATGTGAAAGCTTTATTATAAAGTGTAGATTCATTTTTATTCATATCATGTCTGGGGAAGGGTGGGGCTACAAAAGGTGATCAAAGCTTTTATAGAATATTTAAGAACAATTCTTTCAAAATTTTCTTCTCAAGAACTTCTGGATCAGAAAAGATGATACTTATGTGAAAGTACATAGTGTACTTTTAATTTTGTAGATTCTGGCACGAAAAAGATCCCACACTTCTCAATTGCCCTGAGTTCCGAGAATAGGTCTAAATTTTTGGCCCTCCAAGTGGTGATGTCTCCTTATGAGTGAAAAATTTTTGGATCAAATCTTGAGAACAGCTGTAGGCCTGTGATTAGCGATATTTATATGGAAGCATCCTCAGGTAGTGTTGATTCAAGTTCCTTCAAATGATGACCCCGGGCCTTGGTTGGGGCCACAAAGGGCGATCAAAGTTTTACACAGGAATATATAGGAAAATTCTTTTAACTTTTTCTTCTCAACAACAGCAAAGCAATAATTAGTCATATCTATATGGAAACATTGCCATGCATTGTCATGCGACATGTACTGATGGACGACAATATGCTCAGTGAGTGTATGTACACATTGTCGCCGGCGACAATATTAACAGGACGACAAAATGTGCCGTCACAATCACGCTGCATGAATAGCATACAAGATACGTCAATGTGATTTACACACCAATTACATTCACAAATCCACCAAAAGCAAGAGGTCCATGGGCCACATCGCTCATCTGAGCACTTTGGTTCGGAAATAGCAGAAATCAGTTCGGTATTCAAAAGTTTAAATATCAAATTGGGGGGGGGGGGGGGGGTATGATTAGAACAAACTTGAATCTACACCACCTAAAGATGCCTTTGAACTAATATGACTAATAATGGCTTTGTATTCTTACGAAGAAATTTCTTATTGATATATCCTTAAGTTTATAATCCTTTGTTTAACTATGATCCCCTCTTTGGCCCCTCTGTACCCTTGTTGGGTCATGATTTGAACAAATTTGAATCTACATTACCTGAGGATGCTGTTATTTTATTATGAACATTCACGTTTTTGCTGTTCTTGAGAATAAGATTTTTTAAAAATTCCTACGTTAAACTTTGATCGCCCACTGTGGCCCCACCCTACCCCCGGGGGTCATGATTTGAATAAACTTGAATCTACACTACCCGAGGATGCTTCCATATAAATATGACCAATCATGGTTTTGCTGTTCTTGAGAAGAAGAATTTTTAAAGATTTTCCCTATGTTATCCTATTTAAAATTTTGATAGCCCACTGATGCCCCACCCTACCCTCTGGGGTCATGATTTTGACAAACTTAAATCTACACTAGATGAGGATGATTCCACATAAGTTTCATATTATCGGCCGATGTCTTGCTCGTAGACTGACCAATTTTATGCATGACAGTCGGGTTAAGTTTTTTTTTTTGCATCAATGGCTGATTCAATTGAAGCACTCATTGAATCTTACCACCAACCTTCGACCATCGGCATACAGTTTTTAAAGTCGTTCGTCAGTCAGTCAACATTTAGGAATTGGGTTTTCGTACAATCGGCCAAAGATGAAAATCAAACTGCGGCCTAGCGAACGATGATCGGGCGATGGTTGCATGGCCAACTTATAAATAATTTTACTTTTAAAGGTATCGGTTTTCCTAGGAATTAATATGACTACTCAGCGTTGCCCGATACAAGTGTCGGCCGATCATGTTTTTTCAGCCGATGATACGAAAATAATTTGGTCGCCTGACCATTGGCTTAAATGTGACCTAAGCATAACATTTTAATTTTGTTATACTGATGATATATAAGAAATTGTACATGTTTGTAGGATGCAGGTTCCTATGAGAAAATGAATTGAAAAATAAAAACATCGCAGAATAGTTAGCACGTTCGTGTGAGCTGCTTTAAGATGACCTCGAGATGCAAAATTATCTGTAATATGCTTTGTATTCTTTTAAATTAAGCATATATTTGATCACTTCTGTTGCATTTTATTGATTTACTTACATGTTAAGAAAAATGACACCGGACCAGATAGACTTAACATGTACTGACAACGGACTTTTCGCTTATAAATTGCAATTTCTTAAAACATGTTAGCTACAAAAGGCTGTCAGTTGCCCAAAACATTTAATGAAGTTTCTCTTCATATTTTAAAATAAAAGAACCATTTCGACGAATTAATTATAAGAAATATATAATTTTCCAGCTCACGATCATGGCTTCACACATGGGCATGTGATCGCCAACCAAAACTCCTCCAAATGTATTGTGGATACCAAATACATAAATCTTTGTATGGAATACTGAATGTTGTATCTGTTTCCTAAAATTCAAAATTTTTCTTAGAATTTGTCCAAAACGTTAAATTTTAGGCATTACGTATAATTTCTTGTAACTTTTGCATGACACCGGACGGATTTTATCATAACCACACCTGTATGTTCATGACAACGAACCAGTTTTAGTGCTTAACTTTAAAGGTTTCTGACAACGGTACTGTCTAGGAACTTAACGTGTTCCTGGCCGTGTATATGACCATGTTTTACTGTACTAAAAACTGTTTACACTACACATTTTTCATCAATAATTAGGAAAATAATTAAGTTTAAAGGGCAAGCTCATCATAGATCTTAACTTTAGAATAATCTATGGTTGTCCTTCTCTTCAAAAAAGTATTAATTAAATAGCAAAATTCTGTTTCTTTATCTCAAATGGGATCTAAAGGATAGTTTAACAAGTAAAATACAATTATGTTACATAGTACTTTGACCCTGAGTCATTTATAGGACCAAGAGATGCATCTTTATATAAAGTTTGTGCAGATGACTGGTACACAATATGCAATCTGCATATAAGCCTCCTGTTTTTTTTTTTTTTAACCTTTGATTCAACCCAAAGTTGTTTCAATGTCTAGAAAGTGATCATGTTCAGATAATTTCCATGGTCTACTTATTGTATATTCTCTACTATAATAAGACTATAGAGATACAACATTGAAGTATAATGTCAATATTCACCCAAACAATTGTCAAGTGGAGTATTGCTCAAGAATTTGACCTTTCACAGTAGGATTTACTTCTTATACATATCAATACTAATGCCCAAGGCAAGAAAAACTGACATTTCACTGGGCATGATGTTGCTCTGGTCATGATGTAGCAAAAGAAAAATTCAAAATAAGTTCAAAATGGTTTAGCCAAACAGCACAGAAGCCATGTTACTATCTTGGAATTCCAATTACTCCAAAAACCATTACATGTATTTCTGCAGAATTATAAAAATATTTTCATTCAGATTGAGGACTGCATGGGCATGATTTACAATAGCTTCATCAATTAGAAGCCATAATGGGCATTTTAAAAACCAGTAGAAAGTTAAAAACTGTTTCCTTCATATCAACAACCAGAGGAACATTTATGCCAAGTTTGGAAACTAGGTCTGAGGTTGTTCTGGAGATACTGAAAATAACTCAGCCATCTAAAACGATCTTGAAATTCTCATTACAATGCTTTTTCAGAACCAATATTCAAACATTTAGCCGCTAATTGTTTGGTAACTTGGCTTGCACTAATTATGGAGATGGTTAAAAATAGTGCCATCAATTCACATCACATCAATAAGTGACAATTCTTTTTATTGAAGTGAATTGAAGGACAACTATACTAAGACTCCAATTGTCATTGCCATTCCAGAAAGGACAAATCTTGAATCTTGGGGGGTTTTCTCGATACTACAAGTATCACAGAAAAACTTATTGTAAGCTCTTAAATGCTACAGATATATGAAAGTAATAATTCAAGCAATCTTTGTGTTTAGTATTAGTTCTAAATAATGGAAACCTTTCTAATTTATTGTGCCAGCAATAAAGTTCTTAGATGATAGACCACACAATAATTGTAATTATTTGAGGTAGATCAAAGCAATAATTGCTTGAGCAAATTTTCTAATGTGTACATTAAATCTGCTAAAACAACAACCAAAAAAAAAAAAAAATGAACTAGTAGACTAATTGTTCTCGAACAATAAGAGGTCTTTCCACCTTCTTTAAATTTCATATATTTTTCATATTTAACTCTCTATTGTTTTATTTTTATACAAAAGAAACAAGAAATGGCTTGAGAAATGGAAAAAATGAAATTTAAAAAAAAAATTGAATGACCTTGACCTTTGACCTTGAACAATTATTTAAGTTCATAAGTCAAGGGTCAAATTGCACTTGACCCCATGCTTCTACGACTTTTAGTTTTAAAGTTATAAGGTTTAATAGTAAGAGCAAAGACGTTAAAGGGCGATAACTCATATAAGGGGTCATCGGATCCTTTCGCACTGAATAGATTGAAGTTGTGTCTAAAGGCCCTGAGGACATAAGTGAAGATTTCGTGTCTCTGCGGCTTACGGTTTCGGAGTAGTAGCGATAACAAAGTTTTCAGTGAAAGGGGCAATAACTTTTGAAAGGGTAAATCTTAGGGGACAAGTATGAAATCTTTGAAATAATTTTAAGAGGACATATTAAAGATGCAAAGAGATTTAGTATATAATGAAAGACAAAAGAGATATAAAAAGAGCTTAATTTCTCAAATTTTGAATGACCTTGACCTTTGAAAAAATTTCAAGGTCTGAGGTCAAAGAATCTAATGCAGTTGGTTCCATGTCTCTACGACTTATCGTTTTGAAAATTTTTCATTATTTGTAAACTTCAAAAACTTTCAGGGGCAATAACTCATTGAAAGGGTCGACAAATCATTTCGCAATGAATAGATTGAAAAGTCCTCTCAAGTAGTCAAAGACATTGGTGAAGGTTCTGTATCTCTACGATTTACGGTTTCGAAGGAGTAGCGATAACAAGCTATTCTTGCGAAAGGGGCAATAACTTCGTAAGAGGTCATAGGTCAAACACGTTGGGTCGTTTTTCGGAATAACTTTTAATATCCAGTGTCATGAACTATAAAGTTTTTTGATAAGTCTTGCGGTTTCAAAAGTCCTGGAAGAAAAAGAATAATAATAATAATAATAACTAGTAGACTAATTGTTCTCGAACAATTAGAGGTCTTTCCACCTTCTTTGAATTTCATATATTTTTCATATTTTACTCTCTAAAGTTAATTTTTATACAAAAAGAATCTATAAATGGCTTGAAAGATAGAAAAAATGAAAATTTTCAAAATTTTGAAATGACCTTGACCTTTGACCTTGAACAAATATTCAAGGTCAAAGGTCAAGGGTCACATTGCACTTCACCCCATGCTTCTACGACTTTTAGTTTTAAAGTTATAAGGTTTAATAGTAAGCACAAAGACGTTAAAGGGCTATAACTCATATAAGGGGTCATCGGATACTTTCGCACTGAATAGATTGAAGTTGTGTCTAAAGACATTTAAGACATTAGTTAAGGTTTTGTGTCTCTACGGTTTACGGTTTCGGAGGAGTAGCGATAACAAGGTTTTCAGTAAAAGGGGCAATAACTTTTAAAGGGGTAAATCTTAGGGGACAAGTATGAAATCTTTGAAATAGTTTTAAGAGGACATATTAATGATGCAAAGATATTTAGGATTTGTTGAAAGACAAAAGAGATATAAAAAGAGCTTAATTTCTCATATTTTGAATGACCTTGATCTTTGACCTTTGCATATTTTTAAGGTCAAAGGTCTATGAATCTTATGCAGTTGGTTCCATGTCTCTACGACTTATTGTTTTGAAAATTTTTAATTATTTGTAAGTTTCATAAACTTTCAGGGGCAATAACTCATAAAAGGGGTTGACGAATACTTTCGCAATGAAAAGATTGAAGAGTCCCCTCAATTAGTCGAAGACATTGGTGAAGGTTTCGTACCTCTACGGTTTACGGTTTCGAAGGAGTAGCGATAACAGGCTATTCTTGCGAAAGGGGCAATAACTTCGTAAGAGGTCATGGGTCAAACATGGGGGGTCGTTTTTCGGAATAACTTTTAATATCCAATATCATGAACTATAAAGTTTTTCGATAAGTCTTGCGGTTTCAAAAGTCCGGGAAGAAAAAGAAGAAGAAGAATAATAATAATAAACACTAGGAGACTAATTGTTCAGAGAACAATTAGAGGCCTTTCCACCTTTCTAAGTGTTTCCGTGTCATTTGGGTTGAAGAAAAGGAGAGAAATGCAAATAATGCAAAAAAAAAAAAAAAAAAAAAAAAAAAAAAAAATGCTCCTCCAGCTGGGCTCGAACTCAAAACCCTTGGGTTGAAAGGCAGGTGCGCTAACCATTCGGCCACGCATTCCGATAACATACGTAAGTTAATTGTTTAGGGGAAGAAAGAAGTTCCGTAAAAGGAAATAGTTCCTGAACTTGCAAGCAGTATATAAAATAACAAGGGACGGGCTGCGTGAGAAAACGTTAACACTGTTCCCTAATGAAAATGTATTAATGGACTGTAAGCCCGATTCATCGATATTGTGAGCATGCTGAATTTTTTGTAAATAGCTTCGTTGTAAGCTTAAAAGATCGGGTTCGGATTTGAACATTTCTGACTGAATATCCTGAAATAAATATGAAACATTTAAATAAGCATTTCTTTGGGTTAAATTAAATATGTGTAGCCCAAATTAAATTCCCAACATGCATTTCTAGAAGGGAAACACGACAATGAAAGCGAGAATTGTTTTTATTATACCGAAAATCGCTAGTTCTGGAAACTGATTAATTCTAAATAAAAATCAAATAAATTCCAAATGTAAAAGAAAGAGAGAATGCTTGGTGTTAAAATATCGTATCATATCAGGAGAATTAAATGCTACTAACGACATCTGAAGAAATAGCCGATAAAAGGTTTAGATCATTTCTTCGTTCACCTGCACTTAAATTTCAAACACAACAGAACTTGTAGTTTTTGCCGTGAAACTTCATGACTTCTATAAACTTACAAGACTCACCGTAAAACTCTCCAGAAAGTTTCTCTGAGGTCTGTACTACATTTGTACCAAATTTGGTGTCGATCCGAGGTCTGGTTTGAATTCTAGAGTAATATTCTACATTGTTGTTGATTTGATTTTTTTTTTTTTTTTTTTTTTTGAAGAGGGGGGGGGGTGAATTATTTATTTGATGCCTCTTTCAAACTAAGAATTGTAACTACTTCCGCATCCTTAAGCCTAATTGTGACCTTTGAGTCAAAGGTCAAGGTCAAAGGTCAAGGTCATTCAAAAAAAAAAAAAAAACACAAAAAAACCCCCAAGAAATCTTTACTTTCTGTATTTTTACCTGATACTGGAGCCGGATGCATGTCCTAACTTTTCCATTTGACCCAATGTCAAGGTCAAAGGTCAAGGTCAAAGTTCAAGGTCATTTGGCGAATTGCTATATTTCACACATATATAAGGGATTTCTTACGTTTTTAAATGACCTTGACCTTTGACCTTGACCTATATTTCAAGGTCAAAGGTCAAGTATGCCGAGCAGTTGGTCCCATGTCTCTAGGATACACCGTTTTAAACATAAGATCATTAAATGTAAGTAGCGTAAACTTTCAGGGGCAGTAACTCATACAAGGGACCAAAGAATGCTTTCGCAATGATAGAATGAAGAGAGCACTAAATGAGTCAAAGACACTGATGAAGGTTTGGAATCTCTACGGTTTACGGTTTCGGAGGAGTAGCGATAACAAGGTTTTGTTGCAAAAGGGGTGACAACTTTTGAATGGGTCAAGCTCGGGGGACAAGAATGAAATCTTTGAAATAGTTTTAGAAGGACATATTATAGATGCAAAGATAATCAGTATATGTTGAAAGACAAAAGAGATATTAAAAAAGCTAATTTTCTCATGTTTTGAATGACCTTGACCTTTGACCTTCACAAAAATTTCAAGGTCAGAGGTCACAAAATCTAATGCAGTTGGTCCCATGTCTTTACGACTTATCGTTTAGAGAATTTTGTCATTATTCGTAAACATCAAAAACTCTCAGGGGCAGTAATTTATTAAAGGGCTCGACAAATCTTTTCGCAATGAAAAGATTGAAAAGTCCTCTCGAGTAGTCGAAAACATTGGTGAAGGTTCTGTATCTCTACGGTTTATGGTTTCGAAGGAGTAGCGATAACAGGCTATTCTTGCGAAAGGGGCAATAACTTCGTAAGAGGTCATGTGTCAAACTCGGGGGGTCGTTTTTCGAAATAACTTTTAATGTCCAGTTTCATGAACTATAAAGTTTTTCGATAAGTCTTGCGGTTTCAAAAGTCCGGGAAGAAAAAGAAGAAGAAGAATAATAATAATAATAATAAACATAAGCATTTCAAGAGGTCTTTCCACAGAAAGGTGGAAAGACCTAATAAGCATTTCAAGAGGTCTTTCCACAGAAAGGTGGAAAGACCTAATAATAATAAACATAAGCATTTCAAGAGGTCTTTCCACAGAAAGGTGGAAAGACCTAATTACAGAGACCTATGGCATGATATGAACAATACTAGATATGGGATTGAAGAAATAAAAAAAAAGTTGCAAATTCAAGTAGAAGACTTTGCTTATCATGAACATGTTTAACAATTTTTTTTAGAAATCAAGAAGATTTCCTATGACAAATATACATATATATATATTAACCATGAAAGTGGGCAGTATGGTATGATTAGTGCATTACATCCAACATACTGCATTGTTTGGAGTGCAGTTTTATTTCACAAACCAGCAAACAAAACCTTGGTAAATATCATTTGTCAATGGCACCAACTTCAGTCACTTTCTAGCAAAAAGAATATACTGATAAGGTTAACATCCCAATCAGCTAACCACAGCATGTGTAAGATACACGGAGCAATTATAGGTGAAAAAACCTGCCCATTTACTTCCTTGGAATTTTTTTCCATAAATTTCTGGAATAAAGAATGAAAAGCAGTGCAAAGCATAACAGTGAGCTTTCAGCATAATAGCTCAACAGGGGAAAAACAAACTTGTGTGAGATAAGTACCACAAATGATATGGCATGGATTACATGACTCCTAAATCTCCTAAAGACAATAATATTTTCTAAGATCTGACAGTATCATGCATTTTCAGGCGACACCATCTGCATCTCAGTCCATTAGATTACAAATTAACAGCGTTCTGGCAGAGTGCTCTTTTTCATATCTCTATAATAAATAGGGCAAAAAATGTCCCGCAGTATTTTCACTGAGCAAGTGCATTGGAAACTTTGGATAAGAAGAGGGCATGTGTTTTATATTAAGTGAAGATGGTTGGTTATACCTTTAAAGTGATGTCTCGGCATTGTTGTACACTGTCATTGTGAACGCTGATATAGCTCGAAAACGTCTCTCCAAGGAAAATGTTCCTGTACAATTAATGAGAGGTAAGGATCAAAATATTCAACATTTTAATTCATACAGAGAATGGCAAATTAATGAAATTTGTCTTTAATGAAAAAAAAATATGATGAAACAGCTCAATTTTTTTCTTTTCTTCAATTCATAATCAAGTAACCTAAAAAAATAACATTGTTTTAAAAATTATATTTTCAAAATATGCCAAATATCCCAGCTTTTTTTTTTCAATTAACAAATGTCTTGAATAATTATTTTTGACATCTACGTATGTGAGGCAATTTCCTTGCTTATGCCAGAATGTGACTTATTAACAGTTAGAGTCTGGAGGTTAAAAGATCCCAGTACTCGCTAATCTATTTACAACCAACAAATATTTTTTTCCTTTCTCCAAAAAATATTTTTTCTTAAAACCTTTTCATAATGTGCAATTACCTTTTTAAAAGACAGCAACTGATAAAATTTACCCAAAATTTTGTGGCAAAGTTAACAAATCTCCCAGTCCAAAGTATGGAACCCCATCAGGTTGAGCAATGTCTGAGGTCTGGATTGCATGAAGTAGTTCCCCTTGAAGGTCCCTGTTGTCACTAATCAAAGGATGGTATGGCATCAGGGAGGGTTTGGTTAGCCTCATCACTACAATAAAGATGCATAGTATTGAGCCATTCAGAAAGTATCCCAAACTTGTCTACAATCTTGATGTTTTGTACTGCCTGCTTTGACAGAATTTTGTACACAGATAATTTTTGTTACTCAACCTTTGCTTCTATGATTGTTGTTACAAAAAACAGCATGAAGTACATAAAACTATGGTGAGGTATTTCTTTTTTACTATTGCGTTTGTTATAAGTAAGTAAATCATCTTAAATTATGCCTTTGTATATTTGCTAATCTTATACATTTTAATGGTAGAAGAAGTAAAAACATGCCTAACAGTGAGTAAATAAGTTTCAAAAGCTCCATTTTATTACTAATACACACTATGTCCTTCATGGGTCTTAAACATGTGCCCTTGGTCTCATATGACCTTGACTGAAGTTGATACATGTACTATATTTCTAACACATACTTCTGTAAAAACAACTTTTTTGTGGGGTTAAATTTTTGTGGTTTGAGGAAAAAATATTGGTTCATGGGGACTTGATTATTGGTGAGTAGTTGTTCCTATCAACATTTACATTTCATGGTGGACATGAATTTTTGGGTCTCTTCATACCTCGAAATCAACAAAAATTACCCCCACCAAAATTAGTGATTTCACAGTATATTTTCATGGGCTTCAGTATTTGTTACAATCAAACCACTTTAGTCATGACTCATACAAAGAGCAAATCTGCCAAATCAATCTCTTTAAGCTTGCATAATCAATGGCAAAAATGGATATTTTTTACTTTTTTACAGAAAAATTAGATGATATCAGTTTTGGTTAACTCAATCCATGAGTGCAATTTAATAAACACTTCAACAGATACGGCTAGTAAAAAATGGGGAATTTGGGCCAAGTGTAAATATTACGCACGGTTGTTTATGTTTGATGTCATTGGTGCAAGTTGTGGGAGGAAGATTCCCCTTCAGATGTCTGTCGGCAGATTTCAACACAGTGACAGCCAACATATACTGGAGCATACTGCTGCTACTTGTATAAGAACTTGGCTTCTGTGCACAAAATGAGTTAACAGTGTGTTATTTATACAAACATACAGGAGTTCTTTGTAGTTTGTATCCATTGATCAGAAATTAGAAAATTATATCTTCAATCTGCTCTCCATTTATTTTAATATTAAATGGCATATTCAATTTCTAATTTTCAATACAATAGATGAATTTTATATTTTTTAAAAGATTTTTATCCTGATTTTTTATCCTAAAAGTAGGAACACCCTCCTACAGAATCAATTTTATTCTTGCTTTATATACTAGCTGAATTGTTGACCCTATTATTTAAGATTAATGAGCATTCTTAGAGTATCACATATATAAACAAGAGCCATGGACCATAATGCTCACCTGAGCTACTATGGCCTTGCTGTTCTACATCAGATTTTTTTTTTACTATATATTCCTATGTAAAACTTTGATCATCCATTGTTTCCCCATCCCAGCCTGGGGGTCTTGATTTGAACAAACTTGAATCTACACTATGTAATGAAGCTTTCACATGTTTCAAATATTCTGGCTAAGTGGTTCTGAAGAAGAAGATTTTTGAAAGATGCCATTAAATTTTCACTAATTCTTAATTATCTCCCATTGAAAGAGGCAGTGGCCCTTTATTTAAAAATAAACTTGAATCCCCTTTACCCAGAGATGCTTTGTGGCAAGTTTTGTTGACATTGGCCCAATGGATCTGGAGAGGATGAAAATGTGAAAAGTTTAGGATGACAAGACACATTTTGAACAGAAAAGCTGACTTGAGTCTTCGTCTTAGCTGTCAACTAAAAATACTGAGTCCCCCTACCAGTATGGGCCATAATTCCATTCAAATCATTAATGCATAAAATGAAATGTCAACTTCATCTGTATAGTCTCATATTCCAACCAAAGTACAGATATAGTACTGAAAGACGGGGTCATGTTAATAAAGTTCATGATTTAATAAACTTCACCACTGTTGTGGATTTTCATAGAGTATAATACCATTTTTTTTTTTAAAAAACCCACTTAAAACAAAATAGTAGTTTAACTATGATTTTCATTTATACTGGTAATATTGAGAGAAACCTTATAGCACTGTCCGGATATAACATTTACAAATTGATCTGAAATTTGAAGTAAACACATCCTAGTAGTTTGTATACATTTAATTAATGATTTTCAAAAGATAAAAATTTTCAAAAATGCTTCACAAATATCTTTTATTACTATAGAAAACTCTTCAAATTACTTTCTTTTCTTTAATTAAGCAACAACCATGTCTGTTTTTTGACCAAAGCAACTTCTGCACTCTTTTCTTTAAAATAGACTCAATTAAAATGCTATATGCATGGCTTCCGTTTGAGGCCTCGACTGACAGTAATCTAATACACAGGGTCACATGACCCCATCTAAACATCAGCTCAGTGTTTGTGTCTGGATAGAAAAAGATCAGAAAACTCATTAGTGGGACTGACAGACATATGGACAGACAGACAGAGAGGAAACCTATGCCCATAGCTAACTTGCCCTTCACTAAATTAAGAACCAGCGTGTGTTTCATCTTCATATAATTATGCACATGACAACATATTGAATCACTTAACAGCCATTCCACAAGAGCAGCAATATGACAGAAATGACATTCACTAGGATATTTAATGAATTGATTGTGATATGTGTAAGTGTAAACATTGAGTAATAAACCCCAATATCTTTATCACCATTCCCATATGTCTTTTGCACCATGCACTTTCAGTTCTATGGAAATTGGATTCAATCATACTGGAGTCTTTCTCTCTCTGCTCTGTGGCTAAGTGGTAAAAAACATATGGATTGTGAGGTTTGGGTTGTGAGTTCAAACGTCTAATGGGTCAGATCTGTATCTTTGCCTAAAAACTTACATTTGCTGTGTTTTGCACTAGATATTGAAAGTGACAGGTCATTTGGAAGAGATCTAGTAGATATAGAGGAACTATATTGGTATGCAGGAGCTATCACCCAATGCTCTGGAAAAAACATTCATAAGTCTAGTGTCTGTGAATGGACATCATTCACCATTCAGTTGGATGAAATCAGATCCCTCTAATTTCTTTCTTCCTTTTCTCTACATGTTGCTTTTTGGTTTGCTTTGGGAAAATGATGGCTTTAACAATTTAGCTTTTAACTACACATGAAATGATAACTTAAAATTCTTGAAGTTTATTTCACAGGCAATTCACCAAAAAGTTTTTTTTTCCAAAATATACAAATTTTGTTTATTAATTAAGTAAAAAACATAAGATTCTTTGGTTTCCCCTTTACAACTGTAGACTGTAGATACATGTACCTGCATGATGTTATGACCAACAATAAAACAGGAGCTAAAAATGTTTGTTTGTCAGCAGTTTACATCTGCATTTATATTTATCTGAGTAAATTTTCTATCAATTTTTTCAAAATTTTTTCTTTGTAAATCAAAACTCCAATATACTGCATTTTATTGCAAGGACATTCCAACAGGATATTGCAATTATACATACCGGTACATTAATTTGACTTTAATGGCAATGTCCATTTCTTTTCTAAATTTATCCATTATCTTTACTTACAGATACATGTAATATATTCTTTAATTCATTAAAAGCATGGCCCCATAAACCAACAGTTAAGGAATCCTGGCATTTATTTTGTCTGCATTGGATATTCCCTGCTCTACTGAAGGTAGTTTCATTGTCCAGAAAAATGAAATCATGAGGAACATAGCCAATTCTATCCTCTGTGCTCAGAAGTAAGATTTCTATCAGCATCATTAGATGTCCAGCATTATAATAATATTATGATTTATGTAGACATGAACATTAATTCAATGGTTTAGTCAGAAATATATATATATATATCATAATCTGAAATCAACTCTAGCTAATGCCCAGTGAAAATATACATGAGTGGTCTTTTTAGTAAAATTAATTATTTTCATGGCATTCATTTGAGACTTCTGGATTTTAAAATTTATTTGTTCCTTCTTAAACATTTGCTCTAATGCAACTTCAGGTGCAAATGTGTCTCCCTTAGTACTAAAAAAAACCAATATGATCTTCTACACTTTGCAACAAAATTTGCATTATTTCAGTTTGTTTTGCCATTGTGAAGTCCTAGAGGTCATATTTGAAATTCAGCTCCCTTGATTTCACACTGAAAGTTTTCATTATTTACAGCCATAAAAAGGTTCCAAACTAAAGTTCTGCTAGGTTTTTCAAGCCATTTTATGATAGTGGGGCAACATTGGCAGAACAGGGCAATCTCTCGGTCATTGGATCCACTTTCACTTAAGGGTGTTTTGATTTGTTCAGAAGCTGCCAATTGGTTTGTGTTAGGCAACAGCTTAACAAAATTCTTTTTAGCTGGCAGAGACAGCATAGGTCACAAAATAATCGTAATCCTGCCTCTTTTATATGATGTGAATAGATACCATCTAATTAGTAAGAAGAACTTATTTGCTATTCATAAGGTACTCAAACAACAACTAAATTGTCTTCCATTAAAAAATTATCTTTTGGACAGGTCTGGTCAAGAACATATGACAGAAATAAATGTAGCCTTTGTCCTTGTGTGCAATGAATCAAAGAAATCAATTTGATGTAAAAGACATTGTCTGTTATTATAGGGGGACAAGGCACTTAAAGAGACAAGAAAATTATGGAGAAACAGACAGATAGCAGGGCAAAGTCAAGAAAGTGCCCACAGTATGTGCTTAAGCTATGAGACATCAGCCACATTTTTGGCAACAGGGTTTCAGATGATAATGTAAAGATAAATCAAAATCATGGAAGATAACTGGCTGTTGGAAACCTTTTGATTATCGGCATGGTACAAACGAGCATGTAAAGTTTTTTGTAGTAATTAATGAACATACGAGAACCTGTCACTGCCACTGTGGCCTTGACTCTATCTCTCTGAGATACATGGAGTGAGTTCTGTAACTCAGATGGAATATATAATCAAATAAAGCTAAAACATGCTAAGACAGAACAGACTGACTGCAAAGTTACAATTTCATCAAATGGAATTATGATCATGTTGCTATACCTCTATTCATCACATCAGGTAAAAGTCAACATACAATGTGGAATTCAAAGTATTTACTATTTTTATATTTAACTACTGTAATACATAAAATTTGAAAATGAAACTCGTAAAGTTCAGTCAAGACAGACATTAATGCTCATCATATACCAAAAAAGCAATTTAAGATCTAGATCAAAATTTGTGGTAGTATCACAACATTTATCATACTTTATCTTTAAAATAAAAAAGAGACAACAAAAAAAAAAAACATCCCAAAGAGAAATCTGCATGTGCTTAATTTGCAAATTTCAAGGTCAAAGGTTAGAGAAACAGTTGTATTGAATGATAGCAAGTAAAACCCATCTCACTACATTAACAGGTCTTCTTCAACAGATACGAGTATAAAATTGTGTGTTTTCTTTACCAAAGTCAAGGTCAAAAGTCAAGTCAAATATCATTGTGGTGATGGAAATTGTCCTGATTTTTTGGTGAAAAGTGGGAAAATGTAACTTTAAAGTTCAATATAATTCTTGAAAAGTGTTAGAAAATATTATAGTTTTGTTATTGTAAAGTTTCTGGAAACATTGACAAGAGTCTATTTTCATATCTTACACAATTAAAATTTCCTAGTTAAATTTCCATTGAAAGAAATATTGAAAAAATAGCAAAGTAACTCTTCTGTGCAGGAGATATGAAAATTTGTTTGTGGTACATCCTTTAAGGGGAACCACTTTTCCAAGTTTGACGTCTCTCAATTAAAGGGTTCTCAAGATATTGAGGGGACAACAGCTGGTGTACCAACTGACCATGCAAGCAACAGATATACCGACTGACCAACCGACAGGTGCAAAACAATAAATCTCCTTTTTCAAGGGGGGAGGGGGGGTTAAAATATTTCATTTACCAATTTCATCAATTTAAAAGTCAAGGCCAGCAAACAGTAATATTTGAAATACCTTAGCCTGATTTACCCAATTTTAAGTCTGAAAATAATACTTTGAATATGCCACCAACAGCAGAGGTAATTGCAACAACTAAACTGAGCCATTATAATGATAGAAATTTTGGATGCAGTACAATATGAGGTGAAAAGTGAAATTTCAATATCTGAACAAACAAGTTTAATGCACACTATTACAACCTGAAAACAATAAGCACTGGTCCTCTCTTATAACTAAATGAATTCTCTAATAATTATACAATTTAAATTTTCAATCAGTTTGCAATACGAGTGAATGAAAACAAAAAAGAAAGAGTGAAAACAAAAAAGAAAAGTCTTTGATATCTTACTAAATTAATCTGCTAAGCAACTTTTCCTTTGTGTCATTTTTATTTTGGCAAGAAAGGGGCATCTAGTAAGCACCCTGTACATCCAGTAAGCACCCCTTTTCCAACTTTCTACGACTTGAATACATGGTAAATATGATTGTGCTAAATTAAATTTGTCCCACTTGGGAAAAAAAAATCTTGAAGCTAAATTCAACAGGATTTAATATTCAATACTAATTCACTTTCCATTTCAGTATTACAATGAAAGTTTGACTTCCATTAGCATCCCTTCATAAAGAACTTCAATTCTCTATTGTGTATCTTAATATGCCTATAGAATGATCTAATTTTTATGCTCTAAGACATAACAGAAACAAAGAGCAACATGGGAACTGAAATGGTCTGAAAACTCTCAAAAAGCATGCATCCACAGTGCCGCAGTTTTGAAATCAATGCATCACACAAACCTTCACTCTAAATATGGGTAAAAATGGTGCATTAATACCTGAATTCCCTCTCAATATAATATTCTGGCTTATACATTCAGCATCTATTTGTTAACCATGACATATAAGATTCTCTTTTTCAAATGGTTTTGTACATGAGAAAAATATCCTCATTTGAGAAAAGCTTATCTCATTAATGATGCATAAACATGATAACTAACAACAAATATCAACCTTTCAATCACAGAGAAAAGATCTGCTCTCTTTTACTGTTCACAGGAAGGGAAGCCTATGGGTGCTACAGGATTTCACATAAGGTGCTATGGTAGACACACTTTGTTGTTTGAAACAACAGCAAAATCTGATTAATTCCAACTGCTTGACTCATATGGTTTTGATTTTCTTTGTAATGCCAAATTTGAACAAAAAAACAAGTCAATTACTTTTGATTTAAAAACTTACATTTAATGTAAGAAATATCAGATTTTGGTGGTCATATTGGGAAGATCTGTTACTGGGGTGGAAACGAACAAGATTTGTATCATACCTCACTTAATCTGGATATACCATGTATACAGTACTGTATACAGGGTTATTTTGGCCCCATGTTATTTTTGCCCTTTCACACTTGCAAACAATTTTGCCCCATTTTAAATTCGCCCAGTCACAGTTCTGTTTAAGAAATTATACTGTGTTCTTTGAACTCACCCCATTTTAAATTTGCCAACCTGTGAGAAGGGCAAAAGGGGTTAAAATAAAACAGGGGCTAAAATTTCTCTGTATACAGTATATCTAATTTCACAATGATGAATGTTGGTCACCCATGTGGCACAGTGGTTAGAATGTGTAAGGAGTAGATCCATATGTTGCAGGTTTGAATCCACTGTGGGACGTGGAGACCAGTCTTTTGGATGATACCATATAAACCAAGGTCCCCGTGTCACAGTAGGTGCTGCCAAGAAAAAGATCCCTCACTGCTCAATGGCCCAGAGTGCTGAGTATAGGTCAAAATTTGCAGCCCTCCACCAGCAAGTGGTGGTGTCTCCATATGAGTGAAAAATTCTCAAGAGGGACTTAAACAACAAACATGATGAATGTTGCAGAGACCAATAACAGTAATTCAATGGCTGTGAAAATCACTTTAATATATAATTGTGCTGGACATCCTTTAATTAATGTGGATTCACAATAGACTACTTTCAGTACAACTTTTGCAGAGCAAACTGATATATTTTGGTGAAATATGATGTACATAACAACAAAATTGGTAAATAAACATCATTTGATTAACCGCCAACAAAAACTTCACCAAACATTATTGTAATTTGCCCTGCAAAAGAGCAGTACCAAAGTTATTGTGAAAAGGCTAACAGTAGAAATTATATCTATGGCTGTATCACAGAGTACAGCAACTTCAATAAAACCTGAAAATGATAATTACATTTATGACCCACACTTAGATGGAATTGCACCAAAACTGCATGTACAAGGAGATCGACTTATTTAGGTTACTATTTATCACTCCTTGCCAGTTATAGTAACCCCCCCCCCCTTCCTACAGCAACAATAGGTCTTAACTGATTCCATTTCATCAAGCAGTCAAATCTTTATTAACTTTGGAACTGACAGACTGACAAATAGACTGCCACTTTAAAGTGTAAGTCATTTCAGCAAGGATATGACAATGTATTACCAATCCACACACCGAGAAATCAATTTCCATCAGTGCTCATTAACATCAAGCTTAGAAATCGCATTCAAATTTGATCAATTAGAGAAATAGTATGGCTATGAGGTGTATCTGCCGCTAGCTACACATCTGTAGAAATGCAGAAAGAACATGAGACTCAGAGCAAGGAGTCAGGTAAGCGTTTTCTTGAAGCATGTATACCTTTCTGATTCAGCACTTGTGAAGACGACTATAAAAACGGGAGAAAAAACTTCTTTACACACCTCTAGATATTTTCATTTTTTTATTCATTAAATGTTAAAAATAACAATAAATGAATGAATGCGAAAATGAAAAGGATTCCATGTTAATTGTATTTTCAATATTTGGAGAGTTAATTAATTTTTAGATTGATTACTGATAAATGTCATGAATTTACATCCGCTTTTTGTTAATTGACTTTAACTTTGTTGATGCCTCAAGGTCCAATTTACACTGTAAATAGTACCTGAAAATGACACATATTTTTATTAGATGATTTTTGCTTTGTTTTGAAGTTAAAATTGAACATAAATAAATGATTTATTTGTATAAAAACAATTTACAGTTCTGCACACATACACAATATCATAAATTCATCATTATTGTACAAAAAAAAATTACTATCGATCAACATGCACTAATGATAATAATACCAAGATCTACCCCGATCTATAGTGGGCATTTTTGAATCCGAGATACACAATTCCACTATTCCTTGATCAAAGATCCTTTTTTTTTTCACCACAACTTTTTTTTTATTGATTTGTTAGTATCTTGGTTTTCTCATCACCATTGTATACTGGTAACACAAACAACCTCACTATAAAACAACACGAGGAAAAATACTGAATGCAGGCACATATCTTATTGATGAGAAGGTAAATTATTTTGAAAAAAAATATTGAGCATATGAAATTCCTCAATCATCATAAGTTTAGCAAGAAAAATGGCTTTTTCCTTGCTCTGTTCTTACATAATTAAAATGTTTTCGAATACTGAAAGTAAAAAAAAAAATATCTTAAAGCACTATTTCTTGTCGTCATAAATCTACTAAAAATCTATAAGGTGGCAAATTTGATGAATACTTTGATAGTTATACATTTCAATTCTATTACTGTAGAGATATTTTCATAAGTGAGAACGCAAACAAAACCAAGAGAGAGATAGAGAAAGAAACAGGATATACTCTGAACAGGTCCAATTTTTATGGTAACAAGATTTCTCTAAAGTAACTAGAGGTGTTCAGAGAATCCAGTGACAACTTTAATATGCAACACTCAATGGTAGACTACGAACTAAGGACATTATAAGAACTGTAATTTATGTCTTGCCAATTTTTAAGGTACCGACCAGGTTAATAATTGCAAAAGGACCATGCCTAAAGAAGTAAAAATGAAAATAAAATTATGTATAGTACAGTACTATACATAATTTTATTTTCATTTTTACTTCTTTAGGACTACAGCTACATTTTGACCTTGACTTTGGTGGAATAACCTTGAACAACTAAGCAAATGTTCTTCCTTTACAAAGGTCTTAAGTCAGATTTCACGCATATTACTCAGCTGCACATATTACTTGGCTGCACATTATTAAATTTTACAAATCTAGATCAGGGACTTTAACTTCATATGGTAATGAGTCCCACATAGGTTTTGCCCTCAATTAAGAATCCACAAACACCCTCATAAAATGTATCTGAAATGTCTTGAAATGGCAATTATCTGAAAAATTACATCATAGAATACATAAAAGGAGACATCAGTGTATGAATTTCAACTATATTCAGACCTGCAATTGATTATTTAACCTAGAAAAATAAAAAAAAAAATCACACAGAATTACTATGATTTTTATGATCGAGTCTTAAAATATTCTCTGCATTCTTTAATTAACCTATACAAAGATCAAGTGCAGAGCTGAATGAGTCTTTACGTCAACAAATTCTTATTTTTTTTAACAAAAGAACTGATGCCCTGTATTGTGATTTCAATTATCATGCTCTCAGAGATCACAATTAGCTGAATAGCGGAGTTCAGCACTTATGCTTACACATAAAGAAGCCAATTCCTATAGAGCGATGCCAACACAATTCCCAATGAAGAAGGATTTCTTGGAGAAATTTGAGCTTACACAGCCATTTATTTACAATCTAAAAATCTGCTTTGAACTAAAATTAAGGTCCATTGTACTGTGGCATTTTAAAATCCGTTTACACCCTGATAACAAATGTATGTTTACAATTTATGTTAAATAAATATATATTAAAACTTTACAATTCTGAAAAGAAAGCTTGACAATATTTATTCTTTTTCCTCTGACTAGCTGGAACACATTTTTGAAAACTTGGTCAAATAATACTCTCTTTAGGAAAGTCATTGAAATATGAACAATCAGCTTTATATAGAATTCTGTCTTGAAGCCTTTAAATAAATAATCCTGTCACTGCCGATTCTTAAACGACAATGCCAGAGAAAATCCACAGACCTAGTAAACAGTCAATCTGTGGTCTAGGTCCCTGAGGGGAAGCAAGAGTACTGGCTGATTTCTCAAATTTGGATTGAAAGTCTCAAAGACTTGGATATTCAGACAATTTATTCTTTGTACGAATAAGGTAGTATATGAATATTTTGTTTATTGACGCCAAGCGTGTACTGGAATACTGGGCTTAATTAAATGATATATTCAGGTACGTACATAGACTCTGAAGCCTCATGTCACAAAAATACAGATAAAGATATCTATCATTATAATTTTGTTTAACAAGTAAAAAGATCATATTTTAGGATAAAATTACTGTATTTTAGTGTATTGCCTCACTACTGGGTATGACACATTGGAGTTGTCTTTCCTTGTCCTATAAGATAAAAGTAACTAGTAGTGAATACTAGTATACTTGACTGTATGTACTTGATTGACTGATGATTAATTTCAGTTAGTGCAATGTATTTTGTACTCCATTAGGTCAATTTATTGATTCAGAATCACTTTTTCATTTGAAATAATAACCCCTGTGATGCATCAAAGATGAAGGAAATATTGGTTAGATCCACTCACTGGATTGATCACTTGTTGTACATCAACTGAGTGCTTCATAATCATATCATGTTTATGTTTATTTTTTTCAGCTGATTTGCAACTGCTGCACTAACATACAAACTTCAATCATTTCATATCTTAAATCTTAGTTTTATATCAACATGAAATAATAAGTTATCAAACAAACATGTTAAATTTTATACATCATATCAAAATTTTGTTTGTTTGTTTGTTTAACACCCCTTTGAGAATTTTTCACTCATATTGAGACGCCACCACTTGCCAGTGGAGGGCTGCAAATTTAGACCTATACTTGGCACTAACGGCCTTTGAGCATTGAAGGATCTTTTTCATGCCAGCACCTACTGTGACACAGGACCTCAGGTTATACGGTTTCATCTGTAGGACCGGTCTCCACATCCCACAGTGGGATTTGAACCTGCAACATAACTTAAGGATCAACTCTTTACTCTAGAGCAAACGCTCTAACCATTGTACCACACGGGTGACTCATATCAATATCAAATGCACACAATGTATCCATGTAATATGTTCCAAGTCAAAATGTAGTTGAACTATCAATGATAACAAGAACTAAATAGGGGAACACAGGGTTGTCCCTAAGTCCGGGGGGGGGGGGAATTTCCCCACCTATAATGATGTTATTCCCCGGTTATTCTGGTATTCCCCAACAATCCCCTGTTAGGGGAGAAACTGCAGACTCCCTTCTATTTTTTTAATGTCCCCTGCAATTTTAATTCTTAGGGACAACCCTTGGAACATATACTACAGTAAAACACATTTAGTTTGAAAACATTTACAGCAAACACCTGTTTCAAATAGACTCTTACTTTGTTCCCAGGAAATCAGAGTAGTGATTTAAAAAATGTACAAAATGAATAAAGAATTCATTCTGACATAATCTCTTGTAGTTGCACTATCTATGGTTTTTACTGTACAAGTCTCTTAATGCACTTGAATGCATAATTTTTAAGTGAATCTGAAAAACTGTAATAATTAAATTAGTAAAAAGAGTCATTAAAATAAACTGTAATTGATGAAATAATATAAACAGAGTTTCATCGCTCGATAAGCTATGGAAAGGTAATTATTTTGACAGAAAATTGGGTAAAATGTGTATTTAATTTGACTTCAATGAATAAAGAAGTTGGAGGAGAGTCATGAGCAATTTAATCAAATGTTTCTATTAAATAATTAACACTGTAATGTTTGACTTTCTGCATCAATAATTGATCATTATTGCATGACTGGTTCTTATTTTTTTTCTTTGTGTTTTTTAGGTTCATGGAAATATATCAATGAAATTTCAAGCTTATTTTCAAAAGAGAATTTCTGAGTGAAAATTTTATTCCGAAATTGAAGGAAACCCCTGGATAAATCCCATTTTCTCAGTAAATATTTCCAGCAATGGCCTTGACCAATGGAAAATTAACTGACACACAAATTTCCATCTACAGGCATCAGTGACCAGAATTTGTAGTTAAATCAATACTTTATTTCTGGAATTCTAGTGTATTTATTGAATTTCAGGCTTGTAATACACTCAGATTTGTTTTCAACAAATCTAAAATGGAAGGAATTGCTGAAGTGCAACCCTGAGAGAGGAGTTTCATTTTCAATTTTCAAAAAGTCAACCAAGCAGCCTGGCAACAAATTTTCACACATGACATACCCTTCTGCTTTTTACCCTTTCAGTCTTTGAAAATTTCATCATGAAACAGCATGGCAGGTATTGATTGAGTTCAAGAGAAAAAAGAAGGAAAACTAATTAAGAAATGTTAATCTGAACACTGTGAATCAAGAAAGAGTAAGTAATTTAGGAAAATAAAAAAAATATATACCGGTATGTAGATTGCAGTTGATGATGTAGATTGATATTAACCAAACATCACGGATATACCAAACAAAGTTACTGAAACTCTGGATGAAGACTGGGAAAGGAAGACATCCATATTACTATGTTTATATAAATGCAGAGAAATATTATAGACTTCTGTGTAGGAATGCACTGTGAATGATAAAACCTCATAAACATTTATTAGAAAAACTTGAAAGGAAGGAAGGTATCAAACTGTAGGATGATTAGAAAATAATAGCAATCGTGATTCTATTGTGTGGAGATCTGGCATATCTGAAGTGCACATAACCCCAAGTGCTTGAGAAGAAATAATGTAACATCTTCTGTGGTGGGTGATGTATAAAGTGGCTCCGCTGCACACACATCTTTATAGTATATAGTGAAGGAAATTTGTAAACTGCAGGGATAAAAAGTGTATTATTCTCTCACTGCAAGTGCATTAAGGAAAATTAATTCACAGGTGTCTGTCTTAATAGTGCTGCCCTGTTGGATGAAATTGTTTACTTAAGTTTCTGAATTCATTCATGGATGAATTATGAAAAGAAATTATACACTCCCATAAATCAGTGAGTCACTGATATAATTTCTCTATGATAATTAATAAAGTTCTTTTCTCATCAGAAGTGCCAATACAATGTAATAAAGTTACATGTAAGAACTGATTACGTTGTGAAGTGACTACAGACTGGGTTTTAGTGATCGTGCACTCTGGCAATGCCAATAATCGACACCAGAGTCCTCTTTGTAGTGGCTTTTACCACTTTATTACAATTCAAGTGTGCTTCCCAACAAATGGCTCCAAATGTCTCCGACCCAGAGACTAGCAACACCAGCACCAGCAACATGACCTCGCTGTCCTCAATGCTTGACTCCATTTCCTCATTGCAGTCTAATGGTACCATGTATAACATTTCCAATCCCGATTCTGTTACATTCCAACCTCGCTCCCCTTTATGGCAAAATGAAACGTTCCATTTTTTCTTTAACCCTCTTTCAATCAATGACTTAGTGGTGGCGTCTAATCGAACCGTCAATTTCAACTGCACTTCCAATAATATTCTCCAATATGTCAACAACGGCACGGGAAGCCAGTCAGGGAATTTCTCGCAGACTAAAGATAGCTCAGACTTTTCCAATATCAATCTTATAGTAGTAATCCAGGCCCATAACAGCGAAGTAGCCAGCTTAGTTCTTACTAAAGACAGTCATAATGGAGAGGAGGATAAAAGTGAGAAAATGGCCACAGAGCTTCCGGCTACCTCGTCGCTCATTTATAAATCCATCCAGTTAAACTCTGAACATAATTTTACCGTTTTGGCAATGCATATGGGCTATGCCACAATGTCCGTAACACTGACAGACACAAATGACTTAGAGAAGGTCAGGCAAGGAGCATACCAAACATTAGCACATGCGGAATATGACATACAGACAACAAGAGTGGGCAGACCCTCGGACTTTGCTTTTAATTGTTCAGCAGCAGCTATTGCAATACTAATAAGTTTTGGAATTGGATGTGTGACAGATACAGAAAGCTTAAAAAAACAGTTGAAGTACCCTGTCTCCCTGGTGGTGGGATTCTGTTGCCAGTTTCTTATTTTGCCTGTGGTGAGTATTTATATACAAGTTGAGTGGTGGTTTATCCCTGGTGCTTGATAAATGTATGTTCCCAGTTTTAATTACATGAATCACAGTCCCTGGATTCTTTCTGATTGGGGAGTTGATGAGGTTCAATCAAATTAGTAAGTAACCTGGTGGGTTTATAGTCTCCAGAGAGGTATGCCATGCAATATTGTAATTGGACTGAAACCTTATTAGTATAATAGATTAGTTTGTTATGTAACCAAAAGAAAAGGTACATTACTTGTACCCCCGTTAAAAAAAAGTTTTCAGGAAATGACAAACATGTTCTAGTCATCAATGTTTAGCATTCCCCCTGACTTCATCTAATAATTTTAAAAAAGTTTAAGAGTTTTCCCATATTCAATGGGATGTAATTTTAATATTAAAGTCATTGACAGAAAATTTACCTGATTTATAATTTTGAAATTGTCACATCTTTTGTGAAAACCTGATAGGTATCAAGAATTTTTTGAAAGTTCCATTCTTTTTATGACGAAAAATATTTTTTACAAAATCCTTAAAATGGTTTTGCAGTCAAATTTCGATATATGTTGACATTCAATTTGTTCCTTGTAGTAACATTAACCATGTCAAAAAAATCATTACAAACACGATACATTCTGGAGCAAATTTAAATATGTCTTATGTAATACTGGTGGTCACAGAATCTCTTAGGTTTTGATATCTAACAACAACTCCCAGATATATTCACTAGTCTCTGATTCAAACCACTGAGAAAAGCGTGAAACAAAGGGTATGAAAGAACTGGTAAATCTCCTACCATATTACGGCATATTAAACCTTTTTTTCTGAAATTTACTGTATCAAGTAAATCACGGCAAGTCTGATCAACAGAAACGCAAAGCAGAAAGTATCCAATCAATAGAATGGCAGGCTTATTTCTTTCAGGCTGTTGGTAGTATGTATGCTTTAAGGAGGGTACTTATTGATTGATAAAATACAAGCATTTTGTATCTCAAATTCAAATCATGAAATTTTCCACTTCAAAAAGAACATTTTTTTTTTCCACTGAAAAATATATGTGTAGAGTTTCTTATGAAAATAATTTGTTCTTAGTTAAAGCATAATAGTTAAAGCATAATAGTATTAAAGCATATAAACAAAATGTAATTTGTCTTCAGTTATTCCTATGGGAAAAAATGAACATTCTTTCCATGGAAAGAAAAATGTCCTGGTTTCTCCAAGGATATTATGCATTCCCAGTAATCAAGTTATTTACAATTAGACAAGGAGTCTACTTCTAAAGAACAGACTTACACAGTAGAATTCATGTGCACTAAAAAAACCCCCAAAAAACATCATGCAATCACGCAAAGTCAGCAAGCATCCATAAGCTAGATCAACTGTCATCAGTCATGATCGAGTCTCAAAATGTAATCAATGCAGAAATATAGTTTATAAGTCATGCATAAATACAAAAGTCATAGACTTCTATTTCCCTTTTTTGGATTAAATTATTATACCATTAATCACATATAGACCATTAGGAACTTTGAAAGGGGGGAGGGGGGCTCTGCTTTCTCCTTTTTATTTTTGCCAGTACATAACAAAGCCAATTTAGGGTTATGGGTGCCTCTGATATATCCATGGACTCAACAATTAGGCATATTATTGAAACATAAGGCATTCATACTGTTTTAACAGAATTATCTCTTACTAGAAGACAAAGTTATTCAAGGCCCTATATATTTTTAACCTTATACATTAACAACCCTAACATTTGCTTGAAGTCTATGACAAAAATTTCACAATCTTTTCCAAAAAATCTTTCTTAACACATAAGTGTAAATTACCCCCCCCCCCCCCCCACCACCACCACCACAGTCTTTCCACATTACAGTAAGTAGAGGTGGGATATCATAAAATTTATAACTGTGTTGAAGGATTTTTTCTATAAAATTGATCTTTCGATTTTAGCATTTTAATCTTTAGTCCCTCCTTAAAAGCTTAAGCCTTCTACATAGTAAATAAAAAGTTGTTGGATTGAAAAAGATTTCGTCATTCAATATGACCATATTAAAAGTTTCGATTTGTTGGCATCCACTCTTCATGAAAGACAGACATAATGAGACACAGAATGCTAGAAGACGACTTCAACAGGCATGTAGCTGATGTTGACCTGCAGAGGACACTGTCTATTTGTTAAGGCAAAAATACTGATACTTTGAGTTTCTGAATGAAAATCAATAGTTACACTTCTTTTTCTCGTCTCTACTCCAAATAAACTTAGATGTCATTGTAAGCAGAAAGAAGAACAAATTGGTAGTAAAATTTTAGGATGCTACTCAATTATCAAATTGATTCTTAAAAATTGAGGTTTTCCCTTCTGTAAGAATAAGAGAAGTTGTAACAAGTAAAAAGTTTGATCTGTTTGCATTTATGTTACATCAGCCCTAGCTTTCCTTGAACTTTTATCATATCTCAATTGCTGGGGTGGAATAGCTGGCTTAAACAGTTGGGGTTAAAAACATACCATACAAACTAGGTACTGGGACCACTAAGCTCACAAAATGATACCCCCACTCCCATGGACAGAAGAATGTATGGACGGACACCCCTGTCACTATATACCCTTCACTTTTCAAACAGGGGGTATAAAAATGGAGTTAAATTCATGCATATATCATGCATCATATCGAAATGTATTGAATAGGAAGGGTAAATGAACTTCATGGGTATATGAAAATGATGGGCCACATAAACTGATGCCAACACTGGAAAGACTGATTTATTCCTTTTGACACATAATTAACCCTCCAAAATTACAAAAAGCACTAAACACACTGTAAAAGTCATGCTCAATTTATGATAAGAACCCATGATTTATTGAAAATTAATCAATGAAAAACACAAACTGACTGTGGAAGATATTGATTAAGCATTATAAGAAAGATTCTTTGGTCACGATTAATGTAAAGCTAGGTAAAGCACAATCTTCTGGAATAGGGATATACCCATGCTATAGGATTTATGACCAGAGATAAAAGCACCCTTTCTTGGCCACAGAAGAAAGAACTATATAGCCACAGAGGTGACAAAATCTGCACTCGGTCCAGCATAACCAGATTGGTGCTGGCCGCAGGAAAACCTAATTGGATTGTGTGGGCTCTGTTGGCACTGAAGTCAGTGACATTTTTCCTACCCTCTAGTGGAACCAAATCATATAAATATCACCTCCTGCTGACTGCAGACCTATCTTAATGCCATAATTAGGTTAATACGAGCTTTCTGATATTCTCCACGGAAAAGACACTGTACACATAATAAGTTTGTATACAATGTTCAACAGACATTACTGGACAAATTTATTCTTTTAGCCGATCTCCTGATCAAGGGAGCTGTGGAAATTGTTCAGTGTGCATTGATTTTGTAATGGATGAAAGCTGAGAATGACATGAAGCCAAACAAGGACCAGCGCTTCCTAGATGGAACAGACCAAACATGGGGCTCCTTTTTCATCAGCAGCCCTCATAATATATATATGTAGTCAATAATGCTATGAACACACTCCATAAATGGTCCTATCAATAACAGTCTTAAATAACACAATGAATTTATCTCATATGGCCTTTTATGGCCTATGATTTTATCTAACTCATTCTTGTGAACTGAACAGAATTACTGCCTATATTAACTATTTCACATTTCTGGAAAAAAAATGCTTGGTCTCAATGGTATAAAGAAAATAATTCAGTATTTGTTTCAGATATTTAATTCTTTTGATAGTTTGCTGCACCCAGAAAACTATTAATCAAATGTCATTTTGGCCAAAAAAAGAGAGAAACTTTTGCTGCAACACTTGAATAAGCATATAATAAATACTGGTGTAAGCAACTCCATCATGATGGAATAGCACCCTATAACTTAATGTTTTTTTTTCTTTCAAATCTTAAACTGTTAAAAGGTCTGCATGGTCACAAACTTTGGTTAGTTTCCGAAAAAGAAATCTAAATGAATAAAATGGCTCTTTAATGTATTGGCAATTAATGGAGTTTGAGCTGGGACTAAAATTGTGTGAGATGCACTTAGTTTTGTACTATTATATCTTAAAATACAGTAAAAATCAAAATATATATTGTAACTAAAAAGTGTGATTTTTTTAACAGTATAAACTGCTCTCTTTTTTTTTTTTACAGCTTGCCTTTGGTATTGCCATGATGTTGCCACTTCACAATGATGTAAAATTTGGGTTGCTGTGTGTTGCTTGTGTGCCAGGAGGAGGCTTGGGTCATGTTGCTGTAATTCTTGGCGATGCAGACCTTCCACTTAGCTTAGCCATGAATCTCATAAGCATTGTGGCAATGTTAGGTAAAGGTTCTTTTAAAGTTTCCAAATCAAATTTGTTCACATAATTAATTTGGGGACTTTGCTGTTAGAAACTTTTATATATCATTAATACAAATTCCTAAGATATTAAGACATACATTTATATTGCTACTGTAATATGAATCACCTTTAGAAAGATGAGAGAATGACCAACAAGAAATAGTTCATACATACACACTATCTTATCAAAGGTTAATTAAGAAATGAATGCTGAAGTTGAATTATTTGTAGAATAGGTATTGTGACATAAACAAGAGCAGCTTAGTTTTAATAATCTGTCAATATAAGGTTTTATAATAGTATATACTTCCCAATATAGATACATATCACTAAATTTTTGCGACACCTTATTTTCTTGAGATAGTCATAAACTCATTATAAGCAAGACAAAATCTTCTCAAATTGTGGTTATAATTGCTCTGTATAATCTTAAGGAATACTAACATACTCGAGAATTAAATCTTTGCGAGCACACAGTCTTGCATAATTACGTGAAAATAAAGTTCTCTGGAATAAAAAGTGATTTACAGTATTTCATAAATCATACTTGATGAATCATGTATTGCTAAGAAATGTGAGAAAAGTCATATTTACCTGTTAATCTGAATCAGAAAAATTCTTACTTATTGAAGTGCCCAAAACAGTAAGAAACCTCAATCTGAATCGAAGAAAAATTCTGTCTTTATCATATTAAGTAGAAAGAAACCACAGTGAAACCAGTGAATGCAGAACTACAAAAAAAGATTAGGAGGTCAGAATAGCTAAAGGCAACTGTACAAAGATTAAATAAAGGCCATTCTTCACTATGCATTTTAATTTCTCTTCAGGAATTTATTTCAAAAGGAAAGAACAAGACAGAACACTGGAATAAAAATTAATCAAATATTAGTGTACGACCAATGTCCATAGTAAATTTGATTCGTCATTGAAACATTTTTGCATCATACAGAAACTATGAATTTTACTAGAATTATCAAATGATTTGTCTTTTTCATGACTGGGTGTAATACTTCTTTATAATGCACCCAACATAGACACCATGATCATTGTAACAGTCTCAAAGTGAGAATGACTCCTACCCACCAGAAAAAAAATCATCAAAACCCCCGAATGTACGTAACACATTTCAACAAGTTCTAAAATGCCATGTGTTACAATTAACATGAAAATGGTGACTTTGATATAATTGAAAACACCAATATAGTAACAGGGACAATTAATCAATTCTGGTTTCCATAATCATCAATTTAATTCCTTGATGGTAGATTCAGAGCACAGTCTGACGTCAGCTGTTCTGTTCTGCACACACACTCCATCACTGTAAAAACAAGACTACAGACAACTTTATACATAATTAGACTTCACTGTCCACTAAGTCAACTTTGCTTGAGGGGATGGGGGAAATCACTTTCCTCATTGTGTGTGGGTCTGTTGTTTGCAGTAACATTTAGAACCAAAAAGTGCATGCCTCTTGCAATACTATTGACTTTTTAATAACATTTTTGTGGTTTGTAATTACAACAGTACAAAACAATATCCAATAATTGACACAAAATGTCATGATTTCATGAATTTTTGAAGGGACTCTATTGAACTGATATTTTGCTGCATAATGGCTAAAATTTTTGGGACTATGGAATTTTTCTTGTGGCTAATAAGACATTTTTTTTCCCACCAACATTAGTCCATAGCTGCTTAAGGCCTATGTCAGTATACTGATACTCCAGGATCTAATATAAAACATGCTTATAATGAAGTGGCAGGGAGAGACAATTATGGTTTAATAAAAACATAATTTGATAAAGCCAATAAGTTCAAAATTTGTTTTAAAACTATAGGGAATGAAACCACTATGCTATAATCATGAATTCATTATAAACATGTACACTGTTTTAATGTACAAGTATCCACTTCAAATCACAGGGAGTATTAAGTGCAATGATTGTACATTTAGGGAGAATTCCTTATTTGTTTCACAATGATCAAAATGACCAATAACTTTACCAGCAAATTATTTCTGAATTAACAAAATGTGATATTGTCTGCTATGCTGGGCATAAGTCCAATTCATTTTTATTCCATCTAACCAGAATTTATTGGATGGTAACCTTGTGACCACACGGATTCTGAAATCTAGACCTTCAAATCAATACTTGTACTTCCTCCTGGGCAAATAATGTCCCTGGTTCATGCAATTTTTACATTCATTCTGAGATTATAAATATGAAGCTAATATTCACTTCTAACAGGCTAATTAAAACAGATTTCACCCGTGCAGGACTTTTGTGATTGGTGGAATTGGATAATCAATACCCAAATGAAAATGAACATAAAACTTTAGACAACTGCAACTGAGATCTAGTATATATGTTAGTTGCTCTTTTTGCAAAAAATATGTTACCTTTCAGTTTGTTCAAAACTATAGTTAAAACTGGCACAAATACTGAATGTTTTTGTTTCAGTATCTTCAATAAAGAGAAAAAAGTTCCATGTTGCAGAAGTTGCTACACTATGTCACATTTCTTTGTCATGCTAGTTTGGTTTTGAATTGCACATTGTTATACAGCCTTCCAAAGAGCCTTCATTAAATTTAACTAAAATGAATGGGTTCATCTTTTCAAACAATAAAATATACCCTTAAGCCTTCAACTCAGTAATCAAAATGTATTCTATTTATTACATACTAAAATTGAATTTTCTTTTTTTTTTCCAGGCACAGCACCTCTGTGGATATTTGTTCTTGGGCAATATTTCTACCGAGACCACAGAGTCATTCCTATATACAACTTTGAAATCTGGTTGGCTTCAACATTTTTTGCATATACAGCTGGACTTGTGATTAACCGGTTTAAGCCAGCCGTGGCAGATGCATTACTAACTTGGATTATTAAACCATTGATGCTCCTGGCATCCATACTTTATATAACACTTGGTGTGTATATCAACATGTACGTTTTTGAACGTATTAATGAATATGCAGTGTTATCGGCTTTCCTTCTACCTCTATGTGGCTTTACAGTAGCCTATATCACAGGAAAAATATTCCGACAAAAGGATGCCTTTTGCAAATCCATGGCATTAGAAACTTCCAGTTTGAACGTTTTAATTGTGTTAGCAGCAATTCGATTTTCCCTAGCATCAAATAAGAACAGTGCAGATTATGCATCTGTGGTTCCACTCTGGGTGATGTTTACAATTCCAGGAATATATGTGTTACTAGCAATATTAAGATTCTTCAAAGGTTGTATAGCCAACTTTTTGGAAAGTAGAAAACAGCAACAATTTCGACATTTTAGTATCGCCTCAGGCATTGTCAATCAAGCCAACATGGCTGCTCTTTCTGCTCCGTTATTTGTGACAGAAGTTACAGATGATGACCAAGGGTCTGTTAGTGAAAAAATCACCGTGTTATAGCAAAACCACAAGGATATATAGCTTGTTAGTCTGTTCTTACAACTTTGCATTTTCTAGGGAATATTTGTTCAGCATACCAATTAGCCAATTTTACTGTCACTATTTTTTCTCTGTTCCAAGTGAAAACAACGATTTTGAATGTCTCTCCTAGCTCTGCACTTTGTATACACTTTATAAACCTGAGGCATTTTAGTTTCTTGTATTACTTTTTGTTATCCATGTTATATAGATTAAAAAAATATGATTTAACATATAACCCAGCTTCTATCAGATTTAAGTCCGATGAGTTAATTGGCATAAACTTAATCCTGAGTATCTGAGTATAATACCTTGACATAAATATCTCCCCACTTCAAATCAAATTTCTGATGACTAAATGACCTTGATGATTTACAGTATCCTTGGATCAATTAAGGTCTAATACTCCAGTAATTTTGTCTCTATATAACAAATACCTAACTATTTTTGCATAGTTTCCTGAGGAATTTTATAAAGCATTAAGTATTGTATACTATGCCAAAATAGCACATGGCTATCTTCACTAGAAAAATATGTCAGCATCAAGCTAGGGCTCGAACTGACACAATCCCAAAGAATGTCAGTCCAACACGCTACCAATTACACAACAGAAATATTGTATTATGCAACATATTTTTTAAGAACATGTATATAAATGTAGTTTTTAACATTTGACACAGACAAGAAATAAATAAAAATCATTTCCAAATGACATATCACTGACAAAGATCCTTACATGAACTGGTACTCTGGAGCCATTAATATGCTTTTTGATATTATGATTGATTAAAATATGTTCAAGAAATCTTTTATGCCTCTACTGAAGATTCCAAGGCATACAGTTTTTGCTCTGTCCATCTGTCTGCAAAAATCTTAACCTTGCCCATGACTTTTGATCTGTTGGAGCTAGGGCTTTAATATTCATATGTGTATTTCTTGTGACAAGACCTTCTTTGGGTACCAACATATTTGACCTCTTGATCTTCGAGTTTGATCCATTTATGCAAAATTTTACCAAACTTAAACCTTGGCCATAACTTTTGAATGGTCGAAGCCAGGACTTTCATATTTTGCAAGTGTATTCCTTGTGACAAGATCTTCCCTTGAGTACAAACAATTTTGACCTTTTGACCT
This sequence comes from Saccostrea echinata, assembly GCF_033153115.1. Taxonomy (NCBI): domain Eukaryota; kingdom Metazoa; phylum Mollusca; class Bivalvia; order Ostreida; family Ostreidae; genus Saccostrea; species Saccostrea echinata. The sequence continues at coordinate 1,291,907 of NW_026889786.1, forward strand.
TGGAGTTTGACCTACTTTCAAAAAACCTTAACCTTGACCATAACTTTTTAATGGTTGAAGCTAGGGCTTTCATTTTTTATAGGTGTTGAACTTTCTGTTGAAACCAATAATTTTTAGCTTGACCTTGGAGATGGACCTTCTTTTTGAAAAATTTTAACCTTGACCATAACTTTCGAATGCTTGGTACTAGGGAATTTAAATTTCACAGTTGTATTCTTTGTGCCAAGACCTTTTCCTAGACCCAAATTTTTGACCTTGTGTTTGGAGTTTCATCAACTTTTAAAATACTTTAACCTTAATCATAATTCTAAATGGTTGCTGCAAGGGCTGTTATATCCTTGTGACAAGACCTTTCTTTGGGTACCAACTGTAGCAACATTTTTGCTCCCTTAATTGACCTTGGAGTTCGACTTGCATTTGAGAATTAAACTTTAACCTTTGCAATGAGCTGCCATACAGGGGCATCAGTGTTTCACAGACACATCTTTTTTCATTTAGATTTAATGTCTGCAAACAAATTTCATTAAATTGTTGTATACATACAAAAGTCAGCATAATAATTGTAATAGTGTTATAATTTGGATGTATTATGCTGAAATAGTAGTCAGGGTTTGACACATAGTGCACTTGCCTCGTGCACCATGTGTCAAACCCTGACTACTAGTTAAGTAAAGTACATCCAAATCATAACACCATTATATAAATAACACAATCGTAATAAGTAAATACAGAAAACTGACACAATCAGGGAGAGCCCTGCTGAGAGCTATGATCATAGGAAGTGAAATATAGCACATAAGGAAGGTGACGTGGAAAAATCACTGATATATGTGTTAGAATTACCAACATTTAAGAACTGGACATAATACATAGATCTAAAAACAAAATGATATGACCAAAACATCAATAGGTGCCCATCTCTTGTAGTCTTTCTCTTATTGTAAAATTGAAAATGTTGCAGTGAAAACTTAATTATTAAGTCCAAACAAACGTGTTGATGGACAGACTATAAAAGAAAGAAAGATATGCCACAAAATTAATACAGCTGTAAATGTCTTTCCCTCATGGTGAACTCCTGTATCAAATTTGAAATTGTTGTAATGAAAACTGTTCAAGTTTTCATGTCACAATAGATATACATTCAGATATGCATACATACAGACAGACAAAGCAATCTGATTTCTGTACAAAATTTGAAAAGGTTATAATGAAAAACTGTTGGAGTTATAACATACATCACAAAAAATTGTTGATAAGCTATTTTTACAAGTCTCCCACATTTAATGCAGGTCCTAATTGCAGTGTCAGGATTTCTAATTTTTAAACACATCATGCATTGACCTTGACCTTGCAACAAAATCAAGATAAACCATGACAACATGGGCAACAACATACTCTAGCAAATCATGAGAACATACTTATGTTTATATTCATTTGGATTAATAACTCAAGTTTTAGCCAGTGCATGTCAATATTTCATTTCCAACTGAACTTATTCTTTCTGGCTGAATTTTTATGATGAAAAATTCTGTTCAAATGAAAAGTAATACTTACAGACTTACTGACAGACTGCAGCTAACTTAAAACCACTTTTGATGTTTTGGTGAAAGAGGAGGAGGGCATGGTAATTTACATATTTTATAGAAACCAACATCACCGATAGCCATGAGTGATAATTTTGAATTGTGACCAGAGGTCAAAGGTCAAGGTCTTAAAAATTTGATTGACAATTTATAAAGAACCCTCTTATAGAGGAGGTATAAAAGTGTCTCTCTTGATTTCACCCACTGACAACAAGGACAAAATACAAGAGGCCCACGGGCCTTATAGGTCACCTGAGTATCATGCAACAACTTCGCCACAATTAAATTGGATTCATGTTTTAAACCAGAGGCCATGAAATTCACAATTTCGAAAGAAGCACACTTGCTCATCATAATTTTACATTTAGTAAGCTTACTTAATACCCAGAAAGAGAGCAGAGGATTATCAAAGAATTAATGCATTTTCATTATGTAATCATTAGAGCCCTGCCCTAACACCAGAACCATGACCCAGGGGCCATAAAATTCATAATTTTGGAAGAGGCATCCTTACATATCATAACTATACTCTTAGTTCATCAGCTTAATACCCAGGAGAAAAGAAGAAGATTTTCAAAGAATTATTACATTTTTACTATGTAATCATTAGAGCCCCACCCTAACACCAGAACCCCTGACCCAGGGACCATGAAATTCATAATTTTGAAAGAGACACCTTTACTCATCATGCATCAGTTTGTTTGCTAGATACCCAGGATCAAAGAAAAAGATTTTTAAAGAAATAATGCATTTTCACCATATATTCAACAGAGCCCCGCCTTTACACCAGAACCCCTGACCCAGGGGCCATGAATTTCACAAATTCTTGAACAGGCACCCTTACATATCATAACTATACTCTTAGTTTCTCAGCTTAATACCCAGGAGAAAAGGAGAAGATTGTCAAAGAATTACTACATTTTTACTATGTCATCATTAGAGCCCCACCCTTAAAGCAGAACCCCTGACCAGGGTCCATGAAATTCATAATATATGAATAGGCACCCTAACTCATCATAACTATGCATTCAGTTTGTTTGCCCTGGATCAAGGAAAAAGATTTTAAAAGAAATAATGCATTTTCACTATATATTCAACAGAACCCTGCCCTAACACCAGAACCCCTGACCCTGGGGCCATGAAATTCCCAATTTTGGAAGAGGCACCTTTCATCATCATAACTATGTATTTATTTTTTCATAATATCCAAGAGCACAGAAGAAGCTTTTTAAAGAAATAATGCATTATCACTATATATTCAACAGAGCCCCACCCTAATACCAGAACCCCTGACCCTTGGGCCACGAAATTCACAATTTTGGAAGAGGCACTCTTTCTCATCATAACTATGTACTTAGTTCATCGGCTTAATACCCAGGAGCAGAGGAGAAGATTTTTGAATAATTAAATCATTTTCACTATATAATCATTAGATCCCCGCCCTAACACCAGAACCCGACCCAGGGGCCATGAAATTCACAATTTTAGAAGAGACACCTTTCCTCATCATAACTATCCATACTGTTTGTTTCTTTAATACCCAAGAGCAGAGGAGAAGATTTTTTAAGAATAATGCATTTTCACTACATATTCAACAGAGCCCCATCCTAGCACCAGAACCCCTGACCCTTGGGCCATAAATTTCACAATTTAGGTAGAGAACTCAATGGTTATTACATTCATGCTAACAGTTTTCCTGCTTGATGTCCAGGAGTAAAGAAGAAGATTTTTAAAGATTGCATTAATTTTAATGGTTTTAGCCCCACCCCTCAGGCCCCAAGGGGGGGGGGGGGGGGTAAGGGTCATGAATTTCATAATTTTTACTCCTCTTCACATATAGATGCTATATGCCAAATTTGGTTGAAATTGGTTCAGTGGTTCCAGAGAAGAAGCTGAAAATGTTCAAATGTTAACGCACGACAGACGATGCAAATCGACGGACGAAAACAGATAGCAATAGGTCACCTGAGTAAACTCAGGTGACCTAAAAATGGGGTTGAACATTTTCCTGTATATGGTTTATGTCATATTTCAACAGGCTTCACAATCAATGCTAATATGTTGTTTTATATATCTCATCAAATACTTTTTTTCGCACATCTTAAGTTAGTCAAAAACCTTTGCTTGTATGCTGTTTAGTCACTACTCAGTTCAAAAAATGTCCATGAGCTGTACATTTCTCTAAAACACAGAGTTAATTTCCTTCAAGAATACTCTTTATTATAACACAAATTGCCTTTTTATGCTTTCAACCTTTTCAAGGAACATTTTCAGAGCAAAGAATGACAAAATATTGCTTTTAAGAACTGCGTAAGTGGTCTACCACAATTTCCGAAAGACAATTATTATGTTACCATTTTTAACTAAAATTTCAGATACTCCAGAAGACATGGTGAATTCCCATTCCAGACATTTAATGCTTTTTTTTCTTCCTACAAATCTCTTAAATCTTTATGATACTTTTTTGCTGATTTAGTTTTATAAGTTGAAATAATTTTAATCAAATTGCAATATATCACAGAGACTGGAAAAAGGATGATTGCACTTAATTAAGGACATGCAAAATTTGCCACAAGATAAACTTTCAAAATGAGCATTTTTCTTTTGATTGCAGGAATGGTCAACGTTCAATTTTCAACTTTATGTAATTATATTAAAAGAAAGTATGTATTTACATAGTATGAATCTGTTTTCATAGGCATGTCATCACGATTTCTTGTATCTCCAGACAAGTGATCAAGAATAAAATATAGAGGATTTTGGAAAATACTTTGACATAACTTAAGTTTAAAGAGAACAAGTTTAGGAAGACTCAGAGTAACTTTGTTTAAATTGTATGGAGAAAAGTTCAAAGTTCAGAACTTTGAAAGATTGAAGTTTGAACCATCTCATATCAGATATAAGGTATATATTCCAAATGACTATACCTCAGCCAATTAATCTCTCAAAGAAATATTAATACATGTAGTTAATTCTTTACACTTGAGTTATATTTCTTAATTCATTTGTAGATTCTTGCATCTGTATCTTTTTTAGTCAATCCATCAATAATCTTGTTTTTATTTTTTTTTCTTGCCTAAGATCACACCATTTAAGGTAGTCCAATCCTTAGGTTCTGAAAATCAGCAGTTAAATGCGTCATCAGAACCCAAGGGTTTTCTCTCCGTACAGTACATTTGTAGTGTGATGGAGAGAAAACCCCTGGGTTCCGATGATGCAGTTAAATGTCACTGAATTTTCAAAGTATAAATGAGTATTTTAATTCCTATGTTATTTCTTCAAAGTTCATCATTATTATTCACATTATATAGAGAAAAGTATGTTTTCAGGAAATGTAAATAAAAGCAACATTTATGCATTTTCTGATTGAAAATTGATCAAGATGTTTATTCTAGGATAAAAAAACTATAGGCATCCAGGCATTAGTAAAAAATATTGCATGTTTTTATACTTGCGTGGTATTTAAGTTTTTTTTTTATATATATTATTAACTACAGTTGTTCTGAAATACACAGTGTAAAAAGCAAGTGATTTCATTGCAAGATATATCAAGGATTACTTTCAATTTCAAGTTGATAAACACTGGTATCTAAAGCAAAATAAAGGGAAATTTGATCTCTCTAAATGTTAAATTTTTGGTACTTTTAAGAGATACAAATGTCTCATTTTACAAGACAATCATTTTTACAGACTCCATAGAATCTTGAATCATATTAAAATGTGATAAATGAAAATTGTTACATGAAAAAAAAAATTGATTTCAAGCTTTATTTTGAAACTTATTAAATTAGATAACAATTTTAAGAGTTATTGCTCCTAGCTGAGGAGCGGATATCCTTAACTGAAATCTGATTTCTGGAAGATACCTTATGGAGAGACAGACAAACATGAGTAGAGAGTGGAGACACAAGACTTGTTTGAACGTCAGTGGTGGATATAAAATTCTTCCTTTGCTCTGAGGCAGGAACTAGTCTATAATTAGCTTCGCACACATAGCTAGTTCATTCAGCTCGTGGAATATGAATATGATTCAACTGCTATCTGAAATTGATTTTGTGTCAATTTCATTTGGCTCTGTCAAAGCATGATATTATAAATAGAATATAAATCACAGAGCAAAAGGCCCATCTTCAAACAATTGATGTACTAGGAACAATTGTGGTTCTTCAATAAAGTAAAAAGCATGAGAGTTTGAAACCTCTATTGGTATTTAATATTTGAAATATTTTATCCATATCTTTCAAGCTATTGTTCCAATTTAGCAATTAGCCGATTATGTCAGCTTTATATAGTTTAACCTATTTCAATACTGCTTGAATAGGGAATTTTCATCTATTAATATAAAAGTAAATAACATTTTAATCCAAAAGAATTCATGTACTCTTAACAAGAATTTGAATAATGAGGTAATTATATCATAAAATAAAACTAGAATCAAGTCAAGATTGACTGATGGATTGCATGTTGTTTAATGTCCCATTCGAGAATTTTTCACTCATATAGAGATGTCACCGTATGCCACCGAAGGGCTTCAAATCTAGATCTATACACAGCACTTAGGGTAATAAAGCATTGAGGGTTCTTAATCATGCCAATGCCTACCATGACACGGGACCCCAGTTTTTAAGGTCTCATCCAAAAGACCCATGACTTTTACTTCTAATACCAGGGGCTTGGTGGAACAGTCACTACCTATGTTTACGGTTGATGTGGCATGGCAAACGAGAATCAAACCTGGGCCTCCCAATCACGATCGAAGCAAGTGCCCTACCACTAAGTTACTGTGACCGGTAGAATCAAGTCCAGAAGAAATAGGGTCAATTTTGTATACTGTTTTAGTATATCTTGACTTAAAAGCAAATTACTCTTTAGCTATGTTGCTTCTCCATCTGACACTGTTCTAACCACACAGTGTACTTAGATGCAGAATTGACAAAATGTAGTTCTACAGGACAGCTCTGTTGGTGGCAGTATAAAACAAGAGGCCCATGGGCCACAGCACTCACCTTAGTAACTATGGCCTTGCTGTTTTTCACCTGATTTCTCCCCCCTCCCCCCCCCCACCCCGTTGTACTTATTGTGGCCCTGCCCTACCCCCAGGGGTCATGGTTTGAACAATTAGAATCTACACTACCCCAGGATGCTTTTACATAAGTTTCAGCCTTTCTGACACAGTGGTTCTTGAGAAGAAGATTTTTAAAGATTTTTTCTGCATATTTCAATGTAAAACTTGGATTCCCTATTGTGGCCCCGCCCTACCCCTGGAGGTCATGATTTGAACAATTTAGAATCTACACTACCCCAGAATGCTTCCACATTGGTTTCAGCTTTTCTGGCCCAATGGTTCTTGAGAAGAAGATTTTTAAAGATTTTTACTACATATTCAATGTAAAACTTGGAATCTCTATTGTGGCCCGCCTTACCCCCAGGGGTCATGATTTGAACAATTTAGAATCTACACTACCCAAGGATGCTTCCACGTAAGTTTCAGCTTTTCTGGCCCAATGGTTCTTGAGAAGAAGATTTTTAAAGATTTTTACTACATATTCAATGTAAAACTTGGATTCCCTATTGTGGCCCCGCCCTACCCCCAGGGGTCATGATTTGAACAATTTAGAATCTACACTACCCCAGAATGCTTCCACATAAGTTTCAGCTTTTCTGGCCCAGTGGTTCTTGAGAAGAAGATTTTTTAATGACCCCACCTTATTTTTGTCTTTTCTTGATTATCTCCCTTGTAAGGGGACTTGGCCCTTTCTTTTTAACAATTTAAACTCCCCTTCACCCAAGAATCTTTTGTACCAAGTTTGGTTAAATTTGGCCCAGTGGTTCTTGAGAAGAAGTTGAAAATGTGAAAAGTTTACAGACGGACAACAGGCAACAGATGATCAGAAAAGCTCACTTGAGCTTTCAGCTCAGGTGAGCTAAAAAAAGGATTTCATTATTGTTAATATACATTTTTGCATGTTTCTATTTATTTTCAAGAGTTAAATTAAATCTTTTTAAAAATACAAATATCAAGAAAATATAAATCCTAAATTTGATGTCATTTTGTTGAGACATCATATTGTATAGATTTCGACAAGTCAGAATATTGCAAACTTTGGAATATAAATTTTCATTGAGAGTTATTTGATTACCTAATATGCACAATATAACATATGCAACTGAAACCCAATAGACAATTTTTCTTTGGCATGAAAATTTCTATTTATTTTGAAAAGAAATCAATGTTTTGACTAATATTAAGATTCATGGATGGTATAAACACACTATAGTCAGCTATCATTAAGGGCAGTGGCATGTATAGATCGATATCAATTATTGCAGTGGTGAGCAGTTTTGTCAATAACTGGCTTCATCATTTCAGCCTCTCCAGTGGATGTTGGCCATTCCAAGAGGTCCACAAGAGACATGAGTACTAGTGGGAGGGCTAGTTTAGACCTTAATTAGGAAGTCTAAACACTCTCTAGCAAATCAGGCCCTGACCCGAAAGTCAGTGACTGAAATAATAGACAAATCAGAAAATGAAGGTCACACCTCAAAAATGACTCCATGGCAATAGAGATGTTTGAAGAAGATTCATAAAAAGCCATCTACCCTTTCTTGAAGGAATTAAGCATTATGGTATTAATTAAAATATCTCTATATATGCATGTTTATATATATATATAACCAAAATACGTAGATTTTTTAAATTAATTAAGCATGCCTTTAAAATGTTTGGTTATGAAAGCACTACTTATTCAGATTAAACTCTTTTTAGCATTTATTTGGATCATTCACATTTTATTGACATTTTTCTCACAGAAACACTTGGACTTTGTACAATAAACTCCTAGCTTATGACTAAATCAAAAAAGTAAGAAATATCCATATTATAAGTATATGATACTACAATTTACTCTCTTTGATTTCTATAACATTGCACCATCTTTGGAATAAAAGGTTACAGAGAAAATTAAATACCACAACAGAAAATTTAATGTTCTGTAGAAAAAGCATTCAATCTCCTGTGCAAAAAATTACAGCATCAAAGCCTTCCCTATCAAATGTCTCAATACCATTCCAATTCCTGAGAGATTCCTATACATTACAGTGCTATTTCTTTCCTTTGAAAACCCACCTCTGATACAGACTATGTTTCAGGCAACTGTGTGAAATCAATGAAAAGCCAATACAGGCGAAAAATGAAGAATTGAAGAAATGCTCTGATTCGAGGTACAGCAAATCATTTAAAGCAGCCAGTGTATTTGAACTATTGATTAAGTGTCTCTTGATGGGCAAATGATGGATGCCATGTTGGAAAACATTAATAAATTGGCCAAAAGGGACCAACTTTGAGAATAGATATGGAAAAGTGAGATTTAGGCCGTTAGTCCCTATCCAGTTCTCAGTGAACAGCATGCAAGGACCAGTATGAGGACATGCACTGCTGCTTCATTCTCAACATCAACGTATGCAAAAAGATTCCAAGAAAATGAGTAAAACCATAGACCAAAATTATCTCCATGGCACACTCCACACACCAGGGGTGCATCTTAGATTGTAGTGGCTAAACATAAACCAATTACAAAGCACTATCATATTGAATGACTTGCTTTATAAGTATAGCCCTAAGCAGGAAAGCGAGAATAAAAATTTTTGATGCTTAAGGTGCCAAATCCAAGATGGCAACTTAAATGACCACTTCTTTTTGATATTTAGATAATCTTGTGTTTTCTTCATCTTTGGGGATAAAATGCATATTCTACTTGAGTCTGCCTTTGTTTGAAAAACTAATTGTTATTAACATATATGTATTGCAGGTACCGTAGTTGCATGAGCAGCTCTATTAAAGCCAGATACCTAGCACCTAAGGACTTGCTTAACTTGTAGCCCAAATAAAGCCATGGAGGAAAAAAGGAAAAAGCATTTCCTTAACTCAAAACACATTCGGCTCTCTGCCAAAGGTGAAACTAGTATGACCTATCCTCACCCATGGCATATAAAAGAGGAATCATGATCAATTTGGAAAGAGTATTGTACAGTTTGGTCAAAGGGAGGAAATCCAGTGTTACACTAGTGGTTTGTATGCAGATGTTAAATATTACACAGTTTAGAAATATTGATTACTCTTTTTTTCTCTTACACTTAATATAACGGCCAAAGGGGCATTAAATGGTTCACATTTGTGTAGAATGTGCTTATTGTGGTAATAGGTCTTTATATACATTTAGATTATAAAAGGAACGCCTCTTAGACTAGTACTTACATAAACAGAAACTCACATACAGACTGAGTATAATAACCTCTTGCAAAATTGTTGCAATAAATAGGGGAAAACTAAGTATCTCTGCATAAAGGAAAAATCTAAAAGATAAGCTCTTATGAAATGTCACAAAAAAAATAATTTCAATTAGCATTAGTATTAATGCATTATAAACTTATTTCTGATTGTTAAAAAGTACATTATTTACCTTACAGCTTACTTATTATACTGATTCAGTCAGGTAAGAACAAGGTACGGTTTCAATACAAATCTTGCCCTGTATTTTTCTTAAATATGAAATTGATGTAAAAAATTAAAACTCATGCTTTCTGAATCATTGAAAGTCCATGCGTAAAGATCATACAAATAATTTTTCTCACATGACCTTCCAAATGCTAATTGTGACGTCATGAACTTGTGCATTTTCCCGTATTTTCTTAAAAAGTTGCAGAAGACATCAATTTTTAATGAAATTTTCTTTCAGATAATATAGACCACATGCATCGCCCACAAAGATTTTGAGATATGTGATTTTTCAAGGAATTTTACACAACATATCCGAAAATTAAAGTGGGCGACGGCTGTGGACACTATTTTCTTAAGGAAAATAACCCCTGAAATGGGTCATTTTGGGACTATTTCTGCTTATAACAGAGAAATACATCAAATAAATTATGTCATATTTCCAGAATGGTCCTCGTTCATGCCATATTTTTTCCTGATTTCTCACAGTCATATATTCAACTCATATTTAAACTACTTTCAAAACTTTTTGAAAACATTAAGATTTTAGGGCACAATAAAGCCAAAACCGTATCTTCTTCTTTGTGTGGAAATTTAAACCAGAAAGACTAAAAGAATATGCTCTTAATCACTTAATATCGTTTAGTACTTCTACTAGTCTTTGTGCAAAAAACATGAAATTGATGTGTCAATCCTGGGTCCCTTTACAATTTTCCAGTCTCAAATTCAGATAAAAGTTTATTGCTTATTGGTTCATTATCCTGATAAAATATGTATCTGTCATGGTAACTAGTCTTGTTCATAATATAGCGAGTACAGCAAGCAACACTGCCAACACAGTGTCCAAAGCATAATGAGTTCTATAGAATAATATGTAAGAAGAGAAGAAATTTGAACTGGAATTTGCACATTGTTCAAACAAATTTTAATGTTCCAGTTCCTAGATTCCCATAAATTCAGCATGGCTACCAAAATTCCTTGCAAACACTAAAAATGGCAGGAAAAAACATGTTCAACTAAAAGTTTGTTTTTGCAAAGAGTTAAAAGAAAAAGAATTAAGCATTCTAAAAAAAAAAAATATGAAGGCCTTATGCTAAAATCTGATGCAATGCACATGCCCAGTTGGAAATGCAAACAATATCTGATGAACGATTTCATGTGAATGTCACAGTTCACAATGAGTAAGTACGGCCTTTTTTTCATCCAAAAAACTAATTTCAACTGAGATTTGGCTTAGCTGGATATTTGGACTGGTACTTGCACAGAATCTTCAAACAGTGCTTCATAATTTATGTCCCAAAATTCTAGGGCTGTGCAATAATATCAATATTCAGAAACACTACGATTTGTTGTCAAAAAAAAAAATATCATATTGCGATACCTTTTCTCAGTACTGATATACCAGCAAAATGCTTGGGCTTGGGATTTCTAAAGTAAAATATGAAATTTAAGATATCAGAAATGTTTTCAATTGTGATAATCAGTAAGGTTGCTGTTGTATGGTTGTATTTTGTTGCAAAACTGTAGTGAAATCAACAAGAACTTTCTTGTTACAAAGCATTTATAACAGTAATATACACTCTGCTTATAGATGGAGGTTAATAAAATAAGTTAATTTTAACTGTTATTGAAAATATTGCAATACATATCCCAGTACAGTTAAAAATATCGCAGTATATCGTAACACGAAATTCCTAGCTGATACCCAGCCCTACATAATTCACACTCAACTTTGGCTGGATTTAGCTAGTTTGTATTTAATAGGCATGTGTAATATGTATTTTGCATAGATTGTGCACAATATATGCACAAGAGTAACTATGCAGTTACTCTTGTGCATACATAGATTACTTGAAAAAATAGACTATAGGAACTCTTAAACCTTTCTATATAGATACTAAGTCTGTAAATGGACACAAAATACTAGCCCTTCAGCTCTCTGAAGCAAATCAACAAACACCAGAGTCACTAATGACTATGCTGCCACTAATTTTGTAATTTTTGCATCCAAGAGCTCTTCAGGCTTGCCTGAAATCAAGGGAGACTGTACCGCATCACTAGAAAAGCTAGCTCACCAGTGAGACAGTATACTATTCGCTGCAATACATTACGAAAAGGTGGATCAAGTTTGAAGTGTATAAAGACTAGGGTTGGATACCGTTAAGGATGAAACATTACGATACCATACCGGTATTTTTGAAATGATACAGTATTTTTAACAATACGGTACTATGCATTGATGAATGAGAATGAGGGTTCATTTTATGACAAATGTGCTTTCACCATTCACTATCCTTTGAATGATATAATATAAAATGAGCTTATAAACTTTGTTCCATGCTTTTAAGATATTCCTAATATTCAAATTACAAACATTTCATTTCAACCTTTTAATAATGATCAACAAAACAAATCAATTGAATCCGAAACAAATTAATTTGCATAAATCGGCTCACTGCTTCACCTGGTTGCCAGGACCCCTTTTGATTGGTCTCACTAAATGACGAAACATTATATAATGGATAGATCACATTTTTGCCTTTTTAATTTACATTTATTATCAGTTTTTATTTGTAAAATTAAAATAAGATTCATGTGAATGTATTTTGATTTTTTTTTTAAATATACGTATTGATTTACCTCGAATATCGGCAGTCAAAAGTAAGTATCGTTCTAAGAATCCATTTCGTTACATGTAATTAGCCTACCCTTACAATGAGCGGAGAATTCGATTTTAGCAAGTTTGGAATGTTTTTTTTTTAAATCAAATTGAATGTATTAAAATGTTTTAAAGATTAAGAAGTACCGTTATTAGTACCGGTATTAAATGAAACGGTATTTTACCGGTAATTTTGAAGTAACTATTCGATACGGTATTGGTACCGAGTACCCGTATCCAACCCTAATAAAGACTTTCTTAATGTATATCAGAATCATCAAAAAGTAAAACTGCACTCACCCTAATGGTCACAAAGTCCAACATTTTAGCAAATTCTCATCATTCAAAGCTAAAAACCACATCTGGTGACCATTATATTTTAATCTAATTTACAATGCAAACAATTAAATCATGGCAACACATTAACCCAAACTAATTTGCTCTTTTAGCCTGTTAGAGTATAATCATTGAATCTAAATCATATCTACAAGAAACCAGAAACTGAGAAAGAGCAGACGAATTTCAGTAAGCACCTATTTCACTTGAAGAAGTGTGGTTGATTGCGGTGTATGGTTTTCAATGGTAAAAGATACCTATTGCTTTCAATATTTTCTGCGATGGAAGAATGAAGTTAGCTCAACAACTTACCTTTTAGGGCTAAGAGGTGTTCTTTTTCTTTCGTGCCTTCCATGATTGGCACAGATATTGATAGCTTGTACCATTTCTCAATTTGGTATACGGTAAATCTAGTAGCTCGCACCCCAAAAAAAAACCAACAAAACAACAAAATTGAGAGATTGCATTAATATGAAAGAGTTTTTGCATTTATCTATAATATATCAATATTACAAAATATATTTGAGTACCCAAGTTATATTAAACTGCAAACAGTGTGTAAAATGATAATCGTTAGATTTTTCTTTGTACCGAATATTTTATGTTTTAGTTACTAGATATTGAAAAACCGGAAGTGAACTGTGGTAAACCAAGTTGAAAACTTGGGCCGTGCCGGAATATTTTATGCAATCATGTCTCGAGGAAACTCGGAATATGACCTGAGAGATGCTAGTCAAGTAAAAGAATATCTCCAGAACGTCCTTATAGAATACCAGTATAGTTGCTTTAAGGAGGAAGATCCTACAGGTATGAGATTTTCAGTATCATCAACACATCAACATTTTGCTTCACTTACATAATGGCATGATACTAACAGTGTGATTTTAATAGACTTGTTATTTATTATTAATGATGAATAGATGTTTTTAAAGGTGAATGTATATCAATTAATACTACGCAGATTGATCTGTTCTCTTACTATTCTTTCTTTAATTCAACATCTTTGTGGATCATCACAGTATACAAATGTAACACTAGATTATTGAGATTGCATAAGCTGACAAGGTATTTGTAGACAAGCAGTAAATACAACTGAAATTACACTGCCTATAAATCAGAATCTTTTCATTTCATTGTAACGTTTATCATTACATTGAATATGTTTATGTTTGTATGGTTTTATCTGGAGTACATTCAATTTTCCCAATTAATGTTTCCCAACTGCTTACTAATGTGGTATGTACATGTGCATGTACTAGCTTTGTTAGAGAATTACCTGGATTCTCTATTTTAACAGTACTTTCCCTGTACTTGACTGGCTATTGCCATGACTTCCTGTCAACTGTCATTAGAAATTAAAGTTTTCATAAATAGGAAACATTACAGGGATGGGGTAATTGTAATTAGTATTTGTAATTGAGCGTAATTAATTACATTTTTTAAATTAATTGGAAGTAATTTGTATTTGAGCCAGTCTTCAATTACAAGTAATTGAATGTATTTAAATACATTTCCAAAAATGTCATGTATTTTCAATTACTTTTCAATTACATTTCAATTACTATTTTGTAAGTTATAAGTTTAAAAAGGTGTCTTTTCAAGATACACAGTTCAGTATACCTGTGTGGCATGGGCTTGTGTTTGTGCAACAATTAAATGTCTCAGAAAGTTTATTTGTTTATACAGCATGTCACACTGCCCAGGGCAATAGGTAGAGGTCTAATTTTGTCCAGATGTGAACCCCTCTTATACCCAAGAACAATCAAAGTACTCAGAAGTACAGAGAGCCGGGCTCACTTACATAGTAGTGAACAAAGACTGATTGAATTAAGTCAACTAATCAGTTATCCAGATTTATTTTTAGTTGTTTGTTTACTTTACATCTGAGAAATTTTCACTCACAGTTACACTCCACCTAGTACCTATGTCAGCACCTACTGAAAATTTTCACTCACAGTTATACTCCACCTAGTACCTATGTCAGCACCTACTGAAAATTTTCACTCACAGTTACACTCCACCTAGCACCTATGTCAGCACCTACTGAAAATTTTCACTCACAGTTACAATCCACCTAGCACCTATGTCAGCACCTACTGAAAATTTTCACTCACAGTTACACTCCACCTAGCACCTATGTCAGCACCTACTGAAAATTTTCACTCACAGTTACACTCCACCTAGCACCTATGTCAGCACCTACTGAAAATTTCGTACAAACTACTAAATCATTGCCAAATAGCCATGGCATCATTGATTTTAGTTATATATACAGTATTCACTGCAATTCACACAGCCCATGAAAACTAACAATTAACAAATTTACAATTTTTCTTTCATTTGAGTTTGCTATGTACTGCCGGACGTTGTATTGTGCTCAAAATAAATGTCACTACGATACCACACTCCACAGAAAAAAATAGTATCTCTCTTTAAAAAATAGTATAAATTAAAAAATGTTTAAAAAACTAAATAAAATGTAGCTAGAATTTAACAGCGTAAACAATATTTATCACATGTATCGTTTCGGGGTCTTATATACCTCTTACAGAATGAAATATATGGAGATAACGAACAGTATCCAAGCTCAAAAGTCCATTATACAATACAAAATAGGAGCAGAGCAAACACGGACCTCCAAACATCAGAGGTGGGACCAGGTGCCATGGACGAGCAAGCATCCCCCGCCGACCGGTCACACCCGCCGTGCGCTCCCTGTCATGATCGGGAAATAACGGAAAAATCCGTCGACAACCCAGTGTGTAAATAATGGCTTAACAATTAGTATGAAAAACGTCAGTCATCATTTGACTCAATGATAAATTGTATTTGCTGACAAGGTCATTGTATCGACCACAGAACCCACGAAACGATGACTCTAAACGAGAAAGCCGATATTCTTGTTTCATCAACCTATTTGTCAATAATTTACCTCGCCCCAGAAACTGCACATACGCAGAGCATGCTCTTGCGCATCGAATCAACTGAGAGATATATACCCCGTATGCAGGTGACGAAGGTATATTGCTGCATAAGTAAGGGAAGTTGATGATTGAAAAGTTAAAGTCATCACGTTTATCATAGAGCTTGGCTGCCAGATTACCATTAACGTCTTTTTCAAGTAAAATATCCAAATATGAAACAGATGTGTCAGACTCTGTGGTATCTTTTATCTCAAGTTCACCAGGATACACCGTATCGACATAAGAATGAAAATAGCCATTGCCAATTGACAATACGTCGTCGATATATCTAAATGTCGAGTTGAACGCCACAGCAAGTGTTTTCTTCTTTTCACGTACAAGATTTTGGACAAATTCTGCTTCATATGAATACAAAAAAAAAGAAGTAAATAAACATTGATGCAGCAAGATTAAGGTCAAACATTTATGCACAGATGGGTCCTCAGCGGGAAGTATTGCTTCAAAGTGTACATCAGGTCACATGCTCCCCACATTAGTGTTTGCCTGGTAACACAACCTTCAATTATTTATAGAATGTGAAGCAGACAGGGGGGCATGATAAAAACCCTTCGCATATTTTAAATCAATGATTAATCAGAGAAGAGGGGAGAAAGTATAGTTACCATATAATTTTTCTTTTTTGAGAATGTCACATTACTTTGTTTAATTTAGTGATTGTATTGCCTCAAAGGTGATTGAGCATACGTACTATATTCTTACTCGCAAATTTGGCGGTGAGGAAGCAGCATTTCCGGTTGAATACCGTAACAAAAAGCGGGTATTGCTCTACGAGCAATGAGCCCGGCTAAAAACACTGAATAAAAGTTCACTATAGTAAAAAACTTATTCAGAACCAATCATGAATTCAATAGTATTTGATGAATTTAATGTCCCAGAAAATGTTTCTGAAAATTTTAAAGTCAAAATCATTCCACGTTTCCTTGTCTTTCTCGGTTAGCCCAAAGGTATTTAGCTGTACCAGCGACTTCAGTACCCGTTGAAAGACTTTTCAGCATGGCTGGAAAACTGTTCAGACCAGAAAGACATCGTTTGAGTGATGCTGTGTTTGAAAATCTGATGATGATTAAAATGAACTCATAACAGTAAAAACATTTCAGTACATAATACTTTGTGTATCCCAATGCCGTTTATATATGTAATCTCAAGATTTTTTAAAAATAAAACTTAAGTAATTGAAATGTATTTAATTACATTTGTCAAAGTAATTGAGAGTAATTAATTACATTTGAAAAAATCAATGTAATTGTAATTGTAAGTAATTGACAAAATTATCAATGTATTTGAAAGTAATTAATTACATTTCAAAGTAATTGAGCCCAACCCTGAAACATTAAGTTCTAGTATTAAAATCTAAATGTTTTTAAAAATTATACTTTGATCGACTCATTGAAGTCAATGGGAGTGTGAAAGAGTGCAGTAGTCTTGAGTACCACCTGTACTTTACAGTATGTAGTAAAGTTATATGTCTGATAATATCTAATAACTATAAGTTTTTATTTTATTTGCTTTAGGTTGCCACCGTCTAGGGTACTTCCATGGTTATGTAGACAAGGATAAAGAAGATGCCAAGGAGAAGGCAAAACAAATATTCAAAATGAATTGTGAAAAATACAAGTTTGGCCAAAGCTGCGATTCTCTGGCTGGTATGATTCTGCATGATAAAAAATGTGAGTATATATTGTGATAAAATATACTGCAAATCTTGCTTATAAAGGACTTGGTATCAGTACAATTAAGGACTTATTGTGGCTAAAAGATACTTCAGTTATCAGGAACTAAATATAGGTGCCCCAGGAATTCCCTATAAAGAACTTTTACTGTACATTTGTGAAATGTCAAGCAAGACTCAACTTCAAGTTAAGATATAAACTGTGTTCTTTATGGGCTGAATTTTCTGTATTTTTTGAAAATCTTTTGTTTTATTTTTTTTTCTTTTTGTCAAAAATTTTTATGGAAATAGTACTTGTGTGTTATCAGTCTAATATTGAGTATTGAGTTTTTGTGGTAAGCACATGATCAGTTAAGTAGTGAAAACAAACCAATTCATAGAATTTTGGTACCCCCTTTTGAGTCTTATTGATAGTGGAGCAGTGTTTTTTTTTGTTTTTTTTTTTAGCATATTGTAACTATCTTGTCTGCCCATAATACTTGATAAAGCTTTGTATTTTAAAGAATTATATTCTGGTGCAAAAGTTATGACCAAGATTAACTTCAAGGTCAAGGTCATGAGATTATTCAGAAAGGTCTTGTCATAAGTGATGCGTATGTAAAAAAAAAAAATTGAACCCCCTTTGTCTGCTACAAAAGTTAATGCCAAGGTTAAAATGTTTGAAAAGTAGGTCAAACTTCAAGGTCAAGGTCATGAGGGCAAAATCATAATACATTTAGAAGAGTTTTGTCAGAGGTAATGCACATGTAAAAGTCTGAAAACCCTGTCTTTTCAGGTACAAAAGCTATTTACATGGTTAAAATTTTTAATGTTAAAGGTTAAACTTTCTCAAATGCAAATCAAATATGTTGGTACCCAAAGTAAGGTCTTTTCTCAAGGAATATACCTGTGAAATATGAAAGCCCTAGCAGCAACCATTGAATAAATATGGAAAAGGTTAAAGTTTTCCAAAAGTAAGTCAGACATCAAGGTCATGGTCAAATGGTCAAAATTAATAATACCCAAGGAAATGCTTTTTTCACAAGAAATACACATGTGAAGTATGAAAGCCCTATTTCCAACCATTCAAAAGTTATGGCCAAGTTTAAATTTTCCAAAAGTAGGTCAAACTCCAAGGTAAAGGTCAGGGTCAAAGTTGTTAGTATCCAAGGTAAGGTCTTGTCACAAGGATAACATATGGAAAGTATGAAAGCCCTAGCACAAACGATTCAAAAGTAATGGCCAAGGTTAATGTTTTCCAAAAGTAGGTCAAACTCCAAGGTCAAGGTCAATGGACTATAATTGTTGGCATCCAAAGGAAGGTCTTGTCACAAGGAATACACATATGAAATATAAAAGTCCTAGCACAAACTGTTCAAAATTTATGGCCAAGGTTAAAGTTTTCCAAAAGTAGGTCAAACTCCAAGGTCAAGGTGAAAGGGTTAAAGTTGTTGGTATCCATAGAAGGGTCTTGTAACAAGGATTACATATATGAAGTATGAAAGCCCTAGCTTCAACCATTCAAAAGTTATGGCCAAGGTTAAAGTTTTTAAAAAGTAGGTAAAACTCCTAAGTCAAGGTCAAATGGTCAAAGTTGTTGGTATCGAAAGTAAGGTCTTGTCACAAGGATTACACATGTGAAGTATGAAAGCCCTGGCACCAATTGTTCAAAAGTTATGGCCAAAGTTAAAGTTCAGTAAATTTTAGCAAAACTGGTGCTAACTCCAACGTCAAGGTCAAAAGGTAAAAAATGATGGCACCCAAAGAAAGGTCTTGTCACAAGGAATACGCATGTGAAATAAGAAAGCCATAGCTCCAACCAATCAAAAGTTATGGGCAATGTTAAAGTTTTTGTGGACAAACAGACAAATAGACTGACAGACATGGCAAAAACTATATACCCCCAAATCTGCAATATGGGGGAATAAAGAAATAAAAGTACATTCAGAAAGGCCTTCACACAGTAATGCATATGTAAAAAATGAAAGCCCTATCTTCTCTCAAGCAGAAGTAATGACTAAGGTGCAAGTTTTTGTGACAGGCAGAGGAATGAGATTTAATGTCCCTGGGCTGTTGCAAAAAGCAGAGAGAACAATTAATAATTCCAAACAAAAAAGGAAAGGAGTGAAGAATGAAATGTCTTAAAACTAGGGATGGCAACGAATATTCGAACATTCGAATATTCATTCGATGAGTCGATATTCGAATATGAATTTAAGATTCGAATATTCGGTGTTTCTCAGATTTCATAAAAAGAAGTACTGTGATTAATAAATTTCGCTATGAACAGAGCTGGAATTATCTCTGTTTAATTTACTAGCGATCAATTTCGATCGCTTGATTTCTTTCACTGCTTTCTTATCTTACAGATTTACTAAATTACATGTATTTTGTTTTGAATAAGGTGTTAAAGAATTGTACAATAATGCTCTATGTATTGAAATCTGAACAATATACCGTTACGACTATCTTGCCTTTGGTAAGACGACTGGTTCCTCAGTTGGAGGTACTATAAATACACATGTTTCCTTTGTTAAAATTATACTTTTCTATATTTAAATCAATTATTTATTTCAAACATTGACAAATATCAAATGGAATTCCTTACTGTACAACTACAAAAGTCTTCATACAATTTTACTTCCAATATAAGTATACTACGCTAAACCTGTCATGAGTAGGATGATGCATATTTAAAATAAAACTGATTTTATTTATTTTATCGAATATTCGAATATATTCGAATACTTTCATTGAATATTCGAATATGAATTATTGACAAAATTGACATCCCTACTTAAAACCAATACAAATTTGTTTTTTCCTGTAAATTAATGTCAATTGATTTTTGCAGATTTGACAGAAAAGGCAGACAGGGATGATATCATAAAATATTTCAAATTGGCCTGTGATAATCATTATTATACAGCGTGTAAAAATTTGGGTGTTCTGATGCTAGACAAAAATGAAATTTGGAAGGACTACCATGACACAAAGAAAGGGAGAGAACTTCTACACATGGCATGTGAGAAGAAAAATGTGGACAGTTGTTACATTCTTCAAAGACTCTATAGTAAGAAATCTCCAGAAAAAACATTGGAATATGCATTAAAAGGCTGTGAGTTAGACGATGGAAAATCCTGTGTCACAGCTTATCAATTATACCTCAAAGGATTTGGAGTAGAGAAAAACACTGAATTAGCCAACTTCTATAAGGAGAGAGCGAGTTACATACAGAGACATCATATTGCAACAAAACCAGATGAATCTACAAGAGTGACTATGTGATGTAGTTGAAATTTAGAAATTAATTAAAAAAAATATGAGCAAATTAAAGCACTGTCAGTTTCAGTTTGTGATATATGTAATCAAGGTTATTAAAAACCTTAATTTGTTCTTCATGTACCTGATATGTTTTCACATATTTCTATGGCAAGCTAACAAAGGTATACTTTAATATATATTGATGAAAGATATGAGCCTGTCACTTTATTCATGTTCTTTATGGAATTTACTTACAGCTTTTATTTTAAGATTATATATTCTGGATCCTTTTATGTTTATTTGACGTCTACACAAAGGCACCACAAAAGCAGATCATACCCTCTCCTCCCAACATGATTTTATTAACATGTTGTTCACAATATGGTGTAATGAACACCAACCACTGTCCTTGACCTTTGATATTTAGGTTCTGGAATCAAAAAGCTTCTTCCCTTGAACACCATGCAGCTCTGTAGAAAGTATATGTAAAGTATACCTCAATGCAGTGCTACAGGTTGCTAGTCACCAAAAGGTTTAATGTGATTGGTCGAGAGATAAGAAAAAAGGGTAAGGATTTATAATTTCCCTGAAAAACATCACTGCAGTTAGCCCATAAAATATTGAATGAAATTTATCAGGGGTCCAACAGCCATGGGTAGACTCGGGACCCGTGACGTTATGAGGATGATAACTTAAGTGCTAGACATCTAGCTCCCTTGAAAGGACCAGTAAACTATCTGCAAGGGTCAAATTTTGGATAAAATATCTCACAATATTTCACAATATTTCATTTTTTAAAATAATGTAAGGTAGTCATGTAGAAAAGATGATAGGTTAATAAACATTTAATTCAAATGGGAAAATTTTTTCGTACCATTTGATGCTAAGCAGTAACAAAGGTGGCCATTTATGATTCTTCTGACCCTTAAATGAATAGGTTTGTACCCATGGTTTCCTGACACCTCTGTAGCAAGGTCAAATATCTAAAGTTTATAAAATTTTGGGTTCTTACAAGGAAAAAAAGTAGGAACTAGACCCTTCTATTTTTACAAATACTGTGGATCTGTTACTTTCTTCTTTAAATCCTGGTTTGCAGATATATGTTTCTGGAGATATCAATCATTGTTTGTATATAAGGAATATCATCCAATGTTTTACTTTATTTTTTATTTCAATTTTTATTATAAATACATGAACATATTTAAAATATTTATCACAGACAGGAAGATTGTAAACACAGTTACTCATATAGCCTTCAAAACTTTGTTTCAAATATTCCATGATCATGAGAACTAAAATATATATCTGTAGGGACTTGCAGGCAGCTTATAGAAAATCACAGAAAGAAGACTGGGAGATCCTGTTTTAGTCTAACTGTAAATGTAAATGTGTAAAAGGCATCTCAAAAAGTTTTCACTGAAAAAGGTGCAAAATAATTTATGAAATATGTCCAGCACTGTAAGACTGTAAGGTCAGTTAATACTAATTGTTCTCTCATTACATAAAAAAGTTTTAAACCAAGCAAGCCTTCACTTATACTTGTATAACACATCAGCCTACACTCTCAATGGCAGGCTGCATGGGGGGTAGTCTTTGTGAGGAAGATGGACGAGAGCCCATCTCAATGTCTGTGATTTCCATTCGAAGTCTTTTAATTTCTAACTTCTGCATGTCAATAATTTTGTTCTTTTCCTCCATTTCGGACTGCATCAGTGCACTGGGTCCTTTGGAGGTGAAGGCGGCCACTGCTGCTGTATCGTTCTTGTTCTTCTTGCTGTGCATTCCCAGGGCTGCCTCCAGATCATGGATCTGAGTTCTAGCAATCTTCAGTTCTCTCCTCAAGTCATTGATTTCTTTAATTAATGATACATTTTCCTGCAAGAAGAAAAACACTCCATATCAAATATATGCCCAAGCATTTATAAATCATTATCTACAATTAAGTTTTGATTAAGTATTTCCTTTTGTCCTTGGTATAGCAATATCTTCAAGGTATACAAACCTGCATGATGCGAACATTATCGGCTCTATGGATTTCGGAATCTTTGGCCAGCTTCTTACGTAGGGAAGCCACAGATCTCTCCAGATGTTCTCTCTGACGACTGTACTCCTTCTGAATATCTGCATCAACACTGGCTGACTCAGTCTGCAGAAGGCAATTATATATTGTAAAAGTCAAAAATCCATTCACATCAAACCATATAAATTTCAACTACATGTATATCAGTGCACTAGCATGTATCAAAGCATTACAGCACTTACGATATCATCTCTAACATGTTTGGCATATAAGGCTTTGATGGTCTCCTTCAGCATCTTGGGATCCTGAATGTAGCCCACACAGTTATGAAGATCTGTTTTGAACTGCTTTAGTTTGGCTTTAATGTCATGCACCTGAAAAAATACAATTAGAGTATGAATTCTGTGAACATTAGCTAAAAATATATTAACCCAAGATGTAATTTCTAACTCAATTCTGTATCAATACCTTTTCTCTCTCGAGGTGCATCTCTTTGTCTGTGGCCTTTAATTTCTGGGTCAGTTCCTTGATGCTGAGCTCTAGCTGTGTGTTCTGTTTATGGAATCTCTCCAATTCACTCTCCATCTACAACACATAACAGATACAGTCAGCAAATGACAATGTTTAAATAAAACTGCAGCCAAGTTGTGTGGGTGTAGAGCTCTCTTTTACCTCTTGAATCTGATCTTTCATCTGTTTGATATCATTCTCCCTAGGCTCAATCTGTTTCTTTAACTCCTTGATCTTGTAATCCAACACAAACTTGAATTTCTCCAATTCCTGATTCTTCTTTTTCAAGTCATAAATTCTCTTTTCCTTGAAAATATGAAATCAATTTATTTTACTGCTGCCAACAACATCAATTTACACTTGAATATGATTAATTATTTTGCATTAACTGATGTATACGAAATAAGGTCTTACTTTGTCTTGGATGGTGTCATCTCTCTCCACAATTTCTTTACGAAGACCCTGAATATCTTTCTTCATTTTCTCCTTCTCACCATTCAGTTTAGAAACCTCTGATTTGAATCTGTTGATTTCCTCCTTGTGATCATCGATTTCACGTTGTTGGCTGATGAACTACAAAAATGAGAAAGTTTTCATGAAAGAATTTCCAAGACATAGCTTTCTTGTTTCTTGTTCATACTCAATCTCATGAAGAGAATTTTTCAGTCCAGAAATCCTTCTTTACCTTCTTCTTCATAATGCCAGTCTCTCCTTTGAGTTTGATGTTCTCCTCACGTTCCCTGCGGAGCTGAATCTCATAGTTATTTTTGATATCCAGAATCTCCCTATCAGAATCCTCTTCAATCTGTTTCTTGGTCTCTTCATACTCTTTGTTTTGTTCTCTGGATTCATCATTAGCCTATAATAAAACAAATAGTAAATTTCATGTGCTCTTTGAAATTATTAGAGGCATATTCTAAAATATTGTTTTGCACATTATAGAATCCTTATTCTGAGTATTTCTGGGTTGTACCCTCCCCCCACCTGTTCTAGTTTGGCTGTCATCTCCTGTAGCTTGGTCTCGTAATACTCTGTCTGCCTCTCCATGTCTCTCTGCTTACTCTCCTCTTTCTCTATCAGCTGACGTTCGTACTCCTCCTGCATCTTCATCATCTTACTCTGCATCTCCTGAAACTTCTCGTACTCCAACATCAGCTTCTGGTTATTAGCAGACTCTGTCAACAAAGGCCAAAAACAGCCATTTAGAGGTCCAAAACAAATTTGAAAAATGGTACCAGATTTGGGATTGTTACTCAGTTATGTGGTAGTACAAGGTATAAACATTCCATGAAAGAGGTATTTTAGAACTTACCCATATCCTGTGTTTCTTTGGCATGCTTCTCCATGATTTCTTGCATTTCCTCTTCATGTTTCATCTCCTCTTTATCTTTTTCTGTTTTCAGCACCTGGTAGAGAGATGAAAATCCTTCAATGATTTTTAAGTTACCTTGATTCAAGGAAGATTTATAGCATAAGGGGATATACACAAATGAATGCAAACCTTCTAACATATGATTACTAATGATTTGCAAATTTAAAAATAAAGATTTGAAGGTTGACAACTTTGCAAAGATGTGATAGGAAGTAAACTGACCTGATTTTTGGTTTTGAGAGCCTCCATTTCCTGTATGAACTTCTCCGTCAGTTCTTTGATCTTGTCATTATAACTCATGTCCTTCAGCCTCAGCTGATACTCATTCTCGGACTTCAATTCTTCAACACGAGTTTTCAAATCAGCCATCATTGTGTTCTACAAAATACACAGTATATCAATAAAGTACCAGGTAAATTGTATTTAGCAAGAGTAATAAGATTAAGGGTCTTGTTCATCGATATTGATAAAACTGCAAAAACTCTTAAATTAATCATTTTTATAGCCTAACAATAGTTTAATTTGAGTATAATATTTGGAGTAAGTTGTGTATATAAAGCATGTTTAAATATAAATTTTTCTCTCACCTTTTCCTCTAGATCACTCTTTGTGATCAGAATTTCCTCAGCCCATCCAAAATCCTTGTCTCTCTTCAACCCTCGGCCATCTTTATCCTGGATCTTCCACAGAATGATAGAGGCATCCTCTGCCACAGTGATCAGGTATTGGTCATCATAAGAAATTTTCATCTGCAGAAATATATAAGTTATACTTAATATATTCTTTCTAATAGCAGTACCATTACTGAAAACCGGGATAGCTGAAGCATTTTAAGGGAAATAACTCTTTACAAAACCTCAACAAATTTTCTGTACAAAATGTATTTCTTTCCTGAACCTACAGATAAAGTAAACATGTACAGATTATAACAAACCTTGGTGATGGCAGCACCATGACCCTGGTGTTCTGTCCATTCTCCTGGAACATTGAGAGGAAACTTCATAGACCACAGCGTTCCCTTGGTTGTTCCACAGAATAACATACGACCAGAATGAGACATAGCAATACTGCTTAATATTGTCTCCTGAGTTTCAACTTGCCTTAGGATCTGCAAAATATTTAGAAATTTATATTATACTATTTTCATTTTAAAGAGATTAAAATTGAAGGAAATCATCATTTATCTCCCACTAATTAAACTAAATTTACATTAGCTTCTGCCAATGTTATTTCTTTGAGCGTCTTGTCTGATCCAACAGCAAATGTGTTCTTTCCATCTGGTGAGGTAGCTACACCATAGTAACTGCAGGACTTGAGCACACAGTCACCAGTGCGTTTTCCTGTATACGGATCCCATTCATACACTGCACCATCCATACCACAGGACACAATTTTGCTATCATCAGGGAACCAGGTGATGGCCTTGACTCTTCCACTATGACCTTTCAAATTGGACACACTTTCAAATGTAGTGGTTGAGAAGATCTGAATAATATTGCTTGTGACAGCTGCAAAAAGATGTCCTCCATTGCTAAATGCACACTGTTCGAAAAATAAAACATTGAGATTTTAATTCCATTTTAATGAGAATTTAAGAAAAAATATCTACAAACAAATTGAATTCCACAACAAGTACAATCCATGTATTATATTTACCTCTTTGCATGTGCGCATTGGGAATTCTTTAAATGTTCTAATGTCATCTATTAATAAGTTCATCAACCTAAGCTTGTCACTGAATCCAACCAGGATGTAAAGGCCAGATGGATGAAGAGCAATACTCAAGGCCTCCTCTGGAAATTCTCTGTATAACTCCAGATTACTATAAAAAAATCAATAAGATGCAATGTAAATATGACATAATGATTGAAGCCATTCTAATTTTTTTAAACCAATGATACTGAATGGCTTTCAATGTATAAATTTCAACATTCTATGTCACCCAATTTTTCTTCATTGTTTATATCCTACCAGGTTTCGTAGTTCCAGATTCTGACAGATTTGTCAGATGAACAAGTGGCAATTAGAGGTTTTCTGATGCAGACATCCAAACCCAAGACCTGTCCATTGTGGAATGACTGGGCCAAAGTCTCAAAGTAAATCTGATCTCCATCACTCTGTGAAAAAGCATCAAGTACAGTTGATCATCCTGATTTGTTTACATCATTTTTGAACAGGGAATTCAATTAAATTACAATTATAAAAAAGAAAAAGAAAAATCAAATACCTTTTACATGAAAATGATCATAGAAATTTATGGCCCAAACACTGCCTTTGCTACAGACTTTTAATTTCAGAAACATCCATTGTACTCTGTGCTGTTTTTGTAAAACTTAAGTTTTGTACTTACTCTTCCAAGATCTGCACTTGGTAGGGTGATGTAGTAGAGCTGACTCTGGTTGGTGCTGGCCACCAATGTTTCCTCTGAGGGGCTGACTGTCAGACAAGTGATGACCTGTCTCTGAGCACTGGCTGGGTCAGCACTATTACTGTCTGGTGGAATCTGAGGAGAACAACAATTCTTTTATTCAATATCTCTTCAAATTTATACTGATTTTGACTGTTTAAGGAATCTCAATAAGATATTATAAAGACCTGCAAGGCATTATACTCTGGTGCTTAAGTTATCAAAAATATCTGTCAAGATTTTATGTACTGTGAAAATTTACATATTGAATTACTTATGCTAGTTATAAATCAGAGGAGAACAAACTCTCCATGGAAAGTACCTCACCAGTTTAGGTTTTTTTTTTCATTATAAATATACTGATGGCAATGCAGAAATAGCTCACTAATAGAAATGTGTATCAACTTTAAGTAAGAAGCAAGAAAGTTTTCTATTTTTCCAGTATTTTGTGAAAATTTGTAGAATCTTTTTCTTTCTCTTTTAAATTAAGTAAATAATACCTTGATTTCTCTTGTTTTCTTGAAGTATTCTTTATCGTCAGTTTTCTCATACAGATGCACTGTGCCAGGTCCACATGCACAAGCAAATCCCTTTGAGTAAGCAACAATGGCAGTGACTTGTGGGATTATGGTAGCCAAAGAATCATTTTCTTCATCACCTGTCTTCCTACAAACACACATTAATAACATTGCTAAAAATGATTTGATTGTACATTTTTATAAAGCATGTGTCAAGTTAAATTTCAGATTGAAAAATCCCATGTATTTCATGTTGTGAAAAATAGCATGATAAATACACTAACTTTTCATCTTTATGCTGTACAGGGGTAAATTCATTTTTAGCTTCACCCTGCTCAAACAAGAATAGGTGACCTGTATCAGTTCCAACCACAACCCTCTCATCAGATACCCAAGCATGACACAGATAATTGTGTGCTTCCATCTTCTGGAAGTTCAGGAATGGTTTCAGAGCTCCCTCATGGTATCTAAAGTGTTTGAAAATTCCATTTCCAACAACACAGAGCTGTGTGTTATCTTGAGGATTGAAGCTTACCTGCAAAGATAACACAGAAAAACTGATACTTACAACGATATCTGAAATATGAATTTCTAAGAAATATCAACCAGACAATGTTAACTTTAAAATAGAAATACTTGTAGTTAACTTACTTGATAGACTGGAGCATTAGTGTTGGGATTTGATGTCTTCTGTACAGCCATAACTTTACTTTTCTCCCATGTCCAATACAGTAATGTGTAGTCAGGTTTTCCTCCCTGTGCCACCAGATATTTGGAGTCTGGTGAAAAAGCCAGACTGACATACTCATTTGATTTGACAAACTCAGCTGAGCTTAATACTTTTCTTTTACGAAGACTATGCAAATCATATATGGTTATTACAGGTTTCTCCCCTTTTTCTGCAATGGCAACATATCTGCGATTTGGACTGACAGTCAATGCTGTCATTCCTTCACTTCCTGGTGTTCCAGCAATAAATTTCTGTGATTTCTGATCAATATTGTATAGGATACAATTAGCTCCAGCAGGATAAACAATGGTTTGTTCATCATGGTAGCAAATGTTGCCAGTGACACCTTGCTTCAGGCCAAATATGTGCCTGGCCATTGCCACGGCAATCGACATCTTGATTGTTTTTTTTTGCTAAGCTCTCTGTAAAACTAAGATTAAAAGAATGTTCTTAACAAAATGCATAAATATAGCATCTTATGTGATAACAGTTAAGTCACAATTTGATGTTTATCTTCTTTGCAGTTAAGAAAAGAAAGTGCACAGAAACACAACAGAAAGTGCACCAATCAAATGTTTTTAAAGTTGATGGAATTCTCGTGATAAATATCTTTAAAAAATGCACTGAGTGTCAGTTTGTCACAGCATGTGAGGTCTAAATGAAAGTAATTTAACTGAACGGTAAATACAGTACCATTGAAATGAATATACATTACCAATATTTTGGATAAGATTCATGCGCTTACAACTGATCAGTAGTAATTAGCAAAATGGAAAAACTGTGCTAAGAAAATATACTTACTTGGATCTCTGTGTATGTATGTCAACCTATTGTAATTGTGGTTGCTGTTGGAAACGCTCCGCACAAATTATGACTTCCGGTAATACGGACTTTAATAATGATAATTAAAAAAAAAATAAATAAATTCTTGGACTATGCATTTATATGAACATTATTTGTACAATCTCTTATAGAATATTTGGAGTGTATATTTGTTTATAATTTTGTATTTCGACTTCGATTTACAAAGACCAGGGTAATTTAAGATCATTGTATCACTTTTCCGGAACAAATATTATATCATTACATATTTGATAAATCCAAAACAAATTCACCAATACACAATTTCATATTTTATGCTTTATCTATTATACTTGAATTTATATTATATTATGGCTGACTTTCAAGCTGGTATGAAATAATTTTATTTTTATTAATACTGACATAAAAATCCGTCCTTGGTTCAAACTTTAAGTTTTAAAAGAAAATGGCAGCCTCCATTCTGCAGTGTTGTCTCTCGAGAGCATCTACTGTTTGTGGTAAAAGAAATGGATTCATTCAACTTTCTTGTAGTTTTGCAAGCAATTACACGGTTGATAATGACGACAATCTAGATGATAGTGTCGAAGAAACCTTTAAAGACATTCGGGATGTCAGTCGTTTACCAGAGAGGTTGAAGGTTAAACTGAAAAAGAATACACTTAATGCCATACCGGCACCTGAGTATGTCCCGTCATACATGACTGGAAAACCAAAAGACATTCGACGATTTCAAAGGAAAACTTTTGCAAAATATGGACATAGATACAAAATAAATCCTGCAAGTTTATGGCCAACAGAGGAGGATTTGGCAAAAGAAAAACTGAGAGATAGTTATTTTGACCCCCCATTAGAAGAAAGTTTGGTAAAAATTAGAGTATCCAAGGAAGAAGAGGAAGAGACTAGGCGCCAGAGGTAAATAATTCTATTTGTTACTTTAATCATAAGGGTTCAGGAGAAATTTTCACTTTACATAAAAAAAACCCAACTCAATCAGGGGTAATACTAAACAGAGTACGCTAGAGTATGATAGAGTACTTTAGAGTACGCTAGAAAAAATATGTAGTTTAATGCAATTAAATTGTTTATTTATGTAAATATAACTCGATTAAACATTATTATAAACCATTATTGCAATATTTATTTCAAAATATTTGTTTTCAGCGCTATTTTGACAAGAAAATAACTTTCATGTTTCAATGCATTAAACTGTTAAAGATTATTTACACTCTGATCTCGATTAATATTTTGTTTCAGACTTACTAACTTCATCTAAATTTTATCAAAAATTAAATTTATTGCCCTATATAAATATTTTTTACATTAACAATGAAACATTTCAACATGTTCAAGTTAAATTAGATCGGGATAAAACGATAAACCGTCACCTGAAATCAGAATTTGAAATAACTCCTAAAATAAGGAAAACATACAAATCTAATTTAAATTATATATTCATTATGTTTAACTAAAGTAGAAAAACACAAAAAGTAGTTAAATTGCATTAAATTATTAAATTTTACTAGGGTACTCTAAAGTACTCTATCGTACTAGAGTACTCTGTTTAGTAGGACCGACTCAATCAGTGTTAGTTAGAATATCTTACT
This sequence comes from Saccostrea echinata, assembly GCF_033153115.1. Taxonomy (NCBI): domain Eukaryota; kingdom Metazoa; phylum Mollusca; class Bivalvia; order Ostreida; family Ostreidae; genus Saccostrea; species Saccostrea echinata. The sequence goes on from NW_026889786.1 coordinate 1,322,858, forward strand.
GTGTCTCAGAACATTCCCTCACTACCGTTAGAATGCTTTCCATATACCAGCAATGCAGCAGAAAATTGCAGAATTGCTTCAAAACAATTTTGGAGAAAATAAATGAAATTTATGATGGCATAATTCTGCCACCACTTGTCAGATGTTTATGTTGACTTGTCAGATGTTTATGTTGGCTTGTCAGATATTTATGTCAACTTATCAGATAATTATGTTGACTTGTCAGATAATAATCATCACGACCAGCAACTTAGTATTAAAGCCACTAACTGACATCTACTTGTCATTATTTTATTTGACAAGTTAACATAATTTTGTGACAAGTCAACATCTTTATCTGACAAGTCGACATATCAGATATTATGTCAACTTGTCACAAAATTATGTTGACTTGTCAGATAATATATCAACTTGCAAGATGTTGACTGTTCAGAAAAAATATGTTGTCAGCTGGTGGCATAATCTGGGTATAGACACATTTTCATGATGAATTTATAAACACATGAGTAAGTGACAAGTCAACAAAAAAATCTGACAAGTAGACATAATTGTCTGACAAGACGAAAAAAAAAAGATCTGACAAGTCAACATAATTAATTATCTGGCAGAATTATGCTACCATAGAAATTTCATTGAAAATAACCATCAAATTAAGTATAAAAAACTTTTTTTTGATTGTGGAAATCTTTCACCAATAATATTAATCCATATAATGGAAGTATTCAACACTTTTTCTCAACATTTTTTACCTGCTTCAAATGTCTGGATTGTTCATAGTAAATGCACTGAGTTAGAGTTATTGCCCATGTTTGTTTTGCTACACTGCCAATACACTGAACACATTCTGTCGTTAAACCAGGTCCATAGGACAAAATCTTTTTAACGATTAGAACATTCTATCTAAATCAGTATGATCTATATTTAGTATCTTCCGATTGACAAGACTAAAGTATTTAAGTAAGGCATGCAGTTTCTTTATCAACTAGATTCAATGATACAGCTAATGATACAGACATATCCTAGAAGAAATAAAGATTTGGACTCATCATGTCAGATATTAGTTTTGAAGTTGTTAGTTATAAAAGTGTAGAAAGGGTAGATACTTTCTATTGGATATAGGGCATCTGGTCTTCAAGGGGTGCTCAGTGAAGAAACAATTGAGCCAGCTAGACCAGTGCCATAGGGGGTTATCCCTAAATTTTCTCAAATCTAAATTAAGAGCCCTAAACTAAAGAGTCAGACTATTCCTTAATCAACAAAAAAGGGCCTAAAAAGTAAATAAAATGTTACTGAACATACCAACAAACAATAGATTTGCAATAAAATAAATATTTTTCATGTTTTACAGAATAAGACTGAATAAGTTATAAATCAGTTAATTATACAATGTTGAATAAGGTAATATACAAGTAATTTTTAAAGAAGTAAGATATTTTCATGTAAGCTTTATATGCACTGATACATAACTTGGAGACTTTATCAACTAGTTTTAAGGAAACGACTGTAAAAGCAGAAATATATGTTGGGGATTAAATTTTGTTGTTAACAATTATCAACAAAATAAAATCCCGCACGAAATTGCAATATGACTATATATTGAATAGAGTTACTTTCAAAACAATGAAATTTAATGCCAACGAAACCTTTTTAGATTACAAATCAACAAAATTTTATCCCAACAATTTGTGCTTCCATAGTTTTCAAGATATTTTCATAAACTTCATAAACTTTATACACATACAAATTTTCATTTCATGCTGCATTACTAATGAACCCAGGGTGGGTAATACATGTCCTATGCACATATTTATAGTTTGGTTTTTTTTTTCAAGTCATACAAAGTTCAGAAATGAATATTGAGGACTGTAAGTCTCCTCTGAACTGGATTCCACAAACAAGGCCATGATCTCTGACTTTCAATATAATGAGCTTTTTCCTCTCTTCATCTAACATGGATATCAGAATGTAAATCATATACCAGTACTGTGTCCATAATATTGTCAAACATCTAATAGTATGACAAAAGAGAAGAATTGACGGCATTAATCAGGAATTTGTTTGATTGCCTATCTAGAGTTTATTCTATATACCCAAATTCAAATCCTTATATCATTCAACTCTTTCCCTCCACATAATATTTGGTGTTGTAACCTTTTATGAAGCTATAGTCATAAAGTCCTGTCAGATGCCTAATCTTCAAAATATGTGAAGAGGAGAAAGGAACAAGATAGTCACAGGCTTATTCAAATCATCTTTGTAGGGTTCAGAGGTCATGGTACTAATCTTAGTCTGGTACATTTTCCTGCTTGAACTTCCTGTTTTTAACATGTGATTTATACTTTGTCTCACACCATAAATCAATAAGCTGATTATTTTGGCCACCTAATGTTTCTGCAGATTGAATTTACATGATTTAGCACTATGCCTTGTGTTGCTAACACATCCCTGACAAACCCATTAAAGATTTTAAATTTAGATCCAGAAATATTAGATTTTGTCTGATCATATCTCCGTTTACTAAAGCAAGTACAAGAATGAAAGGTCTAATGATACCCTTTTCTTTGTAGTCACAACACTGTCAAACTAATTACTGTCTTTGACAATAAATTTACACTTAAATAAATAACCCATAAATAATAAATCTTTCACCTTGCTGACGTCAATCATGAACATGTGGAGATTCATATACACAATAATAGAATTCATATCAGTTACTGTAAAAAATATCTAGATTAATGTGTTGAATGTTGAAATATGGCATCATGCAATCACATGATTAGCAAATATGATATCTGTAAAAAAAATTATTAAGAGAATAATAACTACCTTTACCATGGATATATAATTGCTTGATCCTTTTGATCCTCAACTGGTACAAAGTCATTACCATGCATTTTTTGTGTATTTCTGAATGGGAACACCCTTTCCCGACCATCATCACCATCACCGACCATTACTGTGATGGTGGCGATTTATAATAAATGACAACCACAAAAATAGAAAGACTTAACTTTAAAAAAAGCTCGTGAGCTTTTCTGATCATCTGTTGACCGGCATCTGTCCGTCCATCCGTCTGTCTAGCTGTCCTTCTGTAAATCTTCTCAAGAACCATTGGGTCAGAAAAGGTGAAATTTAAGTGGAAGATTCCTAAGAGAGTGTACTATTTAATTTGTTCAAATTATGGTCCCTAGGGGTAGGTTAATAGGGGATCAAAGTTTGACATTGGAAAATAATGGAAAACTTAAAAAATTTCTGAAGAAGAATCATTTGGGCCAGAAAAGCTGAGACTTATGTGGATTTGTCGTATTAAAGGTAGATTAGATTATAAATTGTTCAGATTAAGGTCCCTGGGGGATAGGGTGGGGCCACATTAGGGATCATATTGGGAAAAATCTTTAAAACTCTGCTTCTCCAGAACAGCAAAACCATGATGAATCATATTAATGTTGAAGCACCCCTTGGTAGTGTAGATGGTTCATTTTTGTTCAAATTATTGCCTCTGTGTCAAAGGTGGGGTCACAAAAAGCAATCAAAATTTTACACAGGAATACATGTATATTTGAAAAAAATCTGATGCAGAACAGCAGGACCAAAGTGACTTAGGTGAGCATTGTGGCCCATGGGCCCCCTGTTTAATGTAAGATTTTCTTTCAATGCAACATGTATACTGTATATAAGAATATAAATAATATTAAAATTAATAGTACACAGTGTTTTCCCTAAGAACCAGCTACTGGCCAAATTGACCACTTCAACTGATATAAATGCCACTTAGAAATCAAAATTTAAAACATAACGGTTGTAAGGTCCACAGAGATTTTATTCATAAACCTCAACCCCTAGCCTGTTACAATTGATCTCAAACCCTTTACTTTGAAAGAAAGGGAAAACATTGAGTACATGTACCATTATTTAAAATTTATTGCTTTTTCTGTTGTTCAAAGAAGTTTATTTCTGCACAAAAATGAGGCAGACTCTTTCTCAACGTGTATGTTCTTTCTTTGCAGAGAAGAACAAATTGAAAAGAATATGAAGAAAATGAAAGATTGGATAAAGGCTTATGAAGAACGACAAAAGACTGCTATGTTAACTCAACAAAAATCTAAAGAAAGAAAACAGATGCTGGTTGACAAACTGTATGATCACTTTGGCTATAAACTTCATCTGCAAAATCCAAAAGCAGTAGAGTATTTGAAAAATCTTGCAGATCAAGAGAAGAAGGAGAAAAAACTTCAACAAAAGCAATTTAGAAAAGATAAAGCTCAAGCACAACTGAAAGAAATGTTACAAGAGGAAGAATAAAAACAGAATTAATCATTATCTAACATTTGTATTTTATAAAGAAGGCCACGGTGACATAGTTTTTAGTTGACACACTTCGAGGACTCCAGATGCATCAACTGACAAAATAAGATGATTCTAAACCTCTTAGTATCCTAAATATTGAGATACAACTATGAAATTCCAAAAGTAGGTCACTGTGACCTACTTTCTAATTGACACAGTACATTGACCTAAGATGCATCAACTGACAAAGTTTGATGATTCTAAGCCTTTTATTATCTGAAATATTGAGATAAAATTGTGAAATCCCAAAAATAGGTCACAGTGACCTACTTTTTTTTTTTTTTTTGCAAAAAAAACACTTCAAGGACCCAAGATGCATCAACTGACAAAGTTTGATGATTCTAAGCCTTTTATTGTCCAAAATATTTAGATGTAGCCATGAAATATCAAAATTAGGTCACCATGATCTGCAGTACTTTTTGGTTGACACACTCCAAAGACCCATGATGCACCAACTGAGAAAGTTTGATGATTCTAAGCCAACTGTATCTGCAGTATTTAAATACATGTTCTATAAGTAGGACACTGTGACCTATTTTTTGGTTGGTATACTCCTATGCCTTAGGGCGCATCAACTGACAAGGTTGGATAATCCTAGGCTTCACATTGTCCAAAATATGCATATAATACAATTTGAAAATTCAAAATGTATATCACTGTGACTTACTTTTCCATAAATATGTTCCAAGATCAACTTACAAAGTTTGATGATTCTAAACTGCTCAATATTAAAAATAATGAACTAAAATGTCTTGAAAATGATAAGCCATGAAATTCAGAAAGTATGTAATGGTGACCAACTTTTTTGTTGACACGCCCTAAGATGCATAAGCTGACCTGTTTTGACGATTATTATAGGTTTCAAAGTGTCCTAGATATGCATCAAAATCAATTGAAAAATGAATACCTGCAAAATTCAAAAATAGGTCACTACATGTATGACCTAATTTTGAGTCAACATGACACAAGGTCTTAAGATGCATCAACTGACAAGATTTAATAATACTAGTCCTTATAGTATGCAAAATATCAAAGTTTTAACAAAACATCATTTTAGGTCAACTTTAAAGTGACCTTGTGACCATGCCCTTTGCCCCAAGGTGATGCCTTGAAGAATTTTAAATATACAACATATCCTCTGCATAAACTTACTGATAATCTGCCCAGTGGTTCTTGAGAAGATTTTTTAGCTTTGGTTTTTAATTATCTCCCTTTCTTTAAGGGTCACATCCTGCTAAAACTGAATTTTGCCCCCTTTTCAGTTTCAATTCCCAATTGAAAATGTACCGGATCCTGTACCAACCATCTGACTGTACTGTGCATCTTGTCTTTACAGTAAAGCTCTACTAATCCAGATGTTGTGTAATCTGAAATTCTGTTTACTACAATCCAAAATTTTAGTCCCTTTCAGTAAATTTGTTTGTAAAGTTGTCTAATTAGGAATGTTGTCTAATCTGGCCAATTTCTATGGAACTAGTGGTGTCTGGATTAGACAGGTTTTACTGTACAAATATTTCTGCTGATAACATTTTGTTAATTAAAATGTACTGCTCTGATTCTTATACTTACTCAGTTATGATTTATAGATGAGGGATACAATGCTACATTTTTGCTCAACTGGAACCAGCAATTTATATGGATGATAATACTCACAAATCATGACACCAAGTCACTCAATAAAGCAGAGAACATTCAATTTCGAAATTCCTAATGAAATGATATATTTTTTGTATAAAGAAAGAGACAAATTCCTTCCACTACAGCAGTTAGAGACAAAATTTTCCAATAAACATTTTACAAATTTATTGTCAGCAATATGATTAGATGCTAACTATTTGGAATATTTTTATCTGGTTCATTTCGCATTATCACTGATACTCTTCTGTCTCGCTGAATTTTCTGTCCCTTAAAATTTGATTCATTTTCATCAAGCACAGCATGTTTATAAAGGTACCTGGCATTGTTCCTGAAATGCAGATAAAAAAAACATCTTTTACATTACTTGTCAGATTTTGCTTTCAGAACTGAAAAATGTTTTCAAAATACAGCAAAACTTGTCTAATCCGGACACCACTCATTCCAAACAAATTGGCCGGATTAGACAACATTCCGGATTAGACAACACTTTAAATAAATGAATTTACTGAAAAGGACTTCAATTTTACATAGTATTAGGCAAGATTTTGGATTATACAACATCCAGATTAGGCAAGTTTCACTGTAACTGTCAAATCAATCCTCACATGCAAACATAAATATACCAGGGTACATGTAAAGAGTTTAAATGTACCTCATAATATATAAAGATCTTCTGCTAAGCAAAATATCTGCCCATTTTGAATCATCTTTATCATGTGTAAGTCTCATTACAGCAGTTGACAACAATGATAATCCTGCAATAGTGTTTCCACAAAACTGAAAAAGAAGACAGAAATTTTTTTTTTGGGGGGGGGAGGGGGGGGAGTTTGTTGGTTTTCTTCCCCTAACCCCTTGTAAAAATATATCACCAGAAGATTTCAATTTTGGATTTGGAGGCTATTGTACCCTCAAAAGTATAATTGGATAATAAGATATATTATGGACAGAATGAAGGATGAACATACTGATTACTACATAAAGTGCCTGCAGAGTTGGGTACAATATACTGAAACCAAAACATTTTACATATTTGTGGTAAAGTGTGAATTGTTGAAAAGAGTATTTATATTTAACATTTTAATACATTGTGTACATTTAAAAATGTATTAGTTTTCAATACAATTTGTTAAAATTCTGAAGAACTTACTCTGACTGCATCTATGTGTGGTTTTATTACTCCAGTTTTTTCCAGATCTAGTATATGTACATAAGCTAACTTAGATACTGTAGGAGGGAAAGCAATGTCTGATACTCTCTTCAAAATACTGCTGTTCTCTGCATTCCACTGCCTTCTTTCTGTTTCTCTGTATCCATGTATAGCCTACATTTAAAAAATCTAAGCTGAATTTCAGCATAAAGTTGAAAGACGTTATCTCCAATCTTGCTGATTATTTAGCAATAAATAAAAGTATATGTTGACAGTGTACCAATTAACATATTTTTTAAAAAAAAAAAACAAATAACCTATTGTCATTAAACAAGAAAGAATGTAATTTGTTAAAATATCAGTATCCCATGGATCTAGTGAGGGGCTGTTTTAAGACACAGCTTAATAGTCCCCTACCGGTGAAACCGGAGGGGACTATAGGTTTCCTCTGAGTCTGTCCGTCCGTCTGTCTGTCCCTCTGTCTGTCTGTCAGTCTGTCCCACTTGATTTTCCGCACTTTTTTCTAAACGCTTGTAGATATTGAACAGATTTTTGGTATGTGAGTGTATCTTGATGAGTTACAGATCAACTTTGCATTTCGTTCCGCTTCAATGATTTTTGACGGAATTACAGCCTTTTCAATTTTTCAGGGTTTTCCACACTTTTTTTCTAAATGCTTGCAAATATTGAGCTGATTTTTGGCATGTGACTTTACCTTGATGAGTTATAGATCAAGTTCGCATTTCGTTCCGCTTCATTGATTTTTGACGGAATTATGGCATTTTCAATTTTTAATGGGAACCAGATTACACTTGCCAGTAGGGGACTAGTATTGCTTATGCAATACTCTCAGAATGCTTGTTCTAACTATTAGCAATCTAGTTTTATTACTGCTAATTAATGTTAGGAATATAGAACAGAATAGATTTATTTGCCAATCATGGTCCCTCTCGGAGCTTAAATCATTTGTTATTAAGGAATGTAAAACTAACATCATCCCAGTGATCTCTTTCATATCTTAATCGTCTCATGTATGGGTCCAGTTCATTCATCAAAGAACATTCCTCTTCTTCTGAAATGAAGTCATTGTACACGACAAAGCTGTCAATTAGATCACTGTATGTGCTGGATTCGCTGACATCAATCCATGCTGGTTTTTCATCTACGGTCTGTACTGTGTTGGAAATAAATCTGGGAATGTCATGTTTGAATAACAAAACATTCCTTTGCAAAAGAGGTCTCTGGTTGAGAATTCTTCTAAAAAACCTTATATTGATCGTAAAATTGGACATTCTTGCTCAAATAATTCGAAGAAAGTAGACAGCAACTGCATTTCCGGTATGGCGGATACACAACAACCCGGTCATTGATCATCATTCGCACGAAAAAGAAAAAAGATAGTATAGAGCAGTGAAAAAAACACTGAATCACAAGGAAGAGAATAGAAAAGACGTTTCGGTGTACATAAGTAGCTTAATAGCGCATTTTAATGCAATTCTATAATTTGAATTTTTATCGGAGTTTACGACGAACAAGTTAACAAAAAGTAAGATCGCAGTGTGCTGTGTGTTTATTACTATCAATATACTGTAAATTGACAAAGTAAATGGATTTGTTTATGGTTGACCCGGGGTCGTGTTGCATGAATGTTTGTTTCTTGTTTTTCTTCATTTTAACTTTGAGTGTTTTCTGTAACACGGTAAGATCTTTTAAATGGAATATTGCACAAGAATAGAGTTTTCATTTAGTTCAGATGTCAGCATGAAAGTGTTGTCAGTGAATGTCTGAGGCAAAGGATATGGCTCAATTAGTTTCTAGTAGCGCAATGAAAGAAAGTTTATCATATACCAGGTCCAGCACAATCTCTTGATTTAGCTATACAGCTTGAAATAGCTATATAGCTTTATTAAGCTATTCAAAATAGCTTGATAAAGCTATTTATATGCAGTTTTTCAGAAAAAAGTTTTTTTGTAAGAAATAGACAAAAAGTTGCATGTATTTGACTATTCATATATGTACTATGGGCTATCAAAACAACAGCCGAAATCAAAGATAGTTCTAACATTGCAGCATTTGAATACTTTTACGCAAAAGATGAATTTCCATTGTTTGAGTAACTGTACACTACCTTGTTTGCGTTGAGGCGTGGATAAGTATGATTTCTTCTCATTGTAGTGAATTATTACCAATCAATTATCTTGTTGACCATAATTGACCTGTTTTATAATTTCAATGAAGAAGTAATTGTATCAATTGCTTTATATAGCCCCAAAACTTTTAGAACTTTGAGTACAAAGTCTCTTAAGGAGATGCAATTTGATGAGTGATTTTTACATGCATTATTTTCAGAAGAGTTCAAGGTTGAAAATTATCACTGCACCAAGGTGCGACTTTTTGTGCATGCTGAGAAAATAAACATTTAAGAAAACAGTGTGATAAAATAGCTAAATCAAGCTATTCTGAATAGCTTAATAAAGCTATATAGCTAAATCAAGCTATATAGCTAAATCAAGAGATTGTGCCGGACCTGTATACATGTGGTTAATAGAAAATAGATTTTACTTACTTTTACTTACTTAATTTTACTTACTTGAATATGTAATTGTTATGCATTTTAAATAAGCTAAAGTGTATAGTTTTGGGGGTGGGGGTGGGGGTTTGGTTTGGTTGGGGTGGGGGTGGGTGTTTGTTTGTTTGTTTTTGTAATGTTGTCTTTTGTTGGATAAGGTGCATATGCAGCTATTCACATGTACTTCAGAGGGTAAATTGTTATGCATGTAGTCTTTAACTGTAGTTTAATAAAACTGCATTTTCTTTGTTCAACTCTAGTCAGGATCTATATATATATATATAGATATATATCTGAGGCAGTTGAATGAGCATCAATGCGAGTGAAATCTTTTGATTGTAATGAATGTGATAACAGAATGGTGCAAAAACACAAGGTCAAGTATAAACATTTTGTGAAATATTAAAAAAAAAAAAAAGAAAACTCAAAGTAATAAGATGTAAACATCAAAATAAATTCATGAATTTCATTAGAATGGGAGTAACTATCTTCTCATTTTCATTTGCCAATGTTACCCCTGATTTAACAATCGCAACATCTGTTTACTAATTTTGGAAGTCAGGAGCCATTAAATCATCCAAATAACAAAGGAGAAGACAGTTATATCCTAATTTCCAAGTTTCTCAGCATTTCCAATATAGTCAGGGATTCATCAGTACCTTCTCCGGGGCAGAAATTTGGTCCCAATTGAAAATGAGTTCAATTTTTCCCAATTTGGCAGTATTTTTTCCCAATTGATGAACAATGCTTTTATATTTAATGTATTATTTTATATTTATTGGAAAAACTCAGTAAAATTGTCAGATTGTCTGTAATTTTCCTCTATTTATCTCATTTAGCAAAGCTACAGTCATAACACGTTTAAAAACACTGTTATTAAATCACCGACTTTTAATACGAATTTCCTCTGTTTTTCTGAAAATGGTGATATTGTGTAATCATTAATGATATAGATTTATTAAGTTATTTCCACCTATTCAATTGATCTATGAGTGAATGGTAAGAACTGTAGGCATATATTTTCAGATAGAAAAATATGTTTTCAATGCATTTTTACACATTAAAAGGGGACTTTGAGAAATTGTGTACTTGGTTTAATTTTTTGCAGGAGGTTTATAATCTCCAGAAACAGATTTTAATCACCTAAATTGGAATCTCATACACATGTACGACTACTACCCTAAGTTGTATAAATACTTATACTCATTGAAGTCATATTTAGTTTTATTAATCTATTATTGGTAATTAATCTTGTATATGATGAAGTTGGATCAATTTATTTTATTGTCTGTTTGGTTGCCCAAGGTAAGATTTCATGCTAAAACGTTAAATGAATTACACCTCTGAATACACATGACGTTAGCAAGATTTTTTAATTTTTACCAATTTCAGCAAATAGCCAATAATATTTTCCCAATTCCCTAAAAATGACATTTCCCAAAATAGGTTGATAAATCCCTGATTATAAATTCTTTAAAGAGATTTTAGTAAAGGAATGAGAAAGAAAAACCAAGGAAAAAAAAATTATTGTAAGAACCAATGTCAAATGCTGTATTATGTAGTAATTCCTTCCTGTAATTCCTTCAGCGTTTTTCATGCACTTCTTCGCTAGCCAAGGGTTTTTAGTGTGCTCTGCTCCCCATAAACTGAGCAGACCAAAAACCCCTGGCTAGCGAAGATGTTCCTGCAATGTTTGTATAAGATGTTGATATAATTACATAAAAATGAACTATGCAAAAACACAACTCCTGTACATTACATGATGTCACTATATAATTTGAAATGTATATAAAAGATTGTAATTATGGCAGTGTGTCAAAACTCCTGATGATATTATTGAAAACAGGTAGTGTTTTAATTGACATTCTTCTATAGACAATCCTTCAGTATTGTAGCTAACATTTCAAAGACTGAATGGTTTATTAAAGTATAATGTCTACATGTATAAAGTCTAAAATGTATCGTTAACTTGTTGTATTGCAATATCATATCAACTGAAGAGATTAGAATTGTTAGTTGTGCATCATAATCTAAAAGAAATGAATTATCATGTAGGTGCTTTGATTGTTTAGGTAAAAATTATTCCAATGAATTTTTTAACAGTAGTTTTCTATTCTTCAAAACAACAGAAGGAAGAGTATTGATTTTATAATTTAATGAATTCTTTAAACTTATCAACAGATTTATTCCAGGAAATTTACTTAGAAATTGATTAATGATAATTATTATATTTACAGGGTCATCATTATCACTCTGGGAGAGCCAGTTGTAACTCATGCAGAGTACAAAAATAGTTTTGTTTGATAGGAAAAAAAAACAGTGGGTCTAGGAATACTAGCAGTTAAATGATGTAGAATGAATGATTCAAAAGTATGATGAAATTTCATTCCGTGCATGGAAAATCTGTGACTCTCACAGAAGGAAAACTAGTGGCCACCAAGTCGGATGCCTCCTTTTGTCATGGTATTGTATTCAGTGACCAGCCTCTGAAGGTCAACCAGAAGGTGTCATTTGAGGTCAAAACCACTGATGCATGGAGTGGAGGAATCAGGATTGGAGTGACCTCATTTGACCCTGGAAAACTTCAAAGCTCAGATCTACCTAAGTATGCCATTCCAAGTTTGTCTAAAAGGGAAGGATTTTGGGTGTGTCCGATAAGTGAAGGTATAATCACATCAGGCTGCAAAGTGACTCTATATGTAAACAACAGGGGACAGCTACAGTTTTTTGTCAACAGTGTTTATAAAGGAGCATGCCTTAAAGGACTTCCTATTGGGAAAACCCTGTGGCTGTGCCTCGATCTTTACGGAAACACAAAAAGTGCCAAGTTCATTAAAGCAGGTAAGTGGGTTGATGTGAGGAGTTTATTGGGCTGGTGTGCAGTGTTTATTGGCATCTTGGCAGTAGATTGCTGGGTAGATATTGATTAAGATGTCTATTATCAATCCTGATGTACAAATCAATAGGGATGGATTGGTGCCTATTTTTCCAATACTTTTAATAATGATTAAAACTTGTCATATGGATGTTTAAAAATGAATCAAAGGTGATACATGATGATAACTTATAGCCATTATGGGTATACTTGTAATATTGTTTTGAATTTCAATACTGTACCTAAAATTTTCTAAAAGTCTCTTCTAAGCTTCCAGTTTATGTATTTCCCAGCCTACTCAAAACATTTTTTGGACCAGGTTTAAAGTGTTATTGATTCAAACACTATGCAAAGCTTTGCATTCATTCTAATTGAATAAAAAAAAATTAATTTAAAACTAAAAACAAAAAAAAAAACATTGATTCAAATGTAAAATGCAATATATTGATAAAATAAAACTTGTGTTCATACATAAGAAAGAATGTTCAATTGAAATTTAGAAATACCCATCACTTATGAATCAGTCACTTTGCTGATACACTCATAATAAAAAATGTCTCACTTGCAAGTACCAGTTTTTGTCAAGTTCAGGTTCTTCATTGACTATTTTCATACAGAAATTGACAGTGTTTAGCTCACCTGAGCCAAGAGATCACATTACTCTACTTTTTTAGGACACCTGAGTCACTCAGATGACCTATTGCTATCTTCTTTTTTTTTTTTTTGGTCCTTGTGCGTCGGTCATAAACTTTTAATTCTATTAAACATTTCTTCTCTTGAACTACTGAATCATGCAATTTCAACCAATTTTGGCATATAGCATCAATGGGCAAAGGTGAACAAAAATTGTGAATTTCATGGTCCCTAGATTATTCTTTGAAAATGCATTCTTTTTCTCTGCTCAGATATATTTAGAAAACATACTTAGTGGATAATTATGATGAGCAAGGAAGCCTCTTCCAAAACTGTGAATTTCTCAGCCCCTGGGTCTAGGGCCTCTGGTGCTTTTGCAGGGCTCTATTCAATTGTAGTCTACTAGGAGAAGTTATTCCCCTTTGCTATTCACATGATAATTAAGTTAATCACTGTAAATTATGTAATTGAAAGCTCAATTCAAGAAGAGAATTATACAAGTATTTTTGTCATATATAATACAAAAATTACTTTGATAGTTCTTCATGGTCAGGTAGAGTTGTGTGTTTTTATTTGAATTTTTCTGGAGCCATATACATAATACCAGGTTCCTGTGTCAAGTCTCAACCAAAGTCTTGCTGTACATAGTCTCAGTATAAAGAACATTGTGGTCACTTAATCATGACAGGGCGTTGTGTTTACTCTCAACCCTCCTCACAAGATGTCAGGCATGTGGTCAATCAAATATCCTCCCTATTCAGGGGGTTTTAACCCCCCCAACCCCCTCCACTATAGTGAGCACTATTGGGACTGACTGCTTGATTATCTTCACCATGCCAAACCAAAAGTCTTGTGTTTTATACAGCTCCTTTCAATGCATGCTAAACAATACATAAGCACTATAAGGCCACTTTGTCATCCTCGCCAGTAAAATTTATGCATGTGCTAGGCACATTAATTAATATTTTACAACAGTATTAAATACTGTAAATATTTGTATTATGGAACTTGCAGTTCAACATTGGATATGCAGTACATGTTATTGAATTATGATTATTAGATACCAGGCAAATATCATAAAACATGAATTACTTCAGAGATTTATAGGAGTTCAATGGCTTTTCATGTCTAGAAGAATACTGGGCGTAATCTAAATGCAAACAGTTTTTATCCTTGTCATGTAAATGAAAAAAAAGTCATTTTATATAGTGCACCTACTCTAAAAGTGCTGGCAGAAGCTCAATTGTAGCAGAATAAATTTTAGGCTCAAAACTGATCTTTTCGTTTGATCATGGAAACCAAACATGTTCTTGCATTCAACCTGTATTAAGTGCAGTCCTATCAATGGATCTAAAAAGTATAGTGATGCAAATTTGTAATGAACATTGTACAAAGTATTGCCGTAGAGAAAGAAACAATATGTGAAGTGGGAAAAAATCTATATCCAGATTCCAATTAATCTTCATACATGTATGCTAATTAGTGCACAAGGTCTATATGATAATGAACTTGTATTTGGAAGTACAGATCTAAAATCGAGTTTGGATATATAGCATACCCAAGTTGTGTGGTATATAAAGAAGGGCAGTTTGTTATCCATTATTGATGAACGACCAGTGAATTTGCTTATCTTGAACACTGCATATCTATTCAATCATAATGCTATACTAGTACATGTACCGGGAAAATGATAGCCAGGCTTTGACTGTGAAAATGAGTGGGTATACATTTTACTATTTTAATGTTGAAACAAAATATTTGTTTTAGGAATTGGTGTAATTATTTTGATTGTATTAGAGACCTTCTTTGTAGAAGTATATCTTTTAAAAGATTTTCCTGATATCTTTTTTTGCGATTCATTCAAATGAACAGTTTTTTGTTTTTATGCAGTTAATTTTTTTTGTAATAAATATTAGTACATGTATTCTTGAGTCCTTAAATAAGCCCTGTTGTACTTTAATCAATAGCTTTGACAAGGATTTCAAATAGACATCTTTATAAATAATTTTTTTTTCATTTCCTAATTTTCATAATGTGTTTTGTAATTAGAGAATGTTCTTAAAATTTCTCCAAATTTCCTTCTTCGTGAATGTAAGAATGAATGCTAATTTTGGAGATTCAAGGAGCTCTTAAATAATTACATACTCGGACATAATTTGTTACAGTAATTTATATTTGTGTAATAGCTTCTTTAAATTTGCTGTATACCTAAATCATACATTTGTGTAATTGTATCCAGTTTTAGAAAATTGCAAACAGCATAAAGGCATAATAAAAGTAAATTATATTTGAAACTGTTTACAGTTTACAACAGATCTCTGGTAATTAGGAAAGAAAACCAATGTGTTTTTATCCCAAAGGACTATATTTACTGTAACATCTCCTCAAGAGGATTAAAACACAAGTGTAAACTAATATATGAAGTTATACAATTGCACTTCGGTATCTCGAACATGGATATCTCGAATACAGTGGATATGTCGAAGTGATTGAAAAGTCCCAAGCCCTTTTTCTTTAAGTATTTTACCCTCAATATCTTGAACCCACAGATATCTCGAAGTTTTTTTTACGGTCCCATCGAGTTTGAGATAACTGATAAGGAGGTTTGACTGTATTTCTTTTCAAAAATTGATCAGGTGTAGATTGAAGTTGATACTTGTCCCCCCTCTTACTGTTTGTACCGGTAGATGGACCTGTTGAAAAAATACACTTTTTAAAAAAATTATTAGAATTTATGTATATTATTTACTTTTGCAATCAAGTTTTATAATATTTTTTTTTATGAGGCCAACTTTAAAATAATGTTTGTTTGCCCTCTCCCAACTTAGGATGAAAAAATTGGGTCGGTAGGTAGGTCACTACAGGGAATTTTTTCCCCCAGAAAATTTCAACAACAATGCCAAATTTTCAAAATTTATTTTCAGGAATGCATAAAAAATAATAATCATTTCCTGGAGGTTAAAATGTTTTAAATCAGGCAATTTTTAGGCAGTCTTTTGGGAGAGGGCAACCAAACAGTTTTTTTTTTAAAGATGGTGTGAATGGGGCGTTTTTTCCCCAGATCTCCCACAACAGGAAACATTCAAAATGCTAATTTAATGCATGAATAGATTTTCCTTTCATAAGAGCTTGGGGAAAAAAAAGTGGAGCAGACATATATGTGTATGTATTACGTTTTAATGAAATGTCATTTGTCACAGGCTTACTACAAAAAAAGGGAATTACATACTTCTTGGACTTTAGTGATTTGATTGAGAACTGACTTTACACCTTGTCTGTCAATGCAGGGGGGAATTTTGTAGCTTATTTGATACTAGATTTTATGAGAAATCAATAACAGAAGTGATAGCAAAAATTTGCCCTCGGAAATGTAAATATTTTGTCGGTGAAGCCCTCATTAATACTACTTGTATCTCCATTGGTAAGTGGATCATATGCCCTTTTTATAAGGATATGAAAGATGGTCTCGGGACATAGACATATCAGAGACAAAAAAATCAATAACAGAAGTGATTTGGAGATATTGGAATGTCATTGGTCATAGCTTCTGACATATAGGTTCAAAAAAGGTGTTTGAAGATTAAAGTATTTTCTGTTATTATGGAAGCAGGGAGAAAGAATGATTCAAGGATTGTTTTACATTTACATCATGTATAGAGAGGTTGGAGGATGATGTTTTATACAGGTTGTGAAGAAAATCTTTAATTTTTAATTCAAAATATGTGCTTTTATGCATGTGTGCATGTACAAAAAAAAAATGAAATATCTTTTTTTTTTTTTTTAAAATGTGTTATATTAAATAAAAATATTTTTTTACTCTTTAACACAAATGTATTTTCTAAAAATTATTGAGGAAAAGTATACTTTTTAAAATTTTTGGTTGACATTTTTATTTGTAAATATTTTTGCTTATTCATTTCTGCAAGTCTCATACGAAGTATCAATGTATCGACTCTGATATGAAAATTAATAATTATCAATTAATAATAAATGAATGAGGAGATGAATGTGAGAATTTGAATTAATATTATTGCAGATGATGCCCCTAAGGAGATTCTGGCTCGTGGACCAGAGGCGGTCCAAGCTTATGAAGAGGCCTGTATATCTGGTACACAACCAGTGTACAGAACCAGACTAATGCTGGTTGGCCAGGAGCGGGTGGGCAAAACCAGTCTGAAGAGGGCCCTTACCAGACAAAAGTATGGCGTAAAGCAGATAAGAATATAAGATCAGTGACATTTCCTCAAGAAAATCACTACTAGTCTTCATGTAAAAAAAATATATATATAAATACAAAATGTAATTAAACAAACAATTGCAGTTTCTGATTACCATGTAATGGGTATATTCTGGTATAAGGGGTATTTTCTGCAGTTGGAATTTTTAGCGATGTGACCACTGAATGCAGTTGGAATTTTTAGTGATTTGACCACTGAAAGGTAGCAAATTAATTTTTGCGTTTTTTATATCTGCGGTTGAATTATACTGCAAAATGATTTGAAGACCAAATTCTAAGGATTTGGCAGAACACTGCAATGTTTACATGTACATTTTAAAAATTCATTTAAAGACATGTTGATCAAAGTTGCTTGGGAATTGGTAATAAGCTCTACTATCTTTAGTTATTCTTCATAAACTATTTTCAAATCCTTTGTATTTCATACATGTGTAAGCATTCTATTTTGGAATATAGCATATGAGGTTATGAAGAAACATTAAATCAGGTTGACTGACATATGCATCACTTATCAGACATGCATGTATAAAATATCAGAATTACTATTGAAGAAATATTTTTGCAGATTTGAACTATCTGCAAAATTCTGCAAAAATTGGACAACCAAAGAAAATACACGTTATATGGTATTTCCCTCAGAAATGTTAAAAGGGACTTTGTATTTATTGAAGTTTATGACTTTTTGATGTTACGCAGAATTGAACACCCATACTCTCAGACAGTATTTGGAGTTTAATGTCCCTACATTGAAGCTAGTATAATATATCTTGATTTAATTCTATATCTATAGTCTGTCCCACAGTACCAAGGATATCACTTTTTAGCTCACCTGAGCTGAAAGCTCAAGTGAGGTTTTCTTAAATCAGCTGTTGTCTGTTTGTAAACTTGTACAATTTTCAGCTTCTTCTCAAGAACCACAGGCTAATATTAACCATAGTTGGTACAAAGTTTCCTTGGGTGAAGGGGAATTTAAATTGTTAAAATTAAGGTTCAAACCCACTTCCAAGGGGAGATAATGAAGAAAAGACAAAAGTAGGGGGAGGTCATTAAAAAGTCTTCTGAAGAACCACTGGGCCAGAAAAGGTGAAACTTATGTGGAATCTTTCTGGGGTAGTGTAGATTCTAAATTGTGCAAATCATGGCCCCCGGGGATAGGGTGGGATTACAATAGGAAATCAAATCATTACATTGAAATATGTAGGAAAAATCTTCTTCTCAAGAACCACTGGGCCAGAAAAGTTGAAACTTATAAGAAAACTTCCTGAGGTAGTGTTGATTAAAAATTGTTCAAATTATTGCCCCTGGGGATAGGGTGGGGCCACAATAGGGAATCAAAGTTTTACATTGAAATATACAGTAAAAATCTTTAAAAATCTTCTTCTCAAGAACCACTGGACCAGAAAAGATAAAACTTAGTTGAAAGTTTGCTGAGGAAATTTAGATTGTAAATTGTTTAGACTGTGGTCATTGGGGGAAGGTTGGGCCACAATAGGGAATCAAAGTTTGATATAGGAATATATATGGGGTAAAAAAATTGAAAATCATCTCAAGCACAGCAAAGCCATGCTTAGTCATATTAATGTAGAAGCAACACTTTAGGTAGTGTAGATTCAAGTTTGTTTAAATCATGACCCCCAAGGAGTAGGGTGGGGCCACATTAGGCATTCAAAGTTTTACAAAGGATTTTATAGGAAAACATCTTTAAAACTCTTCTTCTCAAGAACAGCAAAGCTGTGATGAATCATTTTTAGCTCACCTGAGCCGAAGGCTCGTCGTTGGCGTTGTTGTTGTCATCGTTGTCGTAAACTTTTCACATTTTCATCTTCTTCTCTAGAACTACTGGGCCAATTTCAACCAAACTTGGCACACAGTATCCTTGGGGGAAGGGGATGTAAATTTGTTCAAATGAAGGGTCACGTCCTCTTTCAAGGGGAGATAATAAAGAATTAGAGAAAAATTAATAGCATATTTTAAAAATCTTCTTCTCAAGAACCACAGGGCCAGGAAAGATGAAACTTATGTGGAAGCATCCTCAGGTAGTTTAGATTCAAGTTTGTTCAAATCATGACCCCCAGGGGTAGGGCGGGGCCACAATGGAGGATCAAAGTTTTACATAGAAATATATAGGAAAAACCTTTAAAAATCTTCTTCTCAAGAAAAGCAAAGCCATGATGAGTCATAATTATATGGAAGCATCCTCAGATAGTGTAGATTCAAGTTTGTTCAAATCATGGCCCCCGGGGTAGGGATGGGGCCACATTGGAGGATCAAAGTTTTACATAGAAATATATAGGAAAAACCTTTTAAAACTTCTTCTCAAGAACAGCAAAGCCATTAAGAGTCATAATTATATGGAAGCATCCTCAGGTAGTGTAAATTCAACTTTGTACAAATCATGACCCCCGGGGGTAGGGCAGGGCCAGACTGGAGAATCAAAGTTTTACATAGAAATATATAGGAAAAACCTTTATAAATCTTCTTCTCAAGAAAAACAGAGCCATGATGAGTCATATTTATGTGGAAGCATCCTCAGGTAGTGTAGATTCAAGTTTGTTCAAATGATGACCCCTGGGATAGGTAGGGCAGGGCCACAAAAGAGGATCAAAGTTTGACATAGAAATATATAGGAAAAATCTTTAAAAATCTTCTCAAGAACAGCAGAGCCATGATGAGTCATATTTACATGTAAATGGAAGCATCCTCGGGTAGTGTAGATTCAAATTTGTTCAAATAATGACCCCCCGGGGTAGGGTGGGGACCAATGGGGATAGAAAGTTTTACATAAAAACATATAGAAAAAATATTTCCTCTCAAGATCAGAAAAGCTATGTATAGTCATATTGATATGGAAGCATCCTCAGGTAGTGTAGATTCAAGTTTGTTCAAATGATGACCCCTGGGATAGGGAGGAGCCACAATGGGGATCAATTTTTTACAAAGGAATATATGGGAAATTTTTTTAAAAATCTTCTTAAGGACAACAAAGCCATTTGTTATATTGACATGGAAGCATCATCAGGTAGTTTAACATTCAAGCCCCCCCCCCCCCTTTAATTTTTTCAATACTGAACTGATTTGTGATTTTGCCTAGCCAATGTGCTCAGGTGAGCAATGTGGCCCATGGACCTCTTGTTTAAATGTGGAAGCATTCTCAGGTGGTGTAGCTTCAAGTTTGTTGAAATCTTGAACCCCAAGGGTAGGGTAGGGCCACAATAGATGATCATAGTTTTACATAAGAATTTATAGGAAAAGATTTTAAAAACCTCCTCTGAAGAACAGCAAAGCCATGATTAGTTATATAGAAGCAACCATGATTAGTCTATAGAAGCATCCTTTTATATGACTATAAGCATCATTCAGTTATATTCAAATCATGGCCCCTATATAGTAAAGCACGGTTATGATGAAGTGCCAGGGATAGGTGATATTGCTTCATTATAAGCGTAATTCACTATATTCATTAAGTTTAAATATATATTGTAAAGTCTTGGGGAATGCAAATCACTTCGCTATAAGCATCAATTCTTTATAAGCGTGTTCACTTTAAGTGTGTTTTACTGTATTTAGGGTGAGGCCAAAAAAAGGCGAATCAAAATTTAGATAGGAATACACATGTATAAAGGGGAAAAAATCTGATGAAGAACAGCAAGGTCAAGGTGACTCAGGTGAGCATTGTGGCCCATGGGCCTCTTGTTGCATTATATCTCAAAACATACGCATTGTAAATAACATCTGGGCTTTTAAATTAAGTTCATGATTTTTTTTTCCTACTCCAAACTTGCTGCTTTGATAGGAACCCTTGAGTTCAACTTATACATTTGACCAGTAGCATATTCAAAGTCCATGGGATTTAACATTACCTAAATGGCTGCCACTTCAGAATTATTTGTGTTTTTCCCTTGTTTGGTGTCAATAACTTAATGATATCATAGATGTTCTGAAACAATTTATGCATCACACTTGGATAATCTCTGGAAATAACAACTCCACTTTGAAAAATCATGTTATGCATGTTTGTTTCAAGTTGTATGTATCCAGTCTTACTAAAACTGGTTTGGAAATAATGAATTTTTAATGGTAATTTCTTTAAAAACAGGTCAAAATTAATTTCATTTCATTTAAAATGTGATGAAAGTACTCATGCAGGACAGACTTTAGTTAAATAAAACTTGTGTTTATAAATTAATCTAAGGTTTGCTAAGCACAAATCCTACTGAAAAAGAGTCTGCTTGTCATCAACTGCTGTATGGCAGTTCTCTACCTCAAAGTTAAGACACCCTTTAAGGGCTTTAATATAGACATGTAAGGTTAAGATGGTACATGTATATATAATCCTAGAATGTTTTGCAATTTTTCAAGACTGCCATTCTCAGAAAAAAAATAACTGTTACTAAATATGCTTACCAAAGAAATGAATTCTTAGCTTTGTTACTTAGTTCTTCAGTGTGAATGTTATCATAAAGAACTTCCTTAGGGTATTGTCCTTAAAATTGATTCTCTGTCAACATCAGTCTTGTATATAATGAGAAATGACTATGAAATGACAACGAATACAAAGAATTGGGAAACTGACATGTTCCCTGTGATTAAGTACATCTAAATTAGGATCTTGAATACCTTGCTTTTTTGTATTGTTATGAATATGTTTTGAGAAGAATATTTCAGAATATTTCAATCTCTATGTCAAAATGAGTTTTGTTGAAATTTGAGTAGGCAGCTCATATAAAATTTTGTTGAAATTTGAGTAGGCAACTAATATGAATCTAAAACTTCCACCTGTTCAATAAACTATACATTTATGACACATTCTTATGCTCAGGTAGCTCAGAATCAGTATTGGAATTATTTGTGATTCTGTTATAATGCAAAATTATTTATCCAGTACAAGGAAAAATAAGGAAAAACATGACTTTTTTGTCTTCTTTACCAAATACTTGAAAGGAGAAAATGTAATTGGAAGTATCATTAGAGAAAATGTGGAAACAACGCATCTTAATTAAATTATTATACAAAATTATCAGGATTATTATACACTGGATTTTTTTTTCAAGAAAAATAACCACTCACTAAAGGTTATAGTGTGAGACAAATTTAAAGTATATATTACTTACGTTTCTTTGTCTGGGCAAAAATAACCCTCATGTAAAAGGTTTTTAAAATTAAAAAAAATGATAATTTCAGAAATGTTCACATTTAATGACTATCCTTGAGACAAATGTAATTGAGTACTCTTTCACTTTGTAGGCATAACAAAGATGAGGAGCAGACAGTCGGGATAGACTTGTCCAATTCCTGCTCCTTTAGTTACCTTCATGACAAATGGCAAATGGCTGTACAGGGCGAACATGAAAAAGAGGCTGATACACTGGAAGAACAAAAACAGCTAGGAATTATGGGTAAAAATATACAATTTTTATACCTAGTGTTATCTTTATCAAGTGCAGAAAAACAGTACAGAAAATCTGTAATGTCACTTTCATCTTTTCCTTCATTCATTAATTTGCATTTAGCTGTTTCAAAATATTTTTATGTAAGCTTTTGCAGTGATACATAATTTGGTGAAAATTTCAACTGTGTCCAAAATTTTTCTTTGTGCCTTGATCTTCCCAGTGACATTTGACTTTACTATTTATTTTGTCTAAAACTCAGTTCTAAATAAACTATTCAAGATATTTTCATCAAACTTCATACACTAATACAAATTTTCATGTTGCATTACTAATGAACCCTATAGGTGGGACATTCATGTCCTATGAACATATTTCTAGTTTTAAACTTTGAATATTAATTACATAAAATACTAAAATTGTTGATACAGAATGAGTGCATGCTATTCTTAAAAATGTGAGTATTTTGTTAAATGTGATCTATTCTGTTCAATAGGAGGTGTAGTGGGTCTCCAAGAAGAGTATCATAAGGCATTAGCAGAAAATATTGTGAAGGAACTTAATCAGCCAAAATTTAGAAAGGAGGCTTCAATGAAGGGACGTGCAACAAGCAGAGACAGTGCCAAGTCAACCAGGAAGGTAACAATTTATTACAAGTACTATGAAATAACTAATTTTCATGGGGGGTTGATTTTTTGTTGTTTTTGTGGTATGAAGATTCCCACAATTTAATGTCCCTCCACAAAATGTAGAACTGGCAAAGTCAACAGGATACCCTACGTTTATTCAACCATGGAATCAAATTCGGCCTTATACTCTCTAAGCTATTATTAGAAAGTACGGGTCAATCTAAGTTTTTTAAATATTTATATTTACCCCCGGTACATTACAATTGAGTCAGCAGAAAGGTAATATTTTGCAAAATAATTTACAACTTTTTTGAAATTGGAAAATAATTTATATAGATGACCTTGATATAAATGCAAAAAGCAGTAGTGCTCTATTCTTCTTCCGGGCCCTCTAGATTTTGTGCAGTGTATTGATATAACAACTTTAAACATCATAATGCACAAAACATTTGAGAAAAGACGAGCTCTCATTATTAACATTAGTCAATAACAGAAAGGAATTTTATCACTATTATTTAAATTTACATGATTACATAAGAAATTATTTACAATAAAAAAAAGCATTACCATTGAATTTGTAAACAATGATTATTTAATCAGAACTTTTAATTATTTTTTCAGCCATTTGACTTGGAGAGTATAAAGTCTACTTCCTCTGTACATGGTGCGATAGCTCACATTCCAGAGAAATTGTCACATATTCCACCCGAGATGTTTACTGATGTCCCAGAACGAGTGGTGCAACTTGTTCAGGAAATGCTTGACCAAAACCGGGAACCAACTACCTCCAAGAACCAGCCAAAACTCTCCAAAACTTCTTCTTTCAAGTAAACAAAAAATTGAAGCTGTTGATAAGCTTTGAATACTAGCTTGCTTCAACAGTGTACAGTCTAAATTAGACATTATATTGGTACAATAAAACATGCTTATAAAGAATTTATGCTTACATCGAAGTGAAGTATAAGTTTCAAGAGTGCAATATTTCCCAGTTTTTAAAAGCAAGACCTTTCAGCATTGAAAAGAAGTTCAGTAATTTTTGGGCTGCTACAATAAAACTCGTTTAGTTTGTTCTCGGATATAGCGATTTCACAGAATGGGATATAGCAAAGTTTTTTGGAATCCCTGGTGAAATTCTTCATAAATCCCAGCCAGGACTTCGCAGAGTTTTACTGTAACAGTATTTTCATTTACAGTGGTCAAGTAGACCATTTTTCTAGTAATTTGTCACTCATTAGCAAAACATTTCTCAAACAGGCCAATCATGAATATTGTAAATTTCAAATTTATATTAGCTTCTGTTGGCTTCATCATTGAAGAAGTATAATACATTTAATTATACATTTGCAGAAGGCAGTCTAGTTCATCAAAACCACCCATTCCAGAACCAACACTTGACAGTTCCTCAGAAGTAGACAAAACTAACATAGAGAAGAAAGTTGTGCTGAATATATGGGATTTCTCTGGACATTCCCTTTATTATACAACCCACCAGGTAGGTGTATGTACATGTATTACTGACCAACAAGTATAATTATGAATTTAATGATGACCTATAATCATATATAGGACTTTGTATTTTTGTGTGTATGATAATTCTCAATTTTAAACAGATACTTCTTTTTCTTATATATGTACATATGTATTCCAGGTAAAAGCATGTACATACGTTTTCACCTTCTTTTACAGGTATTTTTGTCCTCTCGTGCTGTGTACATGATTGTTTTTAATCTTTGCCATGATTTAAAAACCACTAGATCAGAGGTGAGCTATGTTGACTCTATTTAACAGTGGTGACCCCCCCCCCCCCCCCCCAATATAAATAATAAAAATGAACCAAAAAATGAAACCCAAAACAAAAACAAACAAATATAAAATATTGCTCTTTTAGTTTTTGACATCAAAAGAAGAAAAATAGAATATAAATGGTTATTCCAGCAAGATGCAAAATTAGCAGATTTCTTCAAAACATTGAGTATTAAATTTTGGTAAAATAACCCTTT
Source organism: Saccostrea echinata (assembly GCF_033153115.1). Lineage (NCBI taxonomy): Eukaryota > Metazoa > Mollusca > Bivalvia > Ostreida > Ostreidae > Saccostrea > Saccostrea echinata. The sequence continues at coordinate 1,348,320 of NW_026889786.1, forward strand.
TAATTACAAAAAAAAATGCAATGTTGAAGGGGCCTGGACACAGATTTGAAGTAATATTTTCTCAAATTTTCTGTATAATATCATGAGTCATATGTTGCTCTAGCATTTCACACAGAAATATATTAAAAGCGTGTCCAGAAACTTCTTTTATCTGGAAATTATTAAAACTATACAAATTTCGGTATGCGTTTTATTGACATATCCTTGCACTTTTACAATAAAGTAAACTTCGTTTATTCTTAAAACTTAAGAAAAGTAGAAATTTTTTGTGTATTAATGAAAAATATTAAAACTATAATCCAGAAAATTCAGAGTTGATATGTGAGAAAGCAAAACCAACTCACCAGTATTTTCAGTCCATGCTCAGTGATGTGTGCAGAGTTAAACATATTGAATACACCCGGTGAAATGTAAACATTAAAGAATAACAGAGCCCGTGCCCTGTTTACAAAAACAGATGTTTGACGTGATGTAAAGAAAAATGTAGTTGTCATTATATTCTAAGAATATTCAAATAAGTTCAATTCATTTAACTGGTTTTGATTTTTGAATAAGCAAAGAAATTTAAAATGTAAACAATGCAACTGTGTCCAGGTCCCTTGAAAGGGTTTCTAGCCATATTTTCAACTAATTCCTACATACATTACACATTTATATGGTAAGTAAGTGCAATTGAACATGTATGTAAATGTAACACAGTGACTATGGATCTCTTTGTTTATTTTGAGATTTAAAACCTCTCTATAAATGTAATCAACACTGTTACAAGATCAACATTTGCAGACGTAACCACTTTTTTCTGCTTTCATCAAAACCATTGGTAATGATAACTGGCTTGCTATGCACGTTGTTAAATATTTGATGATTCATTCAGCACCTAGTAATTAAATTCTTAATCATTGATCTTTTTTCTCTCAAAAAATTGTTTATTATTGACATTTTGACTGCTGTATTCAAATTTAGTCATGGTACTGTGCACAAAACTGCATAAAATGCTTCTGATCAAAAAAAAAATGCAAAGCAAGTTATGACTACTTTAAAGCTACCAGTAGTATAAATATTTATTTTATTCAATTTATATTTAACAAGGTATCCAGGCCAATTATAAATAAACTCTAAAACAAATAAGTAATTTAACAGTATAATATACATATATGAAGTTCATGACTTCATTATCTCAAACACTGATATCTTAAATACCATGGATATGTTGAAGTGATTTGGAAGTCCAAACCTCTTATTCTTTTTTACCCTTGATATCTGGTATCATTGGATACCTCAAAGTTCTTTTTGGTCCCATCATGTTCAGGATAACGAGGTTTAACTGTATATGTATCACTGTAATGACAGTAAGGAAATCTAATTATATCTTCTGTAGTATGAGATGTTAGCAATACTTTAATTGGATCCTCATAAAAAATATATGGTCTTTTTCACAAGTAATTTCAGAATGTTACTAAGATTAGTTGTTATTTTATTGAAACTAGAACTCCTCTACCGAGGCTTGGAATACTATAGAATACATGGACTATTGGCTGAGGACTATATATAGCCACACCTCCCAGAACAGTACCAACACCATCACTAGCAGTAGGATTTCTCCTCCTATCTTAGTGGTGGGAACACACAGAAATAGTCTGTCATCTGATGAGGTGGAGCAGAAGAAACTGGTAAGTGCTGTAGAAATATATCCAAAAGTACAGTGAAAACTGTCTAATCCAACACCTGTATAATCCGTTTCACTGTGAATTCCAACCCTTATTTTCATTACCACTTTATTATTTTTCATGTTCTTTACTCTGTGCATCCTGTCTATTCCAACACAAAATTTTTCTTTCAATACATTTTGGATTAGACAGGTTTCACCCTATCAGATTAGATGTTTGAAAATGTTAATGAAGTGGGAATGGGGACATTTCAGAGAAACTCTGTTTCTCATTCTGGGATACTTTGGCTTACTGTGTAAGTTGTTCATTATCGGTAGAATGTGTATCAACAAATGTTTAACTACAGGTTGAGGAGAAATTTGATGAGCTGAGAACCTTTATGATGGACAAACCATACACCAGACATTTAATCACACCATTTATAGCCATAGAAAATGACATGGAGGAGGGAGAAGACCCTCAGGTATTTAAAACATTAATCATCAAATCAGTTTTTGTTAATCACAATAAAATGCCTTAGATGAGTAACTGTTTTGTAATTTTTTAAAAATATCTGCAGTCATAGATCAGGTATATTATCTATTTTTGTCTCCCACTCACTAAAAGAAGAGCATTTTAATCTGAGTGTCCGTCTGTCTGTCTGTCAGTCTAGCAGTGTGAAACACTTAAGTTTTCTGGACAATATCTCAAAAAGTCTTTAAGCTTTTGCATGAATTTTTTATCATAACTCGCTGAGGCCATAGTCGGAAATTTATATAAAGCATAAATTAATTTTAAGATTATATCTTAAGTTCTCTTTGAATTAAAGCAATATAACTAAAGGTGATGAATATCTCTCACTGAAGAAAGATCCCCTAATGATAATAAGGCCAAAAGGTGAAAGGCTAAGGTCAATTCTTGTTGGGATTTTTTAGCTCACCTGAGCTGAAAGCTCAAGTGAGCTTTTCTGATCACCCGTTGTCCGTCTGTCCATCCATCCATCTGTCCATCCGTCTGTCCGTCCGTCTGTCTGTCCATCTGTAAACTTTTCACATTTTCAACTTCTTCTCAAGAACCACTGGGCCAATTTTAACCAAACTTGGTACAAAGCATCCGTAGGTGAAGGGGAATTTAAATTGTTAAAATGAAGGGCAAGTCCCCTTCAAAGGGGAGATAATCAAGAAAATACAAAAATTAGGTGGGGTCATTAAAAAATCTTCTTCTCAAGAACCACTGGGCCAGAAAAGCTGAAACTTATGTGAAAGCATCCTGGGGAAGTGTAGATTCTAAATTGTTCAAATCATGATCCCCGGGGGTAGGGTGGGGCCACAATAGGGAATCCAAGTTTTACATTGAAATATGTTGTAAAAATCTTTAAAAATCTTCTTCTCAGGAACCACTGGGCCAGAAAGTCTGTAACTTATGTGGAAACATCCTTGGGTAGTGTAGATTGTAAATTGTTCAAATCATGACCCTGGGGGTAGGGCGGGGCCACAATAGGGAATTCAAGTTTTACATTGAAATATATAGTAAAAATCTTTAAAAATCTTCTTCTTAAGAACCAAGGGGCCAGAAAGGCTGAAACTAATGTTGAAGAATCCTTGGGTAGTGTAGATTGTACATTGTTCAAGTCATGATCCCCGGGGGTAGGGCGGGGTCACAATAGGGAATCCAAATTTTACATTGAAATATATAGTAAAAATCTTTAAAAATCTACTTCTCAAGAACCACTAAGCCAGAAAGGCTGAAACTTTTGTGGAAGAATCCTTGGGTAGTGTAGATTGTAAATTGTTCAAATCATGGATAGGGCGGGGCCACAATAGGGAATCAAAGTATATATAGTAAAAATCTTTAAAAATCTTCTTCTCAAGAACCACTGGGCCAAAAAAGCTGAAATGTATATGGAAGCATTCTGGGGTAGTGCAGATTCTAAATTGTTCGAATCATGACCCCTGGGGGTAGGGTTGGGCCACAATAGGGAATCCAAGTTTTACATTGAAATATGCAGAAAAAATCTTTAAATATCTTCTTCTCAAGAACCACTGGGCCAGAAAGGCTGAAACGTATAAGGAAGCATCCTGGGGTAGTGTAGATTCTAATTGTTCAAATCATGACCCCTGGGGGGCCACAATAAGTACTACGGGGGGGGGGGGGGGGGGGGGAATCAGGTGAAAAACAGCAAGGCCAAAGTTACTCAGGTGAGCGTTGTGGCCCATGGGCCTCTTGTTTTTGGGTCCATCTGATTTTTTTTAGGTCTTCCTCCAAGCTCTTTAGTTTAGTTAAAATATGTTTTACTTTCTGTGTGGCAGATTGGAGAAGTAAGGAAAATGATAAAAGAGGCAGCTAGTGAAGAACCATACATGGGGGAACAAATGCCAATCCGCTGGTTAAAGTTTGAACAAGAGATTGCTAAACTTGTAGCCGAGGATACCACTCATGCTTCCTATGATCAGGTACTGAAAAATGTTAATTAATCAACTAATTACTAGAGAGTTATCTAGGACTTACTCTTTCAGAGTTTTTAGTTTGTTATTGTAAGCAGAAAGTGTAACAGAATAGTTTACTTTTAGATTCAGGAGCTGGCCAGTAATCTGGGTATTACTGATGAAAATGAGATTAAAATCATGGTAAACTTCTACCATGACCTTGGAGTGTTGATCCATTATGGCAGTTCTGGGACCATTGACAATGTTCTTAGGAACACAGTAGTGCTACAGCCCCATTGGTTGGTGGACATGTTCAGGTCTATTGTGCTGGCAAAGCCCAGAAGTGACAAGGTGGGATGGTTTAGCCTCAGAACTTTTCAACATTGTAATGTCAGCTATATACTTTTATTCTTAATTCATTTTGTCTATAAAAAAAACTATTCTATAGTTTTAAGAAATTCTCTCAGATTTGTAAAATAGAACAGCATGTGAATGAAATTTTGTTTAAAGTACCGGTATATATGTACTGCATCTACTAAGATTTTTAAAATTTCTTTATAACATGAATTAAATGTCTGAAGTTGCATCATCCTGTGTTTTAGTGGAGTTTTAGCAAAGATAAATGGAAAACATTTGAGCAGAAAGGAATTCTGGATGATTCTTTAGTGGATGATATCTGGAAGAAGGCAACAATGCAGAAAACAGTTCTCCTGGGTCTAATGGAGAAGTTTGATCTCCTCTGTCCAGCTTACACACAGGTACATTGTCCATTAAACATCTCTCCTTAGAAATTTGTTTCAATATTCTTGCCTTCTATTTCACTATAGTACATGTAATTATTATATTTACAAGAAACAACACCAAACCAATTCTTCACATAAAATATTTAAAACACTTATTACGAAGTGCCAGGACGGACAATCTTGCTTCGTTATAAATGTATTTTGTTAGATCCATAAGTTCACAATATACTTTTTAGTGAGGAATAAAAATCACTTTGCTGTAAGCCTCAATCATTGTGAGCATGTTTATTATTAGGATGTTTTACTGTATTTTTCATATACTTGATAAATAACTGATATGAATTATGTATTTTTTTGCATATAATTATTCATAAATATCATTCCTTTTAAATTTAAATTTTAACTGCCACAGGAGAGGATGAAATCTTAATTCTGTAACTGAGATCATTTCCAATTGTATAGGCAAATCAGAGGCCCAAGTATTATTTTGTGCCATCAAGGTTGACCAATGAGAATGATTCAGACAAACGTCTGTATGCCAACAACCCAAGCAATGCGGTGTTCTACATCAACTTCGCTGGTTTTCTACCTGGTATGAGAAAAAAAACTCCTCGCAATGGGGTTTTGTTTTTGTCTTTTTCGATTTGTGTCAGTGGTTTTAAGAATGCTTTTAACTGTTGAAATATTCTTCTTTCAGTTGGACTGTTTTACAGAATTGTTACTAGAACAACAAAATGGTGTATAGACAATACTGGAAAAGAGCCGTACAGCTTGTTGAAAACTCTTGCAAGGTTTTATTTAGATGAGGAGCATGATTTCGTGTTAGAAATGGCTCCTCAAAAATATCACAGAATAAAGGTAACACTGCTGTTTTGCAGCTCTTTTTTGTATATATATTTGAAATAATGTATGGTGTTGAAATGTAGGAATGATTGCTCCGATTTTTTTTTTTTTTTGTTTTTGTTTTTTTTGTTTTTTTGTTTTGACATTTCATTAAATTTCTTCAGATTGTTGTGACCAGGGTCAATGATATGTCAGAAACAAACAATACAGATAATACCAATTTGTCACCCAAACCAAGTGCTTGTGCCAAAGTAAGTATTTTCAAAAGATGTCAGCTTTTAGGTCACCTGTGTCACACAGGTGAAACTTTTTTAACATATTTTCCTCTAAAAAGACTAAATTAATATTGAAGTATGGGAACTGTGGTCAAGAGGAACAAAAATTTTGAATTTCATGGTTTCCCAAAAGAAGCCTTCACAAGCATGTGCTAGTATATTTATCATAATACATGTATAACTGTCCTTTTTTTCAGTTAAGAAATTTTCTAGAAAGTAGTCTTCTAGAGTTGAAAGAGGGCTGGATGAAGAGATTAGTCTACTACACCTGTGTGGAATGTCCATGTGGGCGACCATGTTATCTCCATGGTGATGATATCTGCAAGGAGGAAGAATGTTTACATTTCTTAGATTTAGACGAATGCTTAGCAAACAGGGTTTGTGTAGTGCTTGTTTTCGTTTACATATGAGAGTTCATATAACATACTTACATAGAGAGTCAATAAGATTTTATTTCATCATCAAAAGGCATACACATGTATATCTACATTGTTACAGATTGTTTGTTGTGAGCACAGAAGAGTAAAAACTACATCTATTAAGCAGTGGTTTCCTGAAACTTTATCACCAGGTAAAAAAAAACAAAAAGACCACATTTAATTTGCTCACCTTGACAAAGTCAAGATGGGCTATGGTATATTTCCAGGAGTGATGTTTAATTTTTTTGAGCAGGTCCATTCCCAAAAAACTATATCAAAGCCCTGCCTGACCAAACTCTCATGAATTATGCATCTGGGGAAGCACACTATTAGAATTGCTTCAGATGTGGCATCTGACCTATATTTTCCATATGAACAACGAGGTTGAAGTATTTGGAACAGCTCCATTTCCAGATTACTTGAAGCCCCACCTGAATCCAACTTGCATGGATGATGCATATATGGATGCAACACCACCAAGCTTTCTGATGTTGTGTCTGACCTCTCTTTTCTTGATAATTGTCCAGGTTAAAGTTTTTGGAACAACTCCATTACAAATTACTTGAAGCCTCACCTGAACCAAATTTGCAGATGATGCATGTAGAAATGCACACTATCAAACTTACATTTTTGGGAGGAGTTAACAGTTAAAAGTCTTTAGAGCAAGTTTATTCCAGAAAATTCATAACTGGGTCAAAATTTGCATGGATTATGCTTGCAAGTTTTGACCCAGTTATGAATTTTCTTGAATACTAATACTGTAGTACTAACTACATGTACTTTGCTTAAGATGCTGCAAGTGATATGTAAAGTTGCTTCTAACAAACCTATAGTGATAAACTTATATGGAGCTACAGATCTTATTAAAATTAAATAAATATGAGTGAGAGTGTCTACACATTGATTACATTACATAATCTTTGATTCCTTGTGTTTACAGTTTTTCAAGGTCATATCTTGCCAGCCATTGACCTTGAGGAATCTTACGGAAACATTGAAAAACACAGTCCCTTATTACCAGTGTGGGTCAAAGGTGCTGCTAAGTTACTGAATTCTGGGGAGGAGAATCAGGACTGGCTTGCTCTAGCCAAACTCATGGGTAAGTTTAAGCCAGTGTAAACATATTTAACTAATGTACAAAATTTGTAAGAAAAGGAGGAATAAATTAAAGTAAAAAGTTCTTTTGTGGTCTTTAATATGAAAACATTTAATACTTAAATCACTTTTTATTCACGAGAACTTTATTTTCGCGTAATTACGTTAGACGGTCCCCTCGCGAAAAATTTCCTTTTCGTGTAAATTTTTATTAGAAAAGATTATATTGGACAGTAGTCAGAATTCGTGAAAATTTTGTCTCGCTTATAAATGCCAAATACCCATTGGCAGTATCTGAAAATAAGGTGTCGCAAAAATTTGGTGATCTACAGTAATCATGAACATTTATTGTTTTCTGTGAACATTGGATAGATTTTTTTTAAAAAGTCTTGACAAGTGATTTACATCAGTTCATTAAAATACACAAAACATGCAGGATAAGTTAAATGGAGAAAATATCTATGTTTTCAGGTTACAAGGAGCCTCAGATAGAGAAGTTCCTGGAAGACCTTAACCCAGGTTTGGCCTTGTTAACTGACTGGATCATCAGCAGTGGTAATACATCACTCTCTGTGGACATGCTGATCACATTCCTGGAGAAGATGAATAGAGATGATGTGCTAGAGATCATTGAGAAGGCTAACGGTAAAGTATTTCAGATTTATAAACTCTTAATTGTGTTTGATGAGCATATGTAGTGAACTGTTTCGTTTAAATGCTCAGACAATGTTGCATGTGAAACTTGCATCCCTTTCTGATCCTTTGATCAATAAGCCTAATGTGTTGTTAGGGTCTAATCCAATGAAAGCTTTAGCTTCAATCTAACAACACTGTCATGTGGATTGTCGACCAAAGCCAATGTGCTTGTTTTATGTGTGGATAAATTAATTATTCAAGATATTGGCAGTATCCTAAAATTATATTTTCCTGAAATAGTTTAAATTACATAAATGCATTCTGTAGCAATGACAGACTAATTTACCCTATGGTATGTATAATTCTTATACAGACACAGATAAGGATCCACCCCAGCTTTTCATCAGTTATCAGTGGGACTCTCAAGACGAAGTCAAGGCTCTCCGAGATAAGATGGAGAGGAGCGGGTTTTCCTGCTGGATGGACATTGGTCAGATGGGAGGTGGAGATTTTCTCAGTGCCAAAATCGACCAGGGTATTCGCAACTGTAAGGTAAGGAAGATGAAAAATATGAATCTTCCATTTATATATGTAGCACAAAGACATGAAATACTTGAGATTAATTTATTTTGTTTATTATGGTTTGTATGAATCTGTTACGAACCAAAAAGCAGTATAGTTATGGATTATATTTTAAGGATTTTGGTTACTTCATTTGAATTTCTATTGCTATGAGTTTTTAAAAGCAGAGAAGAATAACTAAGAGATTCAGTGCAGTAGTCTAGAGAGTGTGAGATAGTCGTAAGTATAGGATGTGGATAGTGTGGTGAGTGAGAGTTAAGAATTAAAAGAAAATGAATCAAAGGGAGATAACTTAGATGCATTCAGAGCAGTATATTGGGTATTACATGTATAAGCCACCATCCAGAAACCATCCCTTCAGTATGTTTTACTGGTTGATTACCAGTATACAGTATTTGTTGTTGATATGCAGTGCATATACATCATTAACATGTAATCAAAAGTTTTGAGCAAACAGCAGGTTAATCTCATACTGACTTTCAAAATTTACTGAATAGGAGTCATATGTTTTGCTGCTGTTGAACAAATTCTTATACAGGTTGTTTACGGTATACCCCATATGCAATTGTTACAGAATACACTTGTTATACTCGTAGGTGGTGCTTGCCTGTATAACGCCAAAATATGTGGTATCCCACCATTGTAACCGAGAGCTGAGTCTGGCCGACCTGCTGAACAAAACCATTATCCCCATTATGTTTGAGGAGGTACCCTGGCCTCCCCCAGGAGGGATGTCCCTCATCTTCTCACAGCTTGTTTACATTAACATGAAAGGTAAAATTAAAGTTTAACCAATTACCCTAATACATGTATTATGATGTATACAGAGCAAACATTGCAAATATTATTCTGTATTGCATTAGTTGCTTCTCTATAGAGTGTTAAGAATTCAGTTGATCCATTATTATATGTTTACTGTACTAGATTCATGATTTATTCAAATTTGTTTTTCTTTTGATTTTTGGTAAGACATTGTAACTCGGCACATTTATATTTACTTATTATCTACTCTTTTCAAAAAGTGAAAGATCTTTGAATACTTTCAAAGTACAGATAAACTTTGTTATCTCGACATCGACAGGACCATCGGAAAATGTCGAGATATCCGAGGTGTCGAGATATCAGAGTTGAGACTTGAAGTCCAAGATTTCATTGCATAGCAAAACAGACAAGCTTATTATGTGTACATGACTTTAATATAGACTGTAGCGCAACATATTTCAGAATTCCCTCTATTTTTATTAAAAATTTATTAAAAATCTAAGAAATTATTTTAAAAATCTTGTTTATATCGAAATCTTTCTAAATTCACAAAGTTTCAGCACAAAGTAACAGCATTGAGCTGCATTCGCGTGTAACTTCCCTTTTTGTCAGAACAGGATACGAAATGCGCTCTATAAACTTCGAACCGTATAAAGTCGACATCCGATATACGGGAAAAAAAAAATAAATGCGGATTATTTTTTTTATTTCAATAGGGAAAAAATGTACATCAAAATTATTTTTTTAAAGAGATTTGTGTATCAAAACTAACGTAGTGATGTTGCAGATGCACGAATTACGGCTGATTCGGTCAATCGTGGATTGTTTCCTGTTGAATACATTTTAACTACAAAATATCATTAAAACATTTTTTTTTTAAATTCCTTAGTTTGAATTATTCGGTGTGCTTGTTATTCATTGTAATTTAGTTATCTTTCAAATTTAAAAGCGATATTAGGTTTCGATCTAAATAACCGTCTGTACATTTGTAAACGCAGAATCGTGTAGATTTAGCAATGATATTACCCAAGCTCAATTAACTTCTCAAAGACGCCGAAGGGGCTTGGAATTCACCTCCAAACACAGTCTATAGAATTAATTAAGCAGCGTGCAGTCAAAACATGGGTGTGAAAGGTCTGAAACTTTGACGACGTCGAGATACCCAGAGTCGTCCGTGCGTGACGAGCGACCCTATCTGACAGTTAGGTTCAGTAGAGCAGAAAATTGCCGATGTCGACATATACCAGGTAAATTTTGCTCTTGGGACTGTGAATATACGTCGAGATAACCCGGGTTGTCGACATTACCGAGGTCGACATATCAGAGTTTTTGCAAATCATTTATATAGTAAATACTGCCGGGATCGCGGAAGGATGTCGACATATCCCAGGTTGTCGACATATCCGATGTCGAGATACCGAAGTTTACCTGTATTTTTGGCAGTCGTATGTAATTTTGTGAACAATGCTACACTCTTTTTTAATTCTGTAAACAACAATTTACTATGTTACTACATACATTTTTGCAGGTGTTGGTGGGCATGGTGGCACTGGTATCCATGCCGACCTGAAAGACAAATACAAGGAGATAGTCCAGAAACTGATGAATTACGTTGTTCCAGACCTGACAAAGTATTTTGACACTGAGACTCTGGTCAGTAAACAGTTTTCTAATGACAACAGTAGTATATATAGTGAGACCCACTCCTTACCAATAGTGACAGAATCTACGGTGAATTATCAAGGAATCCATGAGGCCCGACAGCATAATGTGATAAGACAGGATGAGGATTTTCTCCCCCCGCCCCCTCATTATCAGGCCAGGGAACAGGTGCCTGTTACCCAGTCTTGTGTTTGTATTATTTTATGATGAAAAGTACCTGCATTACCATAAAAAATATTTTGTTTGAAACATTTGTATATACTCATAAACCATGCACATGTCTGGATGTACACTAAAAACATCTGAAATATATGACATGTGTATTAAATTTAAAGACTTAAGGTATGTCACTCGTGAAATTTGTTATATCAAGGATTTTTTGAGAAGTATATTTTGGATAAGTACTCATATAGTATGACTCAAAATCGCAGAAAAAATGGGGGGTCAGTGTGCATCTAACTGAGCCACGGTACAATTAAGTTGACCTTTTTGCACTTAAATTGTAACTCTTTGGTTAATCACTTTAACCGTTATCATATTTTATAAGATGTAACCATGGCAATAAACATAATCTTATTTTACGTAAAATAGTTTGAATAATATTTATCATTGAACAAATCATGCAAATTAATGCGCATAAATTATTGTGTGACCTTTTTGCACTAAAAAAGTCTCATATTTGGGGTATTAAAAATCTAAATAGGCAATAGAATATTTTCTTGTATCAAACTTTTTACGGCTTAAGTGCTGATCGGTCAAAAGTATCGAGTAGTTTAAAATAATGAAAGAAAAAGTTGGGGTCAGTGATGTAAATTTTGAAATATTGGTCAAAATATGCGATTTTCAGGCAAAAAACTGTGTAAATTTTATCTCGACTTCCTTAATATATCTTCATTTCTTGGCAATGTTTGTTGAGCGAAGGTGTAAATTTTGTTATAAAAATATAAATTGAGACCTATATTTAATATTCCAGGCATATCATAACGGAAAATATTCTTTGAGTAAAAGTATGTGAGGCTAAAGTTCCAAGATATTAAATTTAATAAATGTGTAGATTTGCAGAATTTTCTGCTAAATATCCTTCCGCCACAAGAAATAGTCCCTTATAAATCTTGCTTCTTTGTGAATTTTTGAGCATTTTTTTAATTGAATGTTGAACATTTTACATTGTTTAATTTAAATATGTTATAAAGATTGAATTGTAATAAATAGTTTTTAAGTAAGAGGTTCTGACTGAAATTTTCTAAAAGGCTGACGAGTGACATACCTTAATTTTGTAATTTCATGACAGACATCTCATACAATTATTTGTATCTGTCACAATAATTGGAGGCAAAATTTTTAAATATTTACATAATGTATATAGAGCCTATTTCCCTTGAAGCTCAATATGTACATGTATATCAAATTACTGTAAACCAACAATTATTCAAGTGCAAGATATAATCACGAGTTTTGTGACCTTTTACTTGCAAATACTTGTCATCATGAGTCATTTATATACGTGTACATTTATTTGTATTTTTATGTAGAATATTTCTTCAATCACAAAAATAAATAGTCATGGACTGATTTCAAATTGAATAATCACAAATAATACTGGTAGTTGTTTTACAGTGCTGTAAAAGGTAATAGTTGATAAAGTATTTTCATGATTGCATGTCAATAACTTTGCAGTAGATTTCTGCATTTATGAAAATATAAGAAATGAACATGATCATTTTAAAATATTTTTTTCATGAATTGCATAAACGTATCTGCTATTCACTTTAATGTTTTGTTGCACAACCTGCGTCAGGTATAAAACCAATAGAAGTATTGTTATCTGTGATATTGAAGTAAGGTACAGGCGTTTGTCAAGTTATTGTTAAATTACAAATTGTCTGTGTTACTGTGTGTGTTTTCTAGATTGTTTTCATACATGTACGGTATATTGCACTTGTTGCACATGAAGAAATGTACCAGGTAATGGTATACAATAATTTGGTCAGTTTACTCATTTTCAGATATATATTTATACAGCGGGCATTTTATTTCATCACTTAAAATAAATTCTGATGATCAAATACTGATTTGTCATAACAAAAATTAATTTTTATAGCAGATTTAAGTACATGTATATAGTTAATTATGCAATGACTTTTTTGTTGAATTTTTTTTACAGTGGAATTTGTTTACCCAGTGCTTGTTTTTGGCATGTTTTCACTGTATAACATTATTTTATTATTCAGATAAAGTACCACTTTCATCCCAGATGTTTATTCTTTGTACTTAACATTTCAGTCCCATTTTCTCATATTAGCTTAATGCTTTATTTAGATCTGAATATTTTGTTTTGTTTTGCATACACACTTTTAGAGATCTGATTTTTTTTAAAAAGGATTTTCATAGATCTGCATTTTAACTCTTTATCATTACAATTCTGAATCTATAACTTGTATTTTTATGTAGTATTTAGTTGAGTTTGTTACATTGTGTTTGTTTTATATAAAAAGGTTATGGGCATTTTTTTTATTTCTTGGTATAAATCAGTGGGCAATTAGTTAAATTCTTTACATGATCCCTACAAATCAGTCACATGTTTTGTTTTATTTCATCCTGCAGGGAAAAAATTGTAAATCATGGTGAAAATTTGATTTTATTACTTGTGTACAAAAAATAAAGCCAGAATGAAAAAAGGAAATGGCATAATAAAGCTCAACAAAGCAATGAACTGTCTTCAAAGAAGCATCAAATCTCTTACAAATGTTTTATACTATACAACTCATGTTCAAGAGGTTGCAGCCAAAACTTTTATTTATTTTATTCACATAGGATTTTTGTTATTTATTTACGTGTTTAATCTTTTTGTGTTGAGTATTACATGTAAGTGTGCCTTTACAGAATCTGTCTGGAATTGAACTGAACATCTGAGATTATCTAATGCATCTTTTTTATATATTTATAATGCACAGACATAAAATCCACGTAGGCATCTTTAACTGAGCTGTATTTATTCACATATGAAGACTTCTCATATTAAAGTTTTTTTGTTAACTTAATTTCAACCAAAACTGATCTTTTCACAACTAGTTTGGTTTCTGTGTTCTTCCTAGTAAAGTTTGAAGTTTATAAGGAATGTATGAGCCTCAGATATTAGGATCCATGAGTTTAAACCTCTTTTGATCATATGAGGAAAACAGTTTAACAGATTTATAGCATTCACACATATAGTGGATACCTGCTTGAAACAAAGACATACATGTACTGTCATTAATATAACTTTTTCCAATGTACTGAAACTTTGATATACACATGTATAATTGCATTTAACTATACCCATAATCTTATAGGTGTTTATTATGTGAAGTGTTACTATGTTATCGTAACTGTTAAGATAAGCAATCTTCATACAATTTCACAAGATATATCAACTAAATGTACCCCAGTAACATTTTCTTATGTTCGTAACTTTGTAAAGTCTGTCCAGCTGTGGTCAGCCAACCAAATCATGGACATTTATTTTAAAAACTACAAGTGTTTTGTACACATGATTCCTGCAGATCACATGCCAAATACTCCCATCTTCTTTGTATTCTTATCTAGTAAAACACAGTAATTTTTATTTTGTAGTTAAATTATCTTAAGAATTATTGCAAAAAAATAATTTTATCTGTACATGTAATTCAAAATAATCAAACTTATGGCATTTAATATTGGAGGCTCATACATGTATATTCTTAATAAATCGGTATATTTTTTTCAGTATATTACTGTGGATCATGAACTGTCTCTGTCTTAGTAGTTATGAGTTTAATAAACGTTAATTGTTTGCGTCTTTCAACATTTTCTTAAACAATATTTACTTAAGAGCTGTACAGTATATCATGGATTAAAGAATTTATAATATTTTTAAGCAGTCATGTTATTTTCTTTGCCAAAAAAAGAAAAAAAAAAAAACAAGAGGCCCAAGGGCCTAGAATCGCTCTTCTGAAAATTGTACAACCTATAATCTCATCTGTTTTAGGCCTCTTGGTAACCTATATACATGTATAAGGATAAGGCCTTGAAATTCCAAAAGTAGGTTAGCATGGCAACAATTGACAAAGTTTAATAATTCCAAGCCAATTAGTGTCTGAAATATTTAAATTTAGCCATGAAGTTGCAAAAGTAGGTCACAATGACCTACTTTTTGGTTGATACACTCCGCGGATTCAAGATGCATCAACTGACAAAGTTTGATGATTTTAAGCCAATGAGTATAAGTAATAGCCGTCAAATTCCTGAAGTAGGTCACAGTGTCCTACTTTTTGGTTGACACACTCCAGGTACCCAAGATGCATCAACAGACAAAGTTTGATAAGTCCAAGCCAATTTGTACCTGGAATATTCAATTTAAGCCATGAAATTGCAAAAGTAGATCACAGTGACCTAAGCCAATAAGTAACTTAAATAGCCATCCAATTCCTAAAGTAGGTCACAGTGTTCTACTTTTTGGTTGACACACTCCAGGTACCCAAGATGCATCAACTGACAAAGATTGATAATTCCAAGCCAATTAGTGTCTGAAATATTTAAAGAGCTAGGTTCACTTTATGCATAAAATGGCCCTGTAGATATACCAATTTATTGACTAATACCCCGTGTACCATTTTCAACATTAATATAAAGTAGAGACTTAGTGCTTTCAGTTTATATAACAGAATTTCCTTTGGAGAGTCCAGGCATTGAAAAACAGGTTGTGTGAAATTGCAATGTTATTGAATTTTGCAGAAAACAGGTGTTTTTGAGAACCTTCAGCAAAGAATTAAAATATGAGCACACCCCTCGATCCAAAAATTAAAATATGTTTTATAATCTTCATTAAAAGTTCTTCTATAATATATTTTCACATTTTGGATCGGAGGTTGTGCTGTATACGAAATATTGAAAAATGGCATCATATTTTGTCCATTTTTGAAGAAATATTCAGGATATGTGAATAATGACGCAATTCATGACGTCATAATGCATTGACGAGAAAGAAAATTACGTCATTTTCAGTAGATATTCATTCACCAAGTGCTCAAGTATTATTTATTGCCTTGTTGACTAAAACTATACAATTTTAAATTTTCGGAAATTCACAGGGCCAGAAAAGGCCCCAAGTGGCTCTTGCTCTTTAGTCATGAAATTGCAAAAGTAGGTTACGGTGACCTACTTTTGGTCAATACACTCTGAGGAGTCGAGATGCATCAACTGACTTAGTTTGATGATTCTAAGCCAATAAGTCTATGAAATATTTAAATTAAGTCATGAAATTGCAAAAGTAGGTCAAAGTGACCTACTTTTTGGTTGACACACTCCAAGGACTCAAGATGCTTCAACTGACTAAGTTTGATGATCTTATGCTTCAAATTGTCCAAAATATGCCCCTAAAACAATTTGAAAATTAATACCCGTTAAATTCCAAAAGTAGGTCACTGTGACCTACTTCTTGATAAATCTGTTTTAAGTCCCCTAGGTGCATCAACTTACAAGGTTTGATGATTCTAAACCTCTTAGTATCTGAAATAATGACCTTTAATATTTAGAAAATGATAAGCCATAAAATTCAGAAAGTCATGCTTACCTACTTTTTGGTTGACACACTTTAAGATCCCATGATGCGTAAACTGACAAGTTTTGATGATCATAGGCTTCAAAGTATCCAAGTTATGCATCAAAATCAAAATGAAAATGAATACCTGCAAATTTAAAAAGTAGGTCACTGTGACTTACTTTTGAGTCAACATGATATGAGGTCCGAAGATGCATCAACTGACAAGATTTCATGATCCTAGGCCTTATAGTGGGCAAAATATAAAAGATTAAACAAAACATAAATTTTGGTCAACTTTGAAGTGACCTTGAGACCACGCTCTTTGCTCCAAGCTGATTCTGCGTGCAAATTTTTATTTACAACATATCCTCACCCTTGTATATAAGTTTGGTGATAATCTGCCCAGTGGTTCTTGAGAAGAAAATTTTTTAGCAACCACTACTTTTGTTTTTTATTTCCCTAATTATCTTCCCTTGTTTAAGGGACACATCCCTAGTTTTAGTAAAAATCAAAGCCCTTTGGCCAAGGATACTCTGACAAATTCGATAAAATTGACCAAGGGGTTCTTGAGATATGGCCCATTTTCCAAAAAGTTTACGCACACCGGACACGGCACAAATGGCCATAGCATTAGCTCTTTGAGCCTTTGGCTCAGAAGAGCTAAAATATAAATTTAAAACTAGAAATTCCATAGGACATGAATGTCCGTCGAGGGTATATTAGTAATGCAACATGAAAATTTGTATTAATGTATGAAATTTGATGAGAATATCTTGAATAGTTTCTTAAAAATTGAAATTGAAATCTAAAAAGTTGGATATAGATGATAAATTCTCACCAAATTATGTTTAAGTGCATAAGCTTACATAAATATATCTTAAATGGTTTCTTTAAAATTAAGCAAAATGCAAATTTAAGAAAAGTGAGATCAAGGTCACAGGAAAGTTCAAAGTCAAACATTTTTGATGCAGTTGAATAGTTCTCGCAAATATGTATCAGCATATTAAGTTTGATAAAAATATTTTGAATGGTTTATTTAAACTGAGCTGAACATTAATTTAAAATAAATGAAGTTAAGGTCAAAGGAAAGGTCAAAAAATGTTGATACAGTTGAAAAGGTTACATCAGTATGTATTAGCATATGAAAATTGACACTAATTTAAGAAAAGTGAGGTCAAGGTCAAAGGAAAGGTCAAGGTCAAAAAATATTGATGCAGTTGAATAGCTCTCACCAGTATGTATCAGCATATGAAGTTTGATAAAAATATCTTGAATGATTTCATTAAAACTGAGCTAAACACTAATTTAAGAAAAGTGAGGTCAAGGTCAAAGGAAAGATCAGGATCAAAAAATGTTGATGCAGTTGAATAGCTTACATCAGTATATATCAACATATGAAGTTTGATTACACTATCTTGAATGGTATCTTTAAAACAGAGCTAAACATTAATTTAAGAAAAGTGAGGACAAGGTCAAAGGAAAGGTGAAGGTCAAAAAATGTTGATGCAGTTGCATAGCTCTCATCAATATCTATCAGCATATGAAGTTTGATAAAAATATCTTGGATAGTTTCTTTGAAACTGAGCTTTGAACAGAGCTAAACACAAAGCGTGACGGAAAGACAGACGGAAGATGGATATGACAACACTATATGCCCCAGCCATATTCATGGTGGGGCATAAAAATAATAATAATGTCATGGTATGTTATATTTCAAGCTTTAAAGTCCTATGAATTATGATTGATCTTTTGTATACCCTGTCAAGAGACCTTACGAAGAGTAAAAGATTTTCCAGGTGGAAACCAGGGAAAAAAGTATTTAGTTCCTTGTTTCCAAAGATACACTTACAAAACAACAGCACATTTCTGGGATTACATCGAATTACATGCATCAGAAGAATTAAATCATGTATTCTAACCAGATTTGTGTGTTGACCACTACAGTAAAACTCAGTTATAGTCAAGTCCTGGGGACCTGTGAATTTACTATATGCTATTATCCATATTTTGTTATATCCGTATAAAGAAATTGTTAAATTATATGTAGAGAGTTCACAAAAAACATGTTTTCCTTTAAGTATGACAACCAAATACGTTAGTGGAAGAATTAAGTCAAAAATTGTCTCGTCGAACTAAAATTTCAGACAAATTTAATTTCAAACATAAACTCTTCTGAAAAATGATGTCAGTTCAATACATAAAATTTTATGGATCTTAAAAATTCAGTACATTTTATTTTTGACTTCTTTTTGCTATATCCTTAAATTCATTATATTGGAGTTCATTATAACCATAAAAGTTTAGGAATTGTTAAAAATTTTGCTGGGGATCCCCAAAAACTTCATTATATATGTAAATTATTTCCTTTATCCATGTTCATACTAAATGAGTTTACTGTACAAATATTACAGCAATGAAGCTTTTATGTTGTCAGCTTACTCTTTGGACTGGTAGGACTCTAGGACTGTTATACATGAGATCTGAGATGTGTGTAAAAACAAAGTTCAAGTTAGCATATGGGCCTTAGTTTAATGCCACAACATTGAGTTTACCAACAGAAATTAAAGTAAAATTAGACATATTAGAATAAAGGTACATTGTACATCTTGATATTTTATCATCTAGTTTTTTAACAACAGTAAAGTTTGGTTAAAAAAAAAAATAGAGTTTTCCAAGGAACGCATGTGTCGCCTGCTTTAAAGCATTGTTTAAAATGTAAATAAATTTAAGAATAGCCAGATATTTATCTGCCACCAGTATTATAGTTCAAGCTTTTACATGCAAAGGAAAAAACATCCTGGGATAGAAACACTTCGACAGAATATAAAATATGACAACTAAACAAATACATGTATATGATTTCCTAACCCTCAAGATAAAATGAATAATGAAATTGAAATTATTAGAAATACTTATTTGTCATTTTATTCATTGTTTAATCCAATGTGACTACAAAAATTTCAGTCTGTCTTTAAAGCAATTGTCAGTCTGCAACTTTATTTGCACTCGGAGCTCCTCGGATGGCTCATGCCTTGCACACTATATATGAAGCCTCGCGGAATCAGCCGAGGATTGCCGATTGCTTTATTTGAAATACAATCCATTTTGGTATACTGATCTTGATGCGTTTTCTAAGTATTTTAAGTTCATTTTGTGTAGTAACTGTATAAAATACAGTTTCAAAGTACAGTGTCACAAATTCATAAACATGTGATATATATATAAACTATGCATGCCTCTCATAATTCAAAAGACAGGTTATAAATCAACCTTCTGAATATTTTTGCAAAGGAGGCCAAAGGTCTAGGTCAAGTGGACTGTCACACTTGTATTTTTAATATCTTATGACAAACAGTACGCATGCTTAATAGAACAGCCTTACCTCTTTAATGTCAAAAGATAAGCTGTGTATCGGCTCTATGAACCATTTTGAAAAGTAGGTCACAGATCAAGTTCAAAGGTCACGAGGTCATGCAGTAACCATGGTATTTTATAAAAGCCATAGTGCCAAGCAATATATGTGCAAAATATCATCTCTTATAGTTCTGGAGATATAAGGTGTAACAGATGGACGGATGAATGGACAGACAGAAATTGGGTAAAGTGATCCCTAAGTGTCACTCTGCAGGTGACATAAAAATCAGTAAGAAACAAAGATAAAGATACATGTACCATTTATTATGCAGATTTGCAAATAAAGCATGGATCAAAATTGATGTGTAAATATTTAATTCTAAATAGTACATTTCAGCCCAACTTTTAGTGGATGCAGCAAAGCAAGAGTCTAATTGTGGTGAAAAAAATGTTTGCTTGGGGGAATGTTTTAAGGATCAACATTACAAAAAAATAATGAACATTATACATCAATTCATAATAAACTAGCAAAAGTATTTTTAACTGGATTTCAAGAAGATAATTACAACATGATGTCATTTCTCATGAATGAACATGTATTTATTTATAAAGAATAGCAGCAAATAAAACTTCTCCCAAAATTGCTTCCCCTTAATTCAAGATTTTCTAAATCTAAATCTAAATCTAAAAGCTTCAGCTCTGCTGAAAATTGATTAATCCTAGATTAACAGATGGACTGAAATTACACACACTGTAAATAGATAAAAATATCATGATTTCAGTGATGTTAAACAGTCAAACCTCATTATCTTGAACTCAACGGGACTAAATTAATCTAAGAGATATCTGAGGATTCCAGATAACGAGGTTAAAAAAGAAAGAAACAGTGGTTGGAACTGCCAAATCACTTCAACATATCCCTGGTGTCCAAGATTAAGAAGTTCAGTTGTATCAGTATTTTGTGAAAATGTTCCAGTTAATGTCATTTTGTAAGTTAATCATATAGCCTGATAACTATTTCTACATACATATACTGATATATTTTCTGTTTATCTTAAATGTAAAATAAATAAAATTTACAGACATGAATCACTGATAAAAATCTCTACTGATTAAGTATCTTTCCATGCAATGTTACTACTACTACTAATAACAAATGTGTTTTACAGTCTGATACATCAATTATGAATTAAAACAAGTGATAAATCAGTAATACATTGTACATTATCAAAAATAGGAACACAACCATTTAGTAGATATATAATTTTTAAAATAAGTCATTAATATACACCAATGCCTCTATTCTTCCAAATGTTAGCTAATGCATACTTAAAACTTACCAAGTTAGGTTGATTTGTAGGAGAGAGAGAGAACTGAAAATTCTTAAGGGATATTACTCATCCAGCAAAAATGCATTTTCAATATTTACAATTGCCCAAAGAGATTTTTGAATTCAAGTATTTTCTGATTTCTGTGGTCTAATTTTTTCTTTGAACTTTGAGGTTATAAATTTTATATAGAAAGCTTTCTGAATTTGAAATATCAGAGCAAGGACCTCTGTTGGTAGAGTATGGAAAACAGTAATATATATAATGTATATAACGGTCAAATTGTGCAGAATAAGTACATGTATATGATAAAACATAAGTAAATTACCACATCTTACAACATGTATGGCTTCCTTTCTTCAACTATTGCTATAATTACATGTATAACACAAGGAATGTCACAAAAACCATAACAAACAATCCCAACACAACAAATTGCATTGCTTCCCATTATTTTCCCTGATTTATTCATGTATGCATATTCAAAAATTCTACATTCAAATACACAACTGTTAAAAACAGCTGGAGTCACTTCTCTGACCTTAAATACATCTTGTTTCATTTTTTCCTTCCTGAGCAAAATTTTTACCAAAATAATGCCCTCACTCACAACCCAGACCAGATTTATATAACTTTGACAGCTGTATGATATCAGCATTTTGCTTGCAACATTGTGCCAAAAATTCACATTTCTACCGATATTACTCACACATTGACTAGAAAAGGGTTTCAAACAAATTAATAAAAGAATCACAGTGCTCAGTGCAAAAATGCATGTACATGTACCATCTTTTCTAAAGGTAAAATTTTTGTTGATATCTTTCAGAAATCTTCAACCTCAACAAATAAAGATGTTTTAAAGCTTCTTATTATGAGATTCAGATCATTCTTCTTGGTTTCCATTCTTTGACAGCTGACAGTCTTGTTAAGATAGTGTTTATACATCTAATTCTACTTACAGAGAATTGCTTCCAAACACTGTACAATAAATACTTTCTATTTCTTACTTTAATACTTTAAACAATAAATACATGCAAAATGTATATCAAATTATTTCCCTATCTTGATATATGTCATACATCATCAAATATTCCCCTTGGAGGTGCACTAGAAGTCTTTGAACTAAATCTGCTGGATCTGAGTGATGAAGTCCGCTGATATCCTTGCGAAAAATCACTAAAAGGGTCAGTTGTGCTTGGCAGTTCACCTGTGTAGTCTATTGGTTCTGCCTCCTTCAGCAGCTCGGTTTTGTCATTGTCATCCGGGCTTCTTGCCAATGTTTCCCTCTCCCTTTCTCTATCAGCTAGAATACATGTACAACACCAGATATGTACACATATTTCACTTTGAAAATGCATCTCATGCTTTTTTTTTATGCACATGTACAAGTATCATATATTTTAAATTATGTGAGTAACTCTCTTTAAAAATGAAGCAAGAATGATTTGCCTTTATTTCCTACCTCTGGATCCAATAATTCGGTCAGAGGACTGGGAAGTTGTTCCAAATCTTTCTGTCCACTCACGCCTTCTTTCTGCACTATCATGTTTTCTATCACGACTCCTCTTTTCTGTAAGTATAAAATATTTTTGTGTTTTTTAAGAGTTATTGACAAACAAGTACACAAAATAATTTCCTAATTTATCCATACACATGCACTACACAACATTTTTAAAGTTGTTAAAAATCATAATGTCCATAAAGTGAGAGAAATTATAATGAGGAAGTTTGTGTATGAAAAATGCCCTTCCCATATCAAAATTCACCAAATATGCCTATATCCTGGTTATACGTAAAGATTGTTTCATTCAGACTCAGACCAAACAAAAGATATTCTGTTTTGTCTAACCTCTCTGAACAATCTGTCTCCCCTCATCCACCAGCTCCTGGGTCATGTCATCATCCCCAATAAACTGCTGGACCCCCAGAAAATGGAGGATACGACTCCCCAGGCTGAAGAATGTACAGATACACAGCAGGACCAATATCATAGGAAAGTAAATGTTAAAGCCATCCGAGATAAATGATATTACGTCCATGTGGCCCATGATCTGTCAAAACATAATGGATTTAGATATATAAACAATGCAGCTTGCCAGATCTAGTGGTCCTTTTTCAACTTACATACAACTTATTTGCATATTTACAAAGTTTTTATGAAAACAATAATAAAATGGATAATTTTATCATTTTCAGACCTGTGTGTATGATGTTTCCTCAAGGTTATCCTCCTTTGTGATGTGGCTGTCAAGATGAATCAAGCCCAGGAAATTCAAACACATAGGCGGGGTCAATCTACATAGCATCCTACAAGACAACAAAAGTTAACAAGATAATACACTTAATAACAAGTTTCATGTTGAATACAATTCGGTACTTGATCACCGAAAATACAACAGGAATACAGAGAGAAAAAAAAGCCTTAAAACAAAAGCAGAAAGTTCAAATTCTGGTATATAACTCATACAGTAAGAATAATCTGCTATAAAAGAGCTACAGTTTATTTACCTCAGTTCAAATTTGCAATTACATGTGTAAGCAAGTAGCCAGGATTATTCAAAGTTTATGCTGAAGATCAAAAAAAGACTCCTAATGCAATGTTTAATTTTGATGCTGAATTCCATTACAAGAAATTATAAGTTTCCACAGCTAATAATGATAATTATCAAGCTCAAAATTAGGTCTTTAAAGGTTTACCCAAAGCAGGTAAATTTGCACAATACATGGTATTTGTAACTGCATACATGTACATGCCAGTGAACATAAGACTGCATTCATTAGTCTGATCGTGTTTTGATATACAAGATTACAAGATTTATTAGTCCAATTTGGGCCCCCGGAGGAGCAAAAAAAATTTACAAACATGAAACAAAGAAGGAGGAAGATCCAAATGATAGAACAAACATGATCCTAAATATAATGAGCAGTGCTTAATTGTATAATCATTGATAAATGCATCTACAAGAGATATATACGAGTATATATATTGTATTATAATAATAATATATAGTCAAGTAGCTGGAAAGATACATATATGCATATCAAAGAAAAGAAGAGATGATATATTGCCATTCCTACATGTATATACATCCCCAAATATATTTAAATTTTTCAGTTAAGGTAGATATATATAGTATAATTTGAGTATTTCTCTAGTTTCTCTGAGAGATGATATTTGTAGTACCGGTACATACATGCCAGTGAACATAAGACTGAATTCATCAGTCTGATGGTGTGGTGCTATGTAGTACAAGTTGAGTATTCGGATCTGGAACACGCTGTAGTAAGCACAGAAGCAGAGGTAGGCAATAATCAAAATGGATGACAACTGAAAACAAGAGTAACCTATCTGGTTATACATAACATAGCAGCTAGAGCAAGAGACACATTCTCCTTCATGTATGCAAAATCTGGAGGAAAAAAATAATGAACCATCATAGCACTTACAATGTTTTGCAAATTTTGATTTCATCTTTCATTAGATTTTTAAAAAAATTCCTTGTCTTTAATATTAAACATCTATTCATTCAGTTTGATTAAACTTTTACCTCTATAAAAACATAATCATAGTTATGTTTTGCAGCATTGATGAAGATGGCAAACAGTGAAAGGACAGGGTCCTTCACAAAAAAGAGACATTCTGACCAAACCACCATAAAAGTCACAATGGCAAGCAGGATACCACACACCCTCATCAACCAGAAATAAACCTTACACCGCCAGTACCACTCTAAATATAAAACATAATAATCTTTTGAATTTTGTAATCCAATAAATGCACATCTCTTTACTTTCTTAGTGTGTGCACAAAAAAAAATCTCTGTGACAAATTTCCTCTATTTCTTTCAGTGTGTAGCATTTACACTTTACATTAAAGTACTTTATATTCACAAATTAGAATCATTTTGTGTAAAACATACAGAGAGACATAGAATTTTTAATACCTGTTTAATAAATTCCTGCGTCAGCTATGTCAACTACAGGTAAGTACAAAATATATACAAAAAATAACTTAACACCTGTTTTATAAACTGCATCAAATACAATGTGCCAACATACCCACTAAAGGTGTGTACACAATGCGTACAAAAGCTGGCAGTGCAGAGGTGGAATGTTGTGATCTCTGGAATTTACGAGTTGCACTCTGTTCATTCTTTTCCACATCTTCCAAATCAATGGCTTTCTGCATCAGGGAGTTCCACTGTGCATGTGTACGATGGTGGTTTTGGGAGTCCCGAATGACTCGCTTGTGGAGTCTCACAAGCGTTTTTTCATTAGGAATGTCTACACTGCTCCTATTGTAATCTTCGTAGTCGTCATTATTCTGCTTAACAGAGTGACGCATTGTCTCAGGACACTGTACGAAGACAAATACATGTATTTATTAATTAAGAGTCTTATTTCCTTTTACAATGTATTTACTACTGTATTTGGAATTCACTTTTTTAATTACTTTCCAGATTTTTCTGTATCTTTGTAAAAAAACATTGATGATGTTTATCTCATTTTTATCAGTTAGGAACAAAGTCACTCTGACTTACCTTAAGTAAAATTGTATCAACATGCTTTCTCAAAGGGTGGTTATATTTAATCTTCTCCGAAACCTTTTTGATCTCCTAATAAATCAAAAAAAAAATTAAAACTTTACCATGGAGAAAAAACAAAATTAAAAAATAAAAAAATATTTCAAGTTACTGCAAGGACACTATATCAGTCCAAGACTGTTTTTTTTTTCTTCCTTTTTTTTTTCTAAACTTACATCCAAGACATCTTCCAAAGCTTCATCTGCTTCTGTTTTATCAGTGCTTAGTTTGGAGATCTTGAAATATGTTTTAGACAGGACAAATCCCTTTTTGCAGCTGTTGTACACAGACCTAGGTACCTCCACCAAACCATAACCAAGCAACAGAATCAACAAAAAGAGACCCCATGTATTGCTGGCTGTTATTCCTATCACCTTTAATCTTTCTCTAAAAAAGACAAAACTTAAGTCAAGTTCACAATAACAGTACACTATCGTATAGTATTTCCTTCAAAAGATCTTCAGACATCTCAATTTTTAGAAAATTCTACTTATATTAAATGAAATGAAATATTGATAATTTCAAATTAATATTGATATGTCAAATGGCCAAATAATCATTTACTTATATGTTATGAAAATTTTGAGTTCTTACGCATCAACTTGGAGGTCTGCTTTGGCAACAACATAAATCAAGCACACTCCAAATATGAGTAAATAAGAACCATAATATATGGCATTTTCTATCAGGGCAGTCTTAATCTTGCCAGCCACAGTGAAATCACCAGCTGTGGAATAGGACTGCATAAGTGGTAAAATTATCCTGGAAAATAACAGAATTTCTGGTAAAACATCACAATTTTCTTCAAATATACTGCACTGTTTAATATTTATAGTATGATTAACAATTGTTGTTTTAAAAGGGGGGACTTTTATTTTTAAAAATTCCTTTATTTTCCTTGATTATGCAAAGCCTTACATGCATTTACACTCATAACTGGCAGTATTTTTAAAAAATCCAGTCTAGATACATACCATGTTAACAGTTGTGATGTCCAATAAACCACTTGCCAAAGTGTGGGTAAAACATTTTCTGGAACGTGGCTGAGTGGAATTTCACATGGAGAATCATGAACTTGACTGAAGATCTGTAATGCAGGTGTTGAAGATGCAGGAGTTGTTGATGTGTTTCGATCTGCCGTTGTTGTTATATTAGAGGATTTGGGTGTTGTTGTCAGAATTTTTGTGGCTTTGTCTTTAAAGCATTGTCGATAAAATGTCTGCCATGAAAAAGAGATGAATTTTATACCCATAATACATGTATATTAATTTACTCAATCATATTCAAATATTTCACAAGATGTATATGAAAATTTGAAAGTAATTTTCATTTCTTTTGTAAATTCATTTTAAGTTATTACTTTATTTGATACTTATAAAATACAGCATTTTTATAATAGATAAAAAAATTAGACTAATTTTAACTTACAGAAGAGACATCCAGTGGCAGTACAAATATGATGAGAAATGAAAAGTACCAAGCGATAAAGGTTGTTAAAGTTGTTAAAATATTCTGCTTTCTTAGATCACCATAACGATGTAACAAGAAAGCTGCCAAGCAGCAAGTACAAATCACTTCAATTACCAACGGTCCTGCACTCATCTTGCAAACTGTTTAATAATAAAAAATAGATACATAAATAAAAAAAATTATCAACTGTCATTTTTTTTATATATCAAATGAATCATACAGACCAAGGATATTTTATCTGAACGTCTTTTGCTTTCTTAGTATTATGTTTTACATGTTTATCAACATTAAGAGATGTTACCAATTTTCATATTAAATCAATATTATCCACATATTATATTACATGTGCAAAGCCAAAGGGCACCTGTGAAAATATATGCCTTCCAGCGACAAAACTAATGCAAAGCACCAAAGAAAATCCTAAATATAACTTGTAGAATGTCTTACCGTGGAAACTGACCGGTTCCCAATTTGAATTTTTAATATATTACATAAGAAACTGTCAATATTTTCCATCTTCTGGTTTTGGCAGCTGAAGAGGTATGACGTGTCTAGGTAAGTCGTACTATGAAGGCATCGGGTAAAACTAGTAAATATGAATATTAATCGGATCGGGCTCGTGCTTACTGTTGATGGAGCAGACGGAATATTCATGTTAGGCCTTGCTTAGTGTTTTTAGATAACCATTCGGTTTCTTACTTAATTACATTGAAGGAAAAGGTTTAAAGTTACTTACAAAATTTGGATGAGCATCATCGGAAATTTTGTTGCGTTTTATTTTTATCAGCACATCGACATTCCAGAGCTGCTGTAACTTTTTATTTTTCGCTTTAGGGTAGGTCTGATCACCCGTGATCGACCAGGTACCTAATAGAGCTGCTGTAACCTTTTATTCTTCGCTTTAGGGTAGATCTGATCATCCGAGACCAGGTACCCAACGGATGCTGGATTGTTAAATTCAATTTGAGTCTCATAGACTCGAGTTCGAATACTGATCCTAGTGTGACATTTTCTTTCCCAACACAGGCCCTCAAAATGCTTCTATTTACCTAGCTGCTACCATATTGGCTTGTTTGGATCTTTTGCATCATTTACTTTATCTGTTTATGTATCCATGCAGCATTTTTTTTAATTTGCCAAGAAAATGGTTTATGATTTCAGTGCATCAGTTAAATAAGTAACTTCATTGTCATAAGAATATACATGTAGCATTCTTTTAGTGACCAGTCATAATGGTGAGGGGAAAAGAAACAAGGTTAGCAGAAATCAGCTTCACCATTGATGAAGAGGACTTCAGAAGCAAAGGAAGGGGCAATTTAACAGATTATGAAGAAGGGGGAAACTGCTCCAAACAGAAACAGAGTTTGAGAAGATTAAGTTTAAAATGTAATATTAACTTGCATGTTTTCCAATTATAAATATAAAATTTTTTCTTCAGTGTGATTTTTTCCCTTTAAATATTATCTTCAAATGACTTCAATAACGATATATTTTTATGCCTCCCTTGCTTTGCACCTGTCGGTTGGTGTGTATGTCTGTCGGTTGGTAGACCAAGTGTTGTCCACTTAATATCTTGAGAACCCTTAATTTCCTTGACAGACATCAATCTTGGTACTTTGGTACACCTTGAAGAGTAGATGATCGAGATTGATTTTGAGGTCACAAGGTCAAGGGTCGAAGTACTGTAGGCATAGGAAAATCTTATTCGTTCAATATCTTAATCGAGAACACAGTATACTGTAGTAGTAAATCACCAAAGAACAAGTCTCAATAAGTCTTATCTGTGGTCCCCGGTTACTTGTCAAATTTCGAACATTTATTAAAATTTTTAAAATTAAATGTTATTATTAACTAATGTCTTTATTACTTGAATCATCATCTAAAAATGTCAAACAATAGATATAGGCAGCATACAAAGCTGCGCGTTGAAGGTAGGGTCCTTTGATTTTCATGAATATCAAAAGAAATCAGTGACAGGTACGCACTTCAAAGTTTTCGTAAACACCGAGCACAGGTTTGATATGAGTCAAGTTTGAAATATAATGTGTATATTATATGTGTAAAGGATGAGTGAAAATATCTTTGTTGAACAACCTTGTGATCTATGTTTTCTAATTAAAAGTATTGTGATTTTGAATCTCTTTGCTGACTTCATTTACGTGCGATTAACCTCTTTATGACCTGTTTAGAATCATAACAAGCCAAGTGGATTTGTATCGTTATGGGTAAATGCCCCTAGTAAATGTGCTAGTTCTCAGTTGAAACGTACTCAGTTTTATACTGGTCAGCATGGACTTGTTTGATTCTTCTTGTCATATCTTTTACTGCCAAAGTTTTGTAAATAGAGAAAATTGCATCATGTACTTGATTGTAAATCTTGAACATATAATTAGTCTTTGATAGAAAAATATCATACCAAGATCTTCTTTTCATAGTATCTAATCTAAATGTCTCAGCCTATTTCCATGTAATAGAGAAACCATAGTCTGATCGGAGGAAAATGTTCCAGCATTTTTTAGTGCGATAGGTGTTAAAAAATTGGCTTGTATTTTTGATATGTTTAATTATTCACTATAAATACTCAAGTTTTAATTAGAAATACTTTGTTATACACAATGGAAACAAACAAAATACCATATGCTATTATTTAACCGGTAAACCAAGGGTATAAAAAGGGACCACACTACTATACTTAAGTAGAATACTCCTTTTCATCACATCTTGGTTTCGCAACAAAGTAATATTGTATTTATAAGCAAGACAAAATTTTAGCAAGCTTTGGTTATTGTCCTACATTATTTTTATTAATACAATTACAATTGAGACTGAAACTTTCATGATTAGACGGCTTCGCATGATTACTTAAAAATAAAGTTCTTGGAGGGTGGGAGGGGGGGATTTACAGTATGTTTCTCTAACATCTCTTGGTTAACTTCTCATTTAGGTTGATATATTGTAGAAAATTACTTTATCCCGTATTTTTAAACAGCTAGGTCACTGGTGCTCCCCAAGATCAAGAAATCACTCCAATAAACTTCTCCAGGTAAGTGGTCTATTACTTATTTGAGCCATAAGTTATTATCTGTGTAGTGCTGTTTACTATTCTCTTCAGACTTGATCTTTTCCAAACTTTTAATTTCCCCTGTCTGATCAGACCTTGCTTCAAGAAATGAGAGTGGAATCTTCTTGTGTTGCTTGAAGTCATTGATCTTATAATAAATAATTGAAGTGTGGGTCATTAACTTCCTTTCACACATTCAGATGCAAACTTAATAAATGTGAGGAAGACATGCTACTTTGCTCTTTGGTGTTTCTTCATGAAATGTGAATTCTAGCTTCAATTGTCATGAACTTTGTAAATGGTGAAGAGTTGTTTTAAAAATAATAGAATTAGAATTTGTGCAAAATTTTGAAGAAATTAAAGAGATGTATAATTTGTTGTTGTTTTGAAAGGGGAAAAAATGGATATTTCCAACGAAGGATTACGACAGTGTATTATTAGATATATTCCAATCTAGAAATTTCCTAAAGAAAATCGCATTCCATTAAAGCATTGATTTGCAATCAATATATGAGAAATTTAAAAGTAGATTTTACCTGACAAGGAAATTTAATCTTTATATAAAGCCCTACAGGTGAAATAAATTTTGTGAAGTCCTTTGTTTGGAATTGTAATATCAAAACTTTATTAAAATACTACAGATAGAAAACCTTATCTTTTGTTTATTTGGTTTTATTTTAATTTTGTGATGTGTGAAAGGGGTAGAGCATGCATGTAATATACAACTTGATATATATTTGGAAAACCTAAGTATTGTTACAAGTAGGCTTGGTTCTAGATCTGTAATTACACCTGTGGGTCTAGACATCATACATAGATAAATAGATTTTATCTCACCTGGTCCATAAAGCGGAAAGTGTCCAAGTTAATTGACATGCACTAGCAATTGCATGGCTCATTTTTCAAAGAAAAGGAATCATTCTGTAGTCTGTACATTAATAAAAGAATTAAGGTAAAGACTTAGTATAATTTGAATGTATTGAAAAATATATATTATAAATTTATAATTAGGCTTTAAAATATCCACAAAACACTAGAATGAATCAAACTTCTATAAAAATAATGATAAATAAAAGTTGCTGTAAATGAGGAAATACATGTAAAAACTGATGTGATATTCTGAATATTTTAGTACATTTATCTCAACTATTTAACCATAAAAAGTACATACAGAACGTGTGGAGATGATAGTGAGAAGTCTTGTTTAATTAAGATACATGTATTTATGGAATACAGACAATGACGAATCGTAATGTTATTCAAATTAATCATTATCATTAGTCTCATTTTATATTCAAAGGTGTTCATTTTTTCATCCTATTTTCAGCAGTAAAATTTTGATCCACAATTAAGTGCATGCCCTTATGTTAAAAGTGCAACAGAAAATACTTTATAGATAGTTTTAAGATCGAAAGTACTAGTAGTTGGCCTTGATGTATAATTTCGTAAGTTTTAAAAAAGATAATAAAGCAATAAAATTTTCTGCCTATATTTCAAGTAGCCCCATAAATGCAAAATATCTTTACAAGAGTAGATATTTATAAAGACAAGCTAGGTAAAGTCCAGTTGCATTATAATCTCCTGTGACAAAGTTTTCTTGAGAATTGTTAGAAATCTCCCCATACCCGATAACCTCCTTTTATAGATCTTATTGAGTGTTAATATTCAAGTTGAACACAGAGTACTGATAGAGGTTCTTTTTCTAAACAGAAGGAAAAGGGTACGTAATCTAGCATATAAAGAGTGGGTAAGCTTGACATTTTTATGTTACCGCCGAAATCTGGGGTGTGTCTCCAAGATATTTCGATGTTTATGTTCGAACATGAAATACCTGGATATCTGCAGGTGATTATTTACCTTTCTTTGGGTCATTCCGTGATTTGCCAGAGAGATTATTTATGTGTGTGTACATAACATCCCATTTACTGTTCTTAGGTAGTGGGAGCATTGTTTTAGCTCATGTTAATGTAAGAAAAGTGGACAATTGATGATGTATAGGAATTAATTGGATTCCTCTTGATTTCTCTGTCTAGGAATGCTTATGACATCATCAGGTATATATTTATGGAAATTTTTATGATTTGATTCAAAAGATAAATGATTTTTAAAGGGAAAAAATGATTCTAGTTTATATTTTTCTTTATGAATTACTTTATTGAAGTTATCATTGGATGCTTATAGACTTTAGAGAGTAAATTATTTTTAAGATTTTGTTCTTGTATGGTGTACATGATTCTATTTTATTTCTGAATTTGGAATTAAATTACTGAATGGGGAAAAAAGTTTTAAAAATTCAAAATCAAAATATGACTACTTAAAGGAAAATATTAGTAAGAATGTTTAGGTATAGCCACTGCATATGGTCCCTCTATAACATTTTTGTGAATATGAAGCTGAGACAATTATCTGTGCCTGTATAAAAAGTCATTTAATAGGTGACAGCTATAATTCTCTTTGCTGACTTTGAGTAGATAAAATATGTATTGACATCAACATTGTAAGTATAAATCTGTGGGAACAGTATCAAAAGAATATTAAAACACTATATCCTGAAGGGTAACGTACACACAGTTAACATTTTGGAGAAGTTTGATTAAACCTTAAGGCCGTCTGTTTTATGAATTCATGTGAATCTTGAACAGGTGGACAATTTCGTGATGGACTTTATGACCATTCTCTCACATTTCTTATTTTGATAAATATCTAATGATGATGAATGCTAATGATAATATTATATCGAGGCAATATGTTTTGTGGCAGGTCTCTATCAGTTCATGTATCAAAACTGGTAGGACAAAACAATCCATCAAAAAAAATTACAGAGATCTGAATAATTGTTAAATTCATTCTTTTGAATACAGCCTTTGCTTCATTGAGCACACCTATATGCCTTATCAATTATTGTAAATATTTTTGAAAATTGAAAGTAAGTAGGTGAAATGAAGCATTCTAGGATAAAGTGAAAATGAAATCGTGTATACAAAGGATTAGTAATACATATAGTTTTACTTAAGTAAAGCAACAGTCAATATTTTCTCAGGTATGTATAAAATCTTTTACACAGAACATGTAAATGCTTTCAATATTAGTTAGTATTTTTGTTAATTTTTTTTTCAAATAATGTTAAGGGAGAATTCCTTTGGACTGCATGCTTTATGAAATGAAGTGAAGTTATGTGATATATGCATATGTGTTTAAAAATACCTTTGTTTACCATTGAGGGGTGTCAAATTTTGATATATACTCTATTTTCATTAAACATTGATCCATGCAAATTGAAGAGTGTACATGTGAGATTAATATATATTGGTTGACAATTAATGGGTACCTTTTATTACTAAGCTATTGATTTGCAGAATTTCCCGACTTTTTATGGTGTTTAAGGGTGGAAAAACTAGTCAGGTGAATTAAAGTTTATCCTAATTACAATTTAATGCATCATATCCGTTAATACTTTTATGGGAGGTCTTACCGTGGTGTTGAAGCATGCACCTGTCATGAGGATAAAAATTTAATGAATCTTTCATAAAGACAGGACACACATCTGTCCAGTTTTGGACACTTCTCTTTATTTTGATCTTTACCTGGACAGGAAATTTAGAAAGTATTTGTTCTAGTAATTGGGTTTAAGCAGCCTATGGTTAATAGAAGATTGGATTCTTAAAGAAGGTCCCCCAGTTCAAGATATAAGTCAACAAATGGCGGGATATGTATTGAAAGGGATAAATGTAACAAAGTAATCAATTCTCTCAAGTTCCACAACTGTAAACAGTCTTTGTGAAACGTTTTCATTCATTTAGACAGATTAATTGAAGC
The DNA here is from genome assembly GCF_033153115.1 of Saccostrea echinata. Classification (NCBI taxonomy): domain Eukaryota; kingdom Metazoa; phylum Mollusca; class Bivalvia; order Ostreida; family Ostreidae; genus Saccostrea; species Saccostrea echinata. Next base: position 1,382,581 of record NW_026889786.1, read on the forward strand.
ATAGATAAAATATTTTGTTAGAAGTTGAAAGTCAAGAACATGAAAGAGCTTAAATTCTTAAGCAATGTAGGAGTTGATAAAAAAAATAGAATTTAAAGTTTAAAATCTCAGAAATAGAGTCATTAAATGGAAGATGAACAATATTTTTATGTTAATGAAATTTTTAAAAATTTGTATCATTAATATTTTATTTCTTTTCCAACTTTGAAAAAAAATTATAAAATTATGAAAAATATTTATATCTAGCCTGTAATTACCAGATATTCAAAAGTTAATTAATATGTGATCTGTCTACAGTTAATAAGTCTATTTTGGGGTGGATACAGCATGGTACTTGGTGGATATTAACTGAAAAATGACTGATACATCAGTATTTTACTTTTGAAAAACTCAGTTTTCTCTCAGTAAAAATGAACAGAAAAGGAGTAAAGAGATTGCGTGCATGGACTAATTGTTAAACTGGAGGAAATTTTGATGTACATGTTTGCTTTTATGAAAAATAAATAGCTGAGATACCTGATATAGCAAATAAATCAATAAGTTTCTTTTACTAAATCTGTTACTATAGAAACCTTTTTCTTCAGAATTCTGTTTTTCCCCTTGCGGAGAACGACCTTATAGTAAATGGTATATAATTTCTAAAGACGTTTTTTAAAAAAAAATTTAAGGCATTTCCCTCAGTGTTCTAATAAAATGTTATAATATACCCAATCTGTTATTGGACTCCAGCCGCTTCCTCTGTTTAACCACTGTTTTAGCTGTATAAAGGAGAGGGGTTGCTTTGCTTATTGATTTTGCATGAATTAAATCCATTAGACTATAGTCGCGTGTGTGCTGTACAGTGACTGTGTTGTGTGGAAGCTTGTTAAAGCTACAAATTGTCCAGGTGTGTTGAGTGAAAAACCATTCTTTATTATAATGGAAGAGTTTAATTGACTTGAATTTGTTCATCATGGATTAAAGGAACTTCTGAACAATGGTGGGTCCATTGTGATTTTTCTGATATTCGGCCAAAATAAAATACAGGTATGTGCATCAAATTCAGGTGTGGAGTTCTCCAGGTTCTATGTTTCAGCAATTCATTATGTTGGTTTGTGATCTTTAAATGTTTAACAGTAAGTCATTGTTAAGGGGTATATATTGCTAGACATGTTTCAGTAGACACTGTACTGTGGGCATCTCATCAAAATCCAAACTGATTTGCAATTGAAATAGGATGGAATTAAACTGACCAGGCCTATGGGCCAAATATTCACACTATTCAATAAGGTATGAATTTAACGTTGACAAGGAAAATATTGTTGTAGCTTGCTTATAAAATTTGTTCCTGTGCAAACATAATATACTAACTATACATGTTTTGAAAAAACAGCTTGTAAAAGGGTGTGTCACATCATAAGTTAGACTTCTGCAGTCATCTGTTAATCGATGTATGGTAGATTCTTATAAGCTGGCTGGATTAATATTTCATCATATTCTGTAACTCTTTGACACAATGTCCATGTAGTGGTAATAGTTTTATATAAGTATTACTCATTATAGTCGGCAGCTTAATTAAATGTATTCAATCAGTTTGGTGTTTTTGCCCTCTCTCTCTCCCTCTCTCTTTATCTTTCTCTCCCATATTTTCTTCAGTTATATGTAATAAAACACATGGCTGCTCAATAAGATTAGAGGGCTATAAATGCCAATGATAAACCAATATCATTATAATTATGACAGTCCCTTTCTGGATTTGTAATTGGGTTTTAAAGTTGACCGATGAAAGCAAATCATTTAAGCAGAAAAAAGGGTTAGAGATACCAATCTTAGCACAGTGAAGCTTGCATGAAGCATTTTGACAAATTGAAATAAGGAAATATTTTCATTTCTGCAGTACAAAAAATATCACATTTACATTTGTTTAATAAAATCATTTGAAATTTACTTAGAATTTTTAAGGAAGTTAATGATTTTATTTTTGTTTCCATTTTTTTCTTTTTACTTTAAAATTGCATAGTAGAAAAAAATGTAATATTAAATGTAATGTGATGAATTCCATAATAATTCACTCTTAAAAATCCTTCTCAATTTTGAGAATATTTTATTTTTAACTATTCCTTTTGTAAACAGTTTCATTGAGAATATTTTATTTTTAATTATTCCTTTTGTAAACAGTTTCATTCATTATAAAACTTGCTCAATTTCAAGAACTTTTTTTAAATTATGACGATTTAAACAGTTTCATTTGTAATGAAACTTTCTCAATTTTGAAAATGTGATTCTTCTTTTTAATTATAAAGATTTTAGGCAGTTTGGTTCATTAAAAGGTCCCCCTTTTGCTCAGTATTAAACAGTGGTTCCCTTTTTTATTGAATATCATAAAAGATTGTACTGAATCCAGCATTACTGAAAAGCAAAAATTTCAAATGAAGGTTAAAGGGTCAGGTGTAGATTGAGTACAAGTCTGTAAAAGTTTGTCTGGAAATGTTGTTTATTGGTAATATTAATGTTAACCATGAAGTGATAATTAGTCTGCTGGAAGCTTTCATATTGGGCCTCATGGTTTGTGATCAGCTGTTAAATACCTCCTATTAATTATGGACATTTGTATAATGGGGAATCCAGATTTATCCAATATTGCCTGTATTTCATATATGCAACTTGGGAAAAATATTATAAATTAAGATGCTAGCTATCAAAATATTTGATAGATTTTCAATATAAGTATATGGCAAAATTCTTTTGATTCATATTATAAGAGGGAAAAAAATACTACCTCATTTATATTTCCTTCCAGTGTCTGGATTGTTTAACTGTTATAAAATGAAAGATGTTGGGGATGACCATACATATTATACTCTCTGATCCGTAGTAATTTTTTTTTTTTTTTATTTGTCTGGAGGTCATAATGAAGTTATCACTGATCTCTGTGACAATGAAGCTACATACCTGATCATTTTACTATAAAGCAAAGATAAATTTACTCTCGGTTGCTCAGAGAGGTTTGTAAGTAATATTTATTGTAATTGAGACTCTTAGTTTAGAGTAGAATATACATCTAGTGTACATTTTCATTGTACATGTACTACTAGCTATTTTAATGACTATCACTTCCAATTTTTACTTTTTTTCAGATGAGCTGTCTTATTAAGTGAACAAAAATATGACCAGACTGAAGGAGATGAAGTCAGCTGCTCTGAGGTTGTTACTGGTCCTAGGATTTCTCTGTTTAGGTATTTCTCATTTAAATAAAAATCTTTTATAATTTTTATAATTTCTTTTCAACATTTTTGAAATTTTAAATTACTTCAAATATAATTCAGGTAATTTTAAGATGTAAACTACATTTTTTGTAAATAATATTTTGCTGCAATATTCAAATCCTGTATAATCTTGAATAGTTGTACCCCTTCCTTTTAAGATCACCTAAGTAATTCATGTGACCTAGCTACTACTATTCTTGTGTGATGTGCATCCTCTGTCAGTTGTAAACTTTTGAACAATTTCAGCTTCTTCCTAGTCTTCTCTGTTTAACCACTTTCAAACAATTTTGATATAAAGCATCTATCAGATAAAAGGGAACAAATATTGTAAATTCCATGGTCTCTGCCTCCCTGAGACTTGAGGGGTGTCATCAAAACCATTAAAATTAATGCAATCTTTAAAAATCTTCTTTACTCTTAGAATCAAGAAGACACATTTTTGGCATGGTTATATTAAGCAGTGAGCCCTGTACCAAAAATTGTAAAATTATGAGGTTCAGGTTCTGGATGGGATTGAATTTAGTTATACAATGAAATGCATTATATATTGTATCTAATGAAATTTTCTTCTTTACTCATGGAAATCTAGCAGGCAAACTATTTGCACGATTATAATAAATACTTAAACTTTTACCAAAATTGAGAAACATACCCTGTGGGTCCATGGTTCGATCAGGCCAGTGAATGGGGGCTTAGTTGATCATATACTGAAAATATGTGTTTGAAAATCTCTTCTCATGGAGAATTAGCAGGAAAATTGCTTACATGAATTAATTAGCACTTGGCCCTGTATCAAAATTGTGAAATTTATGGCCCTGATCCCATGGCTCAGGCCCCAGGATGGGACTGAGTTGGTCAATCATTGTATATAAATCACACTTTGAAAATCTTATTTACTCATGGACATCTGATGGACAAACTACAGTCAAACCTCATTATCTCAAACTCAGTGGGACCAAAAAAAACTTTGGGATATCTGAGGGTAAAAAACTTTTAAGAATAAGGGGTTAGGACTTCCAAATCACTTTGACATATCCGTTGTATTCGAGATATCAGTGCTGTATTTGCATGATTATAATAAACACAATGTCCTGTACCAGAATTTGTAAATTAATGCCCCCCCTGGCCCATATGGTGTGGTCTAAGGCTGGGACAAAGTTGGTCATATATTATGAGTAAACTACATCTTTGAAAATCTTCATTACTCAAGGTCATGTAGCAGGCAAATTTGTTTCCTTAATTATAATAAGCAGCTAGCCCTCTACATTAAAATAAATCTGAATATTAATAAAAAAAAAATTGTCTCCATGGACCAGGGATCAGGCTCCAGGATGGGGTTTAGCTGGTTATATATGAAATTTATTAAACAATGTGCTTTATCTTCTTTACACCTGAACTTCTAGGAAACATGCTACATAAATATGATAATGATTATAGAGTCCCACCAAACTGTAATTTTTTTGTCACATAAATGCAGAGACCAATTCCAAGTGGAGCCAGATTGGTCATAGCCTAAGAAAATTATCATTCTCAGGTGATTGTCAAGGCACATGGGCATCTTGATTAATTTCAGTTAAAATTTTGCAAACTCATTGTACAATTACAGAAATTTAAGAAAAATTAAAAATAAGTGACCTGTTTTTATATTCTATCCCAGTTTAAAATCAAAATAAAAAAAAATCAACTGATGCAAAACCCTACTTAAGAATTCATGTATAAGCACAGTACAAGGCTTGTTTTATTGTTATTTTCCCACTCTCAGTTAAATGTTTTAAGCCATAAAAGAAACTGTCATTTTTTCCCCATCTTGTGAGAATGTGCCATAATTGTTGGCCTATACAGTATAAAATTCACATTTCTAAGATATCCTCAATTTGTCATGTTATCAACCTAGCTCATATTAAAAAAAAATGCAGCTTGATCTGCTTAGCAATGGGTGATGTAATATTGGTATGTTTGATGAACTATGTTGACAGTTCAGTACTGACAATGTTAATGTGACAGGAAAAGAATTTTTTTTATTGGATAACATTTTTTTCATAGGATTTTGAAATATTTCATGTAACTTTTATGTTGTTGAATTATATGAGAGCTTAGTGCGCATGTTGGTTAATGGTTAAATAACTTCCTTCTCTGTGTGAATTGTCAATGTAAGACAATATTTGAAGATAATTGGTGGAGAGTGATACTGACACTGAATTTTTTGCTCATAACTATTCCCCAGAAGTCACATAAATCATCCATAAAAAGATGCCAAGCAAACAAAAATGATCATATAACCATATTTTTTGCCTATCAACATGTAGTTTTTCTTATTAGATGAAAATTTATTAAAATAATCAAGCATCATAAAGTTATTGGATGCAATAAACATATACTTGTATTAAGGCATAAAATGATCATTTATTGCAACATAAATTGTAAATGAAATTTGCAGTCAAACATATCAAGTTCTAGAAATCTCTGCCAAAACTGGAAAATGCAATTGCCTTCAGAATTGATTCATTTTGCTTTAACCAAGGGAAGAACAGTTTATAGTCAGAGAAATAATAAGTTCTGTTGAAAACTGTCTTCAGTTCATTTTCAGGGCATAACTGGATTACCCTAAAAAAATTGTTTAGAGAGAAAACTAGTATGCTAGCAGGCATGACCTTTCTTTTTGATCATAGGGCCTCTATCTGGAAATTTGGTCTCACATTGCAATAAATGGCCAATTATTCAGACTCTATTCAATTCTATTTTTCAGGCCTAAATGCAACCAATAATCCACCGACCCTGCTGAATTTCAACAGATACATCTTTGTCAAGGAAAATTTTCCAATAAGTAAGGGATTTCTAAATGTCAGTTGCTACCAATAGTATTTGATGTAGGTGATTTTTTTTTATTCTTACTAAATGTAATATGTACTATAGCAGATAATTAGAAAAGAAAGTTGAGAGCATGTCGAAATACATGTACATTTATTTCTATTCACATATATTAAAAAAAAAAATTCAGACATTGTTTTTGAAATAAGACGTTGCTTGTAAATTGCAATTTTTCTTTCAATGTTGACTTATGATAACTGATAGAAATATGGTATAGTAATTTTTTAATTGCAGTTAATGAATTTAAAAGAAAAATTGTATGTCTAAGAAACCAGAGCTAAGATTTTCAGTAACTCCTTTTCTGATTAGATGGTAGCCTCGGAATTCTGTCCGCTAGGGATCAAGATGGACCTGACGACATCACATTTACAATTAAAGATGATGTTACAAGAGATCTGGTGCGCTTGAGTGAGCATTTTGGAGACAGCACAGTGAATAGATCGGTGGAGATTATTTTAATCAAACAACTTGATAGGGACCATGTAAGTATATTGATTGACACAAAGCTTCTCTGAGAACTAAGAATATTTCCCAAAGGATAAAATGCCCCAATGCATATCTTGTGTGAATTAAGTCAGAAAGCTTTGTAATATGCTAGGAAAACAAGTGTTGTGTGCTCTATTGTAAAAATAATACATGTATAATTAAAAGCTAAGATTTTTCTTAAATTAATTGCTTTGTGATTAAAAATCGTCCAGCTGTATCATAAATCCAAAATTGATTTTTAGCACAAAAATGTAGTTTTTAATAGCTCTGACCTCTAAAAATTAGTCACAGTACATGAATTTTAAAATGTCATAATTTTTGTTCATTTTCAAAAATTAAAGTTGAAAACAGATTTTAAAAAAATATATAGTAATGGTACTTGCATTTTTAATTCTTCAATTTATAATTTTCAAATGTCAATGAACACAGTGATAGTCATATAATCTATAGAAGATTATTAATAACTGAGTGAAGGAAGTCCTTGTTATTAGTCCTTGGAATGGATGTTTACTTACTCTCTGAATATCTATTTTCATTAAAAGCTAATGTTCATTGTTGAAAATTGAAAACTAGATCAAGCTATCAAGCTGAATCACTATCATGTTCACTGTAACTACTTGTTTGTATGATGTAGACAAATAAATCAGTAAACAAGTGTGTTATCCAATTACCAGGACCTTCACTGTGATGAATATGTACTGTGTTTCAGGAACCATCAGACAGAAAGCTGTACTTCAATCTGGCGGATGGACAAGGCTCCAGTGCTAACAATGTGAGAATTAGATTTGTGACTGGCAAGTCACTTCATTTACAAGGCCATTACCACTATAATAGGGAATCCCCAATCCATTTTGTGTGGCACACTTCAGTTCCCTTATGGGAGTAGCATATTTCTTCACTGCCATAACTTATGACTGATGGTCAATATTTTGCCTCCAAAATTCTATATAGAATGAATTATTCAACATAGAGTGATAAGGGGGAGTGTAATTACTTCTTCTAAATAACAGTACTAATGTACTATACTGAAAATGATGCAGTCAGTGATTCATAAAATGTATTAATTAACTCATATTTTACCAAAACACTGCAGCACATACATTCATTATGGAAGCTAATGATTTTACGTAATTGCTTATACTGATTAAAATTGAATATAAAGTAATTTTTATGCTCCTGCCATAAAATGGCCTAGGCTTATAGTGTTTCCCATTTCTGTCTGTCATTCCATCATAATTATAGTTTTTCAGACTTTTTCAAGTGCTTGTAGATAAAGAACAATTCTAAAAATGTCACTTTCTGTTGACAACTCACAGATGAAATTTGAGTTTCATGTGGATAAATCCCTATTCATGAAAGTTATTGACCTTAGAATTTGAACATTTCCAATTGTTCAGTTTTCCGGACTTTTAGGTTGTGCTTGTAGATAATGGGCTGATTTTTAAAATGTCAGTTATATTGATGACTGACAGATCACTGTGATGGACACACTTTTCACAAAAGTTATTGCCCTTTGACTTTGAAATACAGAAAGGATGACTGCACTTAACGCCTGTTTTTGGGTCTTTTTCGGTTGCTTGTGCTGCTTTTATGTCTAAACCTTATCTCACTTTTGTATGTTTATGAAAGAATACTGTCAATTTGGAAGCACATTTTAATCTTAAAATGATTTTAGACTGTGATACAATAAAATGATTCAATGTTTTTTGTCCTTACTGCTTTCCAAATATAGTGAATTTACACTTACCTGCCCTTGATTGAACATTAGATATGCATGAGAGGTGGAGCTAACATCGTAAGAATGGCTCTAAAATTAGACTACATAAACAGCTGATAAATAACAATGACATGTTTGAAAAAGCGAATGTGATCACTCTTTCCAATCTCCTCTCCATTCTGTATGGCATAAATACACTTCTGACAAAGGTTTCAAAACGAAATTAACAATATGAGCACGTCAATGTAATTAAAGCAGATTTTATATCAATGCCAGATGACTTAATGTGTTCGAACACAATGTCCTAGTTAGCACAAAACATGCTTCCTTACAAGTCACGTGTCGGAATTTAGTATTCACAAAGTTACCTGAAGTAAGAAATCACGTGGTGAATTATAATATTCAACATGTCACAATCCTTGGTTACAACACAGAGAGCGAATGTAAGAAGAAGCATTTTTTTCTCTTTTTAACCATGAGCGCATGTTTGTCTATTAATCTCCTTTTGATACATTATTATTTATGCAAATATACAACTACTGTTAAACGGCGAACAATAGACAAACATGCGCTGACTATGTATAAAGTCAGTAAAAAAGTGGGCGTCCTCATTATTGAACGGAGATTCAAGAAATTGTGATGACCCCTGCCTTTGAAAACAGATTCGAACTTCGTAAATACACACTTTTATTAAGCGTAATTACATAAAGTTGTAGATTGGATGTTGATCATTCTTGCAATGAAAAGAAAAATGCTTGTTTTGAAAGATTATTTTGTCGCAAATTCCGCATGTCCTTAAGTGCAGTCATCCTTTGTAAAAAGCTTACAGAATGAACACCATTTTGAGGCTTATATATCCACCATTTTCAGGCAGCTAAAATATGATATTGACAACTGATTCAAGAAAACAAAAGCAACAATATGATTCCTATTTTATTTTTATCCATTGTTATTTCATGTCATATTGGACTTTCAAATTTTTAAAACTAACATGTTGGCAGGGACATTTTGTCACGCTGACAATTTTTTTTCATCTTAGTTTTTTTTATTTAATTTCATACACAATGCAATTCATTATCCCTAAACATGTGAACCAATTAATTAACATGTAGCCTTTATTTTTGTAGTTGGCAGTTCAAGTGACGCTATTTATTAGTGATGTCAATGATGAAGTGCCAGAGTTTGTCAATCTTCGTTATAAAGAGTCTGTATATGAGGTAAATAGTCACAATAAAAAAAAATTAGAAATAAATATAGGGAACATATATGTTCAAACTGAATGTGTTACAGGTATGCCTAGAAATAAGAGAGAGACATTGATTGTCTTATCAATTACACTTGTGTGAAAGTATTTTTATTTGATATGGTGTTTTAAAATTTCACAAAAGCATAAATTTTTCATGAGATATGAGTCTGTTGGGTTGTTTTATCAATGAAATAACCATAAGATTAGAGAATCAAGTTCGTAAAAAAAAATTCTGTCACATTATGTACAAGCTGGGCTAATTTTACTAAAACATGGTTAAAAAAAATATTCATGAACTAGAGGTCATGTGCACCAGAGATAGTATTTTAATTCAAATTTTTTTTAGTCTAACCACTTTAATGTGTTATTCTGTAGAATGCTACAGTTGGAACAACAGTGATAAGAGTATCAGCCCAGGACCCTGACAATGGTCTAGGTGGCACCGTGTCTTACTCAATGGAGGTATGAATTCAAATTTCACTGAAATGTTAGGAGAAAGTTATCTAGACCTCTTATCAAATAAGAGATAGAAGCATGTTATTTCATTGAGCTCAATACAAGTGTACATTACCAGGTAAAAAATATCAATTATTTACCCAGCCAGATAAATATTATATAATTTTAAAGATTAAGTTGTAAATTTAAAAGATACAGTCATTTGATATGGACTTTTTGTCCTAATAATATAATGATACTGTTAAATCAATATTTTTGATGTTCTTTTATATTATCATTTTTATTATCTCTTAAATATTTTTCAGCCTGTAGCCCAGGTAATCATTTACTCTCACTATCACAAAAATCTGCCAAGCCTAATGTATAGTGTATATCTTAAATTGATTAAATCATTTATGAAAAGCTTAAATTTAACATTTATTTTTATCCTTGTTAGTAAGTGCAACCTATTTTTTATGTGGATATAGTTTCTAATCAATTGAAATCTGAGAACATATATGGAGTATCTTTTTCATTTAAAGTTTAATATTAAGTTTAATAACACGTAATAATAGAATCAACTATACTGATAAAATGAAACTCTCTGCATACATTGTGAATTGATCAGTTAATAAAGATACACTAGTAGATAAAATGTTAATTAATATGTTGTCATTAATTCCTCCTACACAGTTTGTGTAATATTTCAGGCTGCTGATGAACTGTATAAAAATGCCTTCCGTATTGATGGAGACACGGGAGATATCATCATTAACTCTTCCCTGGACTTTGAAAAGCACAATTTTTATGAATTTGTTATTAAGGCAAAAGTATGTACTAATAAATGGTTTAGCTATGTAGAAAAATGTACAGGACAGTATGAGATATAATTGCTAAAGGCTTTGGTTTTTCAAATGATGAATAACTTAGGCTATCTATCTGTCTGGAAACCTTGTGTGAATTTTTGAATTTGCAGCTGAATGAACATTTATAATATTGAATTTTAAAAACAACTTAAAATGCTGATTTTGTTAGGATGGCTTTGGGAACGAGAGTACCAACAATGCTGACTTTGTATTAACTGTCCTTGATGTACAAGACACTCCCCCATCCTTCTTCAATCTACCATACAGTGTTGTGGTGCAAGAGGATAAAGCTGTGGTGAGTACAAATAATTTTTCTCTCAACAATATGTACAAAATGTTTTTCTCAGTATTCCGGCACATCGAACAGGTTATGTGCTGTGCAATTAAGTTTACAAATTCATGAGAAAATTTTTTGTAAGATTTTCATTGGTGATCTCTTTTCATCTGAAATTTGTGTGAACAATGATGAAGCTTATTTGCCTATATATTACATTATTACAACACATAATTTTATCATTACAATTTTATATGGATTTAATTTTAGGGTTCACAAGTTCTACAAGTCACAGCATTAGATGGAGATAGAGGTGTTCCAAATGGTATCAGATACACATTTGTTTCAGGTAATTGATATTTGTAATTACATGTATATTGCATGTAGAAAATTTCACACTCAGGAAGGTACAATTATGGAGCAAAATTTTTTATTTTGAAAAGAATAAAGCAACTTTTACAGCTTAATTCTTTAACTGTGCTTTAAAATATTGATCATTGTTAGTCACAAGCTTTGCATCTGTTTTCTTTTAAATGTTTGCAATTTTAAAACATTTTTCATCCTCATTTTACATAGTTGATCTCTGTGTTGTAGACCCAGGATTTTAATGCAGCATAAAATGCTGCATTAAACTTCGGAGTTATTTCCATTAATTCCCATTCTCTTCAAAATCATAAGACTATAATCAGTATGGGCATATTTCCTCTATTTCAGGTGACTATGAGAATTTTGATATTGATTCAAACACAGGATGGATTACTATAAAAACAGAACTAGATAGGGATGCTGCCTCTGTACAAAACAGTGGTGGAGTGTATGCAATGTATGTCAAGGTATGATCAGATTTTTAAATAATGATTGTAATATTACTTCTTTACACAAGGTGTTTCGTTTTTTTCTTCTGAAGTTCTTGTATGTATAAATGCTGTTTAATATTGAAGTAACAATTGTTACTTATTTTATGGTGTTTTGTGCCAATAAGGTCATCAAAAGTTTTGAAATTGCATAGAATGCTTCAGGTTAGCCATGAAACAAAATGGACCAGCAATTGGAACTTTTGGTTCTACATTAATTTTACTCCATGGATACTTTGGCATTTTCTGTACAATGTTTTTTTTTCCTCTTTAATTTCATGATTTTCTTTCCCTTTTATTGACTATTTCATTATCCAAATTCATTTCACTTCAGAGTTATTTCCATGGTATTATACATGTATTGCCAAAAAAAAGAAGCAAAAATAAAACAACATTTTAAAAAATGCATACAATCATTTCCATGTGCCATGGAAGCATTACATTATGTTTTAATATACCCGGTACGTATGTATTTTTATTATAGGCTGAAGAGGTGATGTCTGGGGTTAATTATGGGAACACCACTGCCACTACACTGGTGACAATTTCTGTGTCAGATGTCAACGACAACACACCCACCTTCAACCACATCAACTACACAGCTACCATTCAGGAGAACATGCAGAATGGTGTCCCTGTCATCTTTACAGCTAATACCATCATGTCTGTCAACGACATTGATCAGGTGAGTCAACAATGAGGTATCTCATGATCTACTGTTTACATGCACTCTAAGCTGAAATAAAAAATGAATGAACAGATAAAGGATGTGCAACAGCTGGGAGGAAACAAATTGGGCATAGTCAGCATAACATGAAGGTGAATAATCAGACATCAGTACATGTATAACATATGTTTAAACTATTAAGTGACAGATGTCAGTTATATATGTGTTCATAATTGAAAAAGCCTGATACTAGATATTTCTGTTGTTGCCCTTTGACCCCCAGCATTAGAACTTATTTTAATTACAATAAAAAAAATCTTCAGATTGTAAAACACAAGATGATGGCTAGATTGCAGGACTGATTGAGGACAGTTCGATATTTGTTTAACAATATTTATATGCATGTTAACTTTGCATTTTATTTCAGGGACTTAATAGTTACTTTGAAATCACTTTGGAGAAAGATGGCCAACCATATTATGACTTTTCTCCTTTACCGAAAGAAGTTTTTTCCGAGTCTTCCATTTTGATAAGGGTTAATAATTCTGTGGATCTGGATTATGAGAAGAAGAGAACAGCCACCTTTGATGTGAGTTTGCCCTCTATATTCTCCCTTAAATTTCACATTTATACATGGTTGTATTATTTATGAGAATGTAACAATATACTACAGTTCCTTTGATAATTTTTTATGATAGGTAATTGCAAGAGAACTAAAGACCAATCCAAGGAGAAGTAGCTCTGTTAAGATGACAGTCCACATTCTTGATGTCAATGATAATCAACCACAGTTTGAAAACTCCTCTTATTCAGCAGAGATTCCAGAAAATTCTCCACCAGGGACAACTTTTAAAACATTAAAGGTAAGTTTCTAGATTATTCTCAGGTAAAGACAAATTTAGTGTTTGTTAATTTCAAAATCTCAGTGAGTGTGTGTGTGAATTAGTGAAATAAAATTAAGAGGTGGGTATTTTCTGAAATATTACAGTGTATTTGTATGATAGAGAATTTGTAAAATTGAGCATCATATTATATATATATCAATGTAGGCAACAGACCAGGACTCTGGAGTCTTTGGAGATATCACATATTCAGTCAGAGGGGGGAATGGAAGGTTGGTATATCTTGGTCACTACAGAGAAAATTCTTCGAGTAAAGTAAATATGCCTTACAGTGCCTTTTTTTTGCTACAGTACATCCACATTTCCTTTTTTTCTTGCATTTTTATGTTGCCTATATTACTTTAGATTTGGAATCAACAATATAACAGGAGAGGTGTATAATACAGAGGTTCTAGACAGAGAAAAGATTGGTGAATATTACATTACAGTAGAGGCCAAGGACGGGGGAGGATTCAGAACCACTGTAGAACTGTATGTCAAAGTCACTGATACAAATGACAACAGACCACTGTTCACCAGGGATGCTTACTTTGCTTCACTGAAGGAAGGGGCAATGTCATTTATAAGAGAACTAAAGTTGGAGGTAAGTATTATCATTGCAATAAGCAGTATGAGAGACCATTTGCATATACCGGTACATGTGCTTAGGATTTAATTCACATTCCTTTAAATCCTTAATTCATGCACATGTTTTGCGTTACACATTTAAAATTTTCTAACTCATCAAGGATGAAGCCTTCATTTATGGTATTTAGAATAGGTCAAATTTCAAGATGAAACAATGATAAATGCTTCAAACTTTTTGCAGTGTTCGTTTTCATCAGAGAAATGATTGATAATTAATTTTTGTGGCTTTAGTTTATTTGATAAATCTTTAATGTATTTTTAGGCTACAGATCTGGATGAGGGTATCAACAGCCATGTCCTGTACTCTGTATACCACATAGAACCACCTGTCCTTAACATCTTTACAATACACAACACTACAGGTGTGGTCAATCTGACCAGGGTACTGGACTATGAACTGGTCAGTCGTGATCAGGTTCTGCTTGAGGTCCAGGCTTGTGACCAAGGATCACCTCGTCTATGTTCCAACATTAATGTTACGATTGATCTAGAGGTATTAATTTTATCGATTGAAAGCTATAATAAAAGCTTTCATAATAGATAATACCATGTGTACCATTACTGAACCTGTAAACCAATGTGCTTTTACAAGCAAAAGGCTAAGCTTAATATAGACTGTAGTGCAGACAGATTGTGGAAATTTGCAGCCATGAATAGGAATATTATTTTGTATCTTGATTCAAGTATTTTGGATAGATAGAGGAAAAGGTAGAGGTTTGCAAAGGAAAATAGTTTATGTTTATACATGTACATGTATGACAAAATACAAAATAAGGTAGCAGGGAAAGTTGGTTGATAGTATATATAACTTTGATTTACTACCTTTCTAAAAAACACTTAGGCATATTGTTACTATTCTCATCCATCCATCCATTACACTTTATTGTATTTAAAGAGTAATGAAGCATTGTCAAGATCAGAGTCTCACCTCACCAATACAAGTATTAAGACATGTTTTTTTTTAAAAATTTTCAGGATGAAAATGACAATGCACCTATATTTAATCAATCCATATATCATGTTGATATTTATGAAAATGCAACAATAGGATCTCAGGTGATGAAAGTACATGCATATGATTTGGATGGAACAGCCCCAAATAATGAGTTTGTTTTCCGCATTGAAAGCACAGCACAGGACAAATTCATAGTAAACTTCCGAACAGGAGAAGTCACTGTGGAATCGGAACTAGATCACGAAGTAAGGTCTTCATATACCCTGAATATTTCTGCAACAGATAGAGGTTCAGTGTCATTAGAGGGATTTTGTCTGGTGCAGATTAATGTACTGGACGTAAATGATGAAGTACCGTTCTTTGTGCCAAGCTCATACTCTAAATCTGTCCAAGAAAACATGGTTTTAGGTTCCTCCATTGTAACAATAACAGCTGTAGATACAGACAGCAACCCAAGACTCAGATATCAAATTCTGAAGGACTCTATATTAGCTGTTGATGAAGAGGGCAGGGATGTCAATGTTACAGCAAATCATATACAAGTAAGTTTATTAGGCGTCTGTCTTAAGAACTGGTCAATATCTCCTATCGTTTTCCTAAATATAAAATAAATGTTTGTTTATAAACAATAAGAAGTTTGTTCAGTCAAACCTCACTATTTCAAAGTAGATGGGACAGAGAAAAAAAATATCAAAGGAATCGAGATATAGTCAAACCTCATTATCTCGAATCCGATGGGACCAATAAAATACTTCAAGATATCTGAGGGTTTGAGATATCCAGAGTAAAATTCTTAAGGAATAAGCAATTTGGACTTCAAAATCCATGTCCATATCCATGGTATTCGAGATATCGGTGTTTAAGATACCTAAGTTTAACTGTATCTAGGTTAAAATACATAGAGAAAGAGTATTTGGGACTTAAACTCACTTTGACATATGATCACATATCCATGGTATTCAAAATATTGATGTTGGAAATACTGAAGTTCACCTGAATGTGATTTTTATTTTATAGGATTATTTTGATATACAAACCACCAATGGAACAGTGTATGTTAAATCAGCAATAGACAGAGAAACAGCAGAAAGAGTAGAACTGAAAATCCTTGTTCAAGATCTCAATGGATGGCAGCCATCAGCAGATCTACAAACAGCTACTGGTAAACAATTATCCCAGGCTTTAAAGTTGTCATTTTTAGCTCAAGTGAGCTTTTCTGATCACCCGTCGTCCGTCGTCCGTCCGTCTGTAAACTTTTCACATTTTCAACTTCTTCTCAAGAACCACTGGGCCAATTTTACCAAAGTTTGTACAAAGCATCCTTGGGTAAAGGGGAAATTAAATTGTTAAAATTAAGGGCCAAGCCCACCTACAAGGGGAGATAATCAAGAAAAGGCAAAAATAGGGTGGGGTCATTAAAAAATGTTCTTCTCAAGAAAAGCTGAAACTCATGTGGAAACATGCAGGGGTAGTGTAGATTCTAAATTGTTAAAATCATGACCCCTGTGGGTAGGACAAGGCCACAATAAAGAATCCAAGTTTTACATTGAAATATATAGAGCAAATATTTAAAAATCTTCTTCTCAAGAAGTATTTGGCCAGAAAAGCTGAAACTCATATGGAAGCATAATGGGGTAGTGTAGATTCTGAATTGTAAAAATCATGACCCCCAGGGGTAGGGTGGGGCCACACTAGGAATCCAAGTTTTACATTGAAATATATAGAAAAAATCTTCTTCTCAAGAACCACTAGGCAGAAAAGCTGAAACTTATGTGGAAGCATCCTTGGGTAGTGTAGATTCTAAATTGTTCAAATCATGACCCCTGGGGTAGGTCGGGGCCACAATAGGGAATCCAGTTTTACATTGAAATATACAGAAAAAATATTAAAAATCTTCTTCTCAAGAACCACTGGGCCAGAAAAGCTGCAACTTATATGGAAGCATCTTGGGGTAGTGTAGATTCAAAATAGTTAAAATCACGACCCCGGGAGTAAGGCAGGGCCAAAACAGGGAATCCAAGTTTCACATTGAAATGTATAGAAAAAAAATCTTTAAAAATCTTCTTCTCAAGAACCACTGGGCTAGAATAACTGAAACTTATGTGGAATCATCCTGGGTTAGTGTAGATTCCAAATTGTTAAAATCATGATCCCTGGGGCTAGGGCGGGGCCACAATAGAGAATCTAATTTTTAAATTGAAATATATACAAAAAATTCTTGAAGATCTCCTTTTCAAGAACCACTGGGCCAGACATGCTGAAATTTATGTGGAATCATCTTGGAGTAGTGAAAATTACAAATTATTAAAATCATGACCCCTGGGGGTAGGCTGGGGCCACAATAGGTATTACATTAGGGAAAGTCTGGTGAAGAACAGCAGGGCCAAAGCTACTCAGGTGAGCGTTGTGGCTCATGGGCCTCTTGTTAGCTCACCTGAGCTGAAAGCTCAAGTGAGTTTTTCTGATCACATATTGTCTGTAGTGCATCTGTCTGTTAACTTTTCACATTTTCGACTTCTTCTCCAGAACCACTGGGCCAATATCAACTAAACTTGCCACAAAGCATTCTTGGGTGAAGGGAATTCAAATTTGTTCAAATGAAGGGCCACATCCTCATTCAAGGGGAGATAATTTAGAAATTGTGAAAATTTGGTGGCATGTTTTAAAAACCTTCTCAAGAACCACTATGCAAAAAAAGTTGAAATTTTTATGAAACCTTCTTTACTTCAAGATTCAAGTTTGTTCAAATGATGACCCCTGGGGGTAGGATGGGGTCACAATGGGGGATCAGAGTTTTACATAGGAATATATAGGAAAAAACTTTAAAAATCTTCTTCTCAAAAACAGAAAAACCATGTTTAGTCATATTGATATGGAAGCATCCTCAGGTAGTTTAGATTCAATTTTGTTCAAATGACGACCCCCAGGTGTTGGGAGGAGCCACAATTGGGGATCAAATTTTTACAAGGAATATATAGGAAAAAATGTTTAATAAAATCTTCTGCTCAAGAACAGCAAAGCATCCTCAGGTAGTTTAAAATTCAAGCCCCCCCCCACCCCTGTAAACTTTTCAGTACTGAACTGATTTGTGTTTTTTCCTAGCCATTGTGATCAGGTGAGCAATGTGACCAATGGTTTCTTCCTCCTATCATTGCAAACTTGAATTGTTGTCAAATTGATGCATTTCATTTTATCTTTACAGCCACATTGACAGTGACCTTAATAGATGTCAATGACAACGCCCCTCAATTCCTGGGAGGCCCTCAGTACCAAGTGAATGTCTCTGAGGGGAGGGAGGTGAATGACTTAGTTATAAGTGTATCAGCTGTAGACCGGGATAAGAAACAAACCATAACCTACAGTATAGGGCAGGACTCCATCAATTCCTTCCAGATCCCTGATTCCAGTGTTGGTGAGGGAAAGCTATGTCATATCATATTATTGTAATATTATACACATACATGTGTGATATGTACCGGCTGTACACAAAATGTAACGTTTTTTCGAGCCCTTTCATCGTGTACCGGCGGGACACCAAAATTCACGGATAATGAAAATTTGTACAGTATTTTGAATTTCTCGCTAAATGCCGCCATTTTCCTCTCATTCTTGCTCGTGAGACACTGGAAAACGTCACCTGTGTTTGACACTTGACCTGATGATAATTGTGTAGTGTACACAAACCATCCCGCGTGAAGGTGTGAACTGCCAATTGGGATAATTATCTTGCTATAAATCCGTATCAAGATACCCCTTTAGGTAGCTTTTTTTTTAAAGGGGTACTTAATTATAACTGTTAATGTTTCGTAACTTGATTGAAAAAAATTAAGCCAACTTCTAAAGTTGATATACATGACTTAATATACATGAATCTGACCCAGATCTTTGTAGGTATAAAATATACGATATTTATTGCCACGATTACGATGAAATAAATTAAAGGATATAGTTTTAAGTTTTTATGTGCTGAAATTTATGTATGATTGTATTTGCTGCTGTTATTTAGCATTGCTGATGAATATATCAGTAATATGAACAAGATGCAAATTGGAGACATTGACTCTCACGTTAATACTATATAAAGCTGGCAAACAAACTATCATCTAAACTAGCTTAATTTATTGTCGATTTATAAGAACATTGTGATTATAAATCACAATATATGAAATTTTAAAGCATTCAGATCTCCATTACAACTTTTAAAATAAGACATTTGCAACAATATATATTTGCTGGTTTAGAAATAAGGTGCCTTATCAGAAGAATTTAAGCGATATTTTATCCCGTTTTTTGAAAGGCAGTGTACAGGTTTTTCACCAAAATTCCAGTTTTTTTATGGCTCCTGTACAGTTTTGTGGTCTTTGACTTATCACATGTATGTATACAGATGAACTTCAGTATCTTGAACACTGATATATCAAATACATGGTATTTGTCAAAGTGATTTAGAAGTCCCAACTACTATTCTTTAAGTATTTCACCTGCGATATCTTGAATCCTTGGATATCTCAAAGTTTTTTTTTTGGTCCCCTTGAGCTCAAAATAACAAGGTTTGACTGTAATTGAATGGCTGAAAGTTTTAAGATCTAAAATTCAAACAAACACCAGAAAACACTCATTTGAATTACTATATGTGCTCTTATTTTGGCATGATTATATGTTTTATATAAATGCAGTAAAAGTCTGCTTTAGCGAAGTTCTTGGGACTAGCGAATCTACTTTGCTATATCCGTAATTCGTTATATCCATATAACGAATTTGTTAAAGTATACTTAGCGAATTCGCAATATAGAATTTTTCCTTCAAGTATGACTATAGAATGTATTTAGGGAAGAATAAGATACAAAATTTACTGCGGTGTTCAAGTGTTTTCCGAAAATAGAGTTTCAAATATATATACTTACAAAATTAATGTCAGTTCAATATTTTAAAAATTGACATTTTTGAAAATTCACTATAAAAGATATAAATTTCGTTATTTTAACTTCCAGAGGACAGAGAATCACTAAGCTATAACTGTAAATTCGCTATATTCGAGTTCATTATATCCGTAAAATTTTATGAGGAATTGTAAAGAAATTCACCAGAGATTGCAAAAAACTTTGCTATATCCATAAATTCGCTATATCCATGTTCATACTTGACAAAGAAAGAATCCAAATCAATACTAATACTACTTATAATAATTCTTAATTGCACCAAATAATCCTTGTCCTATGTTTGTTTTTAATTTTAGATAAGCTACATATAAGTACAAAGTCCAAATTACAAATTTATGTAAAAAAAAAAATGGAGATGTACGTTTTCAAATATTTCAATTTTCTTTTTCAGGTACTGTGACATTAAAACAACAGCTGGATTATGAAAGCAATCATGTCGTGAGCTTCACCGTGATAGCCACAGATTCTGGTTACCCTGCCTCACGATTAACATCAATCGCCACTGTCTTAGTCTCACTGACTGACATCAATGATAACACGCCTATTTTTCAACCATATTCTACCCAGTACTCTGTAGAAGAAAACAAGCCCAATGGAACCTTTGTAGGGACTATTAATGCAACAGATAGAGATAGTGGGAGATTTGGAGAGATTTTCTATTCTATGCAAGTTACAAATGATGATCATAGTCTTACTATTGACTCCAATACTGTAAGTCTGTCTCTCAGTCATAAGTTAAGAATTTTATGCATGCTGAATAATTTTATTCCCCCATATAAGCTATGATAATGAATCAAAATGAAAATGATTTTTTAAAAGAAAAGTTAATTAACGGTTTAATAATTTCCCTTGAATGGTTATTTGAACTCCAGTGAGTAAAAAGGGAATTTGGAAAAAGCATGTTGGGAATTCAAAAATGGGAAGTTAATGAATTTTACAAACATAAAGACATTTCAGTTTTTGAAAGTTTGAAGAAAGTTGTGTACTGATAAACAGAAATGCCTAAGATAGTAAGAATTTAGACATGCATAATTTGCAGGGAACTATCACTGTCTTGAAGCCCTTGGACAGAGAAGTTAGAGATGAATATATTTTGTATGTCACTGCAACAGACAATATCAATGGCAACTCAAACCAGCAACGCTCAGAAAGAACACAGGCCATATTTATCAAAGTAACGGATGTGAACGACAATAATCCAGTCATAACTAATGTTGGGAATATTCCAAAAACAGTTGTTGAGAATTCTCAAAATAACACCATTGTAGAAGTTATATCTGCCAGTGATGCTGACATAGGAGTAAATGCTGAGTTGGAGTTCTCCCTGGTTTCTGGTCATACTAATGCCAGTGACAGCTGGTTTTATATTACTACAAGGTACAACAATGATATTAAGAATAATGAAGGAGTCATTCGTACTAGACAGTCCTTGCTAGGCCATGTTGGGATGTACTATCTTACTGTGAAAGTTCAGGACAAAGGCTCACCCTCTCGTCTGGCCTCCAACCAAACTTTTTTGATAGAAATAATTGAATCCAATGAAAATTTAAATCAGCCACAATTTGTTGTTCCTAAGGGACCCATTGCCACACTACAAATTAAGGAGGTATTTAATTAATTTGTTAATTAAATTTGATTAACTCAAAAACTCAAGTCATTGTCTGTGTTTGAAAAGTCATTTTTTTTCCCACATTGAGAAAGATTATATGAATTTTTCGTATCCCCATTATTTAAATATGTCTGATGAATGTTTTGACCAGCAACAACCAGTGGGTACCACAGTGATACAGGTCAGTGCCACAGATGCAGATCATGGTAAAAATGCTGAGGTCCACTACTACCTGGCTCCAGAAAAAGACTACAGGAAGTTCCAGATCCACAAAGACACTGGACTATTGACCACCAAGGAAATACTAGACAGGGAGCAGCAAGCAGTTTATGAGGTTAGCATGGGAATTCTTTGTTCATTCATTTTTCTTCCTTACTTGTTTTCCTGTTCCCATGCGGCAAGATTCAGTGAACTACTTGTCATGTATGTTGTACATTTTAAATGTTACATTTTGCCAACTGTACATGTATGTTAACTTTTTATTGGTTATCAAATTTAGATCAAAGTGATTGCCAATGATAGTGGTATCATCAATGTCCTGGAAAACTCCATCGCAATTTTTGTACAACTGCTGGACATTGATGACCAGGAACCAGAGTTTCCACGAAGGCCAGACATGGAGCCATACATCCTGGGACCAGTCCCAGAGGAACATTCAATGGAATACTGTGGTTCAGTGGATGTAGCAGTGGATAGAGATAGCCATGTCAACAATAGTCTTATCTTCTATTACATCATAGGTAAAAGCTTAAACATACAGAGAACTTTAATAACTTTCCTGATTCCCTTTAATAACTCATCCTGGTTGTTGTGAATGGAATTTTAAAATAAGTAATATAGTTATGTAACTATATATATTTATCATAGATGGGCATTTAACTATGATGTTGATTTGTTTATTTCATTTTTATGCAGGTGGAGATATGATAGACCATTTTTACCTTAATCAGACAGGAGAGTTGTACTTAATGAAAGCTGTAGATAGAGATGGAGATGTAACAGGCACACCCATCAACTTCATCAACCTGGTGATTTGGGCCACTCCACTGGGATACCTTAACATAGACAAATACTCAACACCACCTGGGACCAACAGATTATTGGCACCAAAAATAGAAATGAGACCACCAGATGATTATGATACAAGCAACACAACTCTATTATGGGTTCAAATAACCATTAATGATATTAATGACCACCCACCCAAATTCAGGACCCAGAACTTAAGTGTAGGAATCACTAGAAAAACTCAGTTCCAGGAAACCATATTTACACTCAGTGTAAGACATTATTTGAAAAGTTGTGTTTTTTAACATGAATGTTGAGTCGCATGCTTGAAGTTGCGTGGTCAAAGCTCTCTGAAATAAATTTTAAAAATCACAGAAATGAAGTGATGGAATCACTCAAATATCAGAAATTAGAACCTAATATATCCTCAAATGAAATAAAGAGTCGGAAAGTGCATTTCTACATAAAATTTTTATTGCCTTTGATTATTAGGATGAAGTGACAGATTTGGACTTGGGGAACAATTCTGCCCATACCTTTCATCTGATGTCCTTGACTATTATCCCCGAGGCTCTAAAGAATGCTCTACCCAATGCCCCGGTTAGTCTGTCTAGTGATGGGGTAGTCAGGACCAACACAATATTCCAGTCTGACATGTCAGGTTACATTCTGATGGATGTCAGTGCCATGGATCAGGATGGCAAAATGGCTAATGCTTCACTAAGGGTACTAAATGTTAACTATTTATTATACATTGTAATATCCCCAACTCTGATAACTTTTTGTTGGTATGACTGTACTTATTCTGTATATATTGAAGAATTTCATATACACAAAATGTTTTTTGGTACCTATAGTGTATAAAGGGAATAAGGGCGTTCTCGACAATAAAACGTAGTTTTCTTATTTAAATATAATAGTTTTCTTGAAAAGTTTAAGCTTCAGTCAGATGGCTTTAGTATTTCATTCCAGAACTTTAAAGAGTTGTTCTTAAACATGGACATTTTATGAAGAAAAAAGTGATTTTTGTTATTTACATCTATTTTGTTGGAGGGAAATTTGACTTGATACATCTTTGTCTACAGATATCTCTTATCAATGATGATCAAAGAGTGAAAGTCATATTTAGGATGATGCCTAATCAAGTGAGAAACTTCTCAGAGGCTTTCAGAAGGTAATTGATATTGTAAAATACAGTATATATGTAGTCAGGATAAAAGTATTGATGCAATGAAACTGAAATAATCCAAATTCTAACAAATAGTTGAAAATAATCTTTTCTTTCAGTAAACTGGAGAAAATCACAGGATACCATATTGTAGTGGACAAGATACAGACCCATGAGAATGCTCAGGGAAAGCCCGAGACTGATAAGTAGGAGTTTCTGCTTATGCTCCATTTAAATGAAACTTTTCATCAATATTTTATTAACCCAATGATTTAAACCATGCACTTAATGTTGTGATGAAAATATATTTGATGTTTCACTGCATTGTATATTTTCTCTTTATATAGAACTGATATGTTCATACATGGAGAAATCCTAAAGCCATTCAGTATTGTTTCTGCTGCCGATCTATTGAGGTAAAGTCTAGTTTCTAAATTTGTTAACCATTATTTTTAATGGTTTTTTGGATGTTTCTGGAAAATATGTAACAGTCTATTTAAGGAATAAATATCTATTTTGGGGAGTTTCTGGGGATGATAAGTCAAATCCATTTATATAATACATGTACATGTATTTAATGTTGCTTACATTAACTTATAATCCAGAAGGATCTCAAATACTGAAGTAGATGGTTGTGAATGTAAATATTTAATTAGATGTATTTTTCTGTTTAAAGTAAAATTGATGGAGAAGCCTCAGCACTGGTGCCTGTTTTGAATGAATACAATATTCTACAAATTGTGGTAAGATACTAGAAAAAAGTACTACCTAGGTACCTGTTCATATATATATATATATATATATATACCAGGGTATATATATATATATATATATATATATATATATATATATATATATATATATATATATATATATATATATATATATATATATATATATATATATATATAAGAATCAATTAAATGTTAAAGTTATCTTCCTTACCTCTTTTTTTTTACCTATATATTTTTTTAATATTTAATGTTTTGTTTAAGTCTGCCATTCAACAAGAAGAGGAAAAAGATTCCAACAGATTGTTGGTCATGGGGCTGATTCTACTAGGCATCATTTTAGGAATTCCCTGTATTGTCATGGCGATAGTTATATTCCTAATTACTAAATCGTAAGTATCAATTTATGTTTGTGTTTGATCATCAGGCAGCAAATTTACATATAGATCCATCAGAGATCCAACAAATTTTTATCTTACATCCTCTTATTACAAGAATACAAATCAAGAGTTTGAGACATGATTTTATGCCTCTCATATTTGTATATACCGTATATACTCACCTATAAGTCGGTTTTATGGGAGTTAAACTTTGGTCCAAAACTCTTTATCCGACTTATATGCAAGTTATAAGAAGATTAGTATTTTAGCAGGTCAATCCCTCTAATTTAAGCTTTAAAAATACAATGGACTTATAGGCGGACCGACTTATAGGCAAGTATATACGGTATGCCATTTAATTGGTTAGCAAAATAAGTTCATATTGTATAATCTGCCATGCTTAAGTCACATTTAACTTCTGTCAGAAAAGTATCGATCCACTTGATGTTATACATTCAAATTTTGTACAATTTGTAGTCATTATTTCAGAGATTATCTAATTTTTTACACTTTATGACAGAATATTAAATCATAAGGAGTGAATTTTATATCTGCACAATATTAATAACAGAACTGCTTTATATTGATTGACTTGTTTTATCAGGTATCAGAGGAAACTGAAAGCAGCCACAGCCATGGTATACGGTAAGTGTAAAGGTCTTCATAACATTCTCTGATGAACATTTACTGAAAATAATAATAATGCTTGGAAATAGTGTTGAAATTAAAAAGTAAACATAAAGAAATCAATTTATATTGAAGGTCAAGATAATGATATGCAAAAGAATCAACTTCCTGGTACAAACCTACATGCCTATGAGAAGTAAGTGATATTTCTGACCGACATAATTGTTTAATCTGTAGAGACGTTTCTCAGGTATGCACTGGTACCTACATGTTTTTAATAATTTACCTTCAGAAATCTAGAACTGCACTGAAAATGAAGGTTGGTCTTTTGTTTTGTAGCAATGCTGTATTTGAGACCCAAACAAGATTTTAGGTTTGCTGATGTGAACCTTGCTTAGTTGTTGTGTGCATGTTTAATTTGTTTCATGCACCCTGAATGAAAAAAAAAAACAACAAAAATTTTTTTACCTCAAAATGTGAGCACTTCATCACCAGTCTGGCTATGTTAATATTCATGTATGATGATTTTAACTCGTATAGCTCTTAATTTCCTGCATGTCTCGGTCAATGTTAAATATTCCTAAACAGATTTGAAAATTTTTAAAAGGATTTTACATTTTAGCCTTCAAAATTATTCCATTAGTGTTGCAGTTATTGTTGTCTCGTAATTTTCAGTTCTTCGTTTTGTAGATTATTTGTAATCATACTATTTTTTGACTGTGTCTGAAATCCACCTCTGTCTTCATGTTTCAGTGCCAATCCTATTTTCTTGGAGAAAGTATTATCACAAGAATCCCAAGACTTTGAGTAAGTCAACTGTCAAAAGGTTTCTTATTGTACATGAACATTCATATCAAATCGACACTTTAGGAATATAAAGTTACATATATTAAATGAAGGGTTTTTATAAGTCTTCAGAATTTTATTTGATGTATGTGGAATAACCCAATTTTCACTGCACAATAATTTAGGGATTATTATACTACATGTTTGCCTCCATCATCCATTAAGATAGGGATTGTTTGCTATATATTTAAAAAAAAACTTACTCATAAGACCATTCCAAAATAAAGAAATGTTATTCCATTATAATGTACAATTTTTCAAAAGTTCAAAAGCATGCAAGGATTGTTGATGTCATTTGATTTTAATTTCAGAGACAATGATTCAGTTGATGACAATGCTGTAGATGCCGCTGTCCCACAGACTGTGGATACACAAGAAGTGTCCATGACATTTACATCAGACAGCAGTAAAGTTCCTCCTAGCTACTCAGAAGTAAAAACTATTGGGGCTGTGATTGGCACACAGGAAAATAGCTTTGGTCACAAGAATCCACTTTTCTCAACATTCAATGGAGATACTCCAAGAACTCATCTCATTAATGGTCTCCAAGCTTCCGACATTTAACGAGGCTTAAAGAGATCTGGGTGATTGCAGAATGTTCACCTATTCATTGTGATATTATAACTTATTTAAAGCATGGTGTGATATGACAAGGAATTTCTTGTCACAAGTGTTTCAAGTATTGTCAGAGTGAGAAATGATGCAGGTTATGTTTCTGTGACTTTTTTTTTGTTTTATAAGTGAATGTTTGTACACAGTTCTACAAGTGCTCTTGCAGCAACATGAAACTAGAATTACCTCATTTTTTTCACGATTGTTGTTCATGCAGAGTACATTTGACATTTTGTTAATCTAAATGGAGAATGTGAGAATCATTAAAATGTGCATATAGCCATATAAATATTTTGATTAAAATACTATTGGTTTTCTACATATTCTAATCCTTGCATTTATATTACCCTGATGCCATATACATGTTGATGTTTAGGAACTTCGTTTTTTCTGAGATTGTATGAATTAATTAACTATTCCTACCTGTACAGAAGAAGCTTTACGAATTCCACACACAGTATTTTTCTACCCGTACATGCTCTTTTTTATCACTTGATGTTATATAGACATAATTTATTATGTATTATTCACAGCCTGCAGATACCAAATGTATTTGTGTGAAATTATTGTGCATGCAAATTCCAAGGACCATATAATTTTTATTTCCAGTTATTTTTAGGAGAGGTGGAAATACATGAACAGTATACCCAGTATATATTCACAGTAATTATTTTGGGCAGAAGTGTGGTTTAATGGACACTTGTCAATTAACCTCTCAGAAAATGTATGAAATTATAAAATGACTGTCAAATGCAAGTTGGTGCAAAAACTAATGGCTTTGTATGGTAGTTGAATTCCATTGACAATCACTTTGAAAGTACTCACTACTCACAAAATGCATTCATAATTCATGTGCATTTTTTATATTTTAGCTTTAGAGATTCAATATTTTGATATTAAAAATTTTTCACTGACATTGAACAGTTTTAGGGATCAATTTTAAGGTTGTGACAGCTGATAATATTTGTAGAATTGAAAGTACCAAAGTAATAGAAAGCTAGTTGATGATATATATTTTTTAGAATGTATAGAGATAAGAAATTGTTGTCTGTGTGAAAAGATACTGTATATGTTGTCTATTTCTGAAGTGTTTAGCCAAGTTTTAGAGCTATAAAGTCCTATAACTCTTGCCAAAGAATTAAGTCCCAGCTTACAAAGTGCAATTAGTGAGTTGGATATGTGTAATTTCCATGCCTTTTTCCCCAGAGCAAAAGAAGCAAACATAAAGCTTGCCATATATATTTATATAATTTTAAGGTTGCATGCTGTGTAATTTTTTTTTTTAAATTTTGCATATGTGAAGGGGGGGGGGGGTCAATCAAATAGTTTAAGGTTCTGAAGACTGTCTCCAATTTCATTTGATTTTACAGTCTTGTCTCTTTGTAAGTTGTATTGTACTTGTGTCTTTAATTGTCTTGTTTGTTTGTTTTTTTCAAATGGAATCAAAATGTGTTGCAAATTTATGTGTTATTTATTAAAATGCTAAGTATTTTTTGCATGATAGTTTTTATTAAAGACTGTCTGTGGAGTTGGGGGACTATGGTTTAACCTCTATCCACTTGTCACTTTAGTTTTACTAAACTTTGAGATTTTTGTGAGATTTGGTACATTTCTAGGTAAATAAAAGTTTGGAGATGGATTTGTAGAGCAGATACTGACCAGTTTTATATACATAATAGTCTTTATTGACTGAAAAAGAAAATTCTTTTCTACAGATTGAATTTTGGGATACGGTATTTCATCATGATTTGGTTCACTTCTGAGCAAAGCAGAAATAAGATTTGAGTTTGTACTTTGCTGAATTTGACCAAGTTAGAACCCTTTTCAAGGAAAATAGAATGGAATTTTTTTTCAGAATCTATTGAGATCATTGGAATTGCAATTGGTTTTGAAACTTTGATTACTGCTTACATTAAGGATAATTAAATACTGTACGTGTACATAAATTGGTGTATTCAAAATTTAGCGCAATCACTGGGTATGGAGTTACTGGTGAAATCATGAATTAGCGCTATACATGTCCTTGCCGTATATTGTATTTATGATTTCTCAGCGGTATTCATGAATTAGCGCAATGTCTGCGCCAAAGCCACTAAAATATGAAGCCCGGTTTTTAAAGTACATATACAGTATTAAATCTGTGATTTAAAACATATTTACAAATTTATCACAGAATAATTGAGAGGTTTTCTTTAGTCTATCTGACTGACTACCTGTGAGCTGTTTGACTGACTACCCGTCTTTCTCTAGTCTCTCTCTGACTGACTACCTGTCTTTCTCTAGTCTCTCTCTGTTTGACTGACTACATGTGATCTTTCTCTAATCTCTCTCTGTTTGACTGACTACCTGTGATCTTTCTCTAGTCTCTCTGTTTGACTGACTACCTGTCTTTCTCTAGTCTCTCTGTTTGACTGACTACCTGTGATCTTTACTGTGTGACTGTGATCTCTGACTTCTCCACAGATGCACTCTAGCAAACATAACCATTTACTTCCTTAAGCATCAACATTTAAATTTTATCCCACAGAAGGCATGATAACTAGTAATATTGCAGTCTAAATTCTTGGTAATTCATATTTCAGCCTCTATAAATGCCTGTATGGGACGTACATTGTTTTTACTGAAAACAGTCCTATTTACTCCAATTTGAAAGTTAATGTTACACTTAAAGGAACCTGGACACAGTTGCATTGTTTACATTTTAAATTTCTATGATTATTCAAAAAATAAGTTCAGTTTAATGAATTGATCTTACATGAATATTCTTAGAATTCGATGACACCAACATTCTTCATAACATCACTTCAAACTCCTGTGTTTGTAAACGGGGCATGAGCTGTGTTATTGTTAGTGTTTACGTTTTACCGGGTATGTTCAATTTGTTTAGTCTGCACACTTCACGGAGCACGGACTGACAATACTGGTGAGTTGGTTTTGCCTTCTCGCATTTCTATTCTGAACTTTCTGGATTATAGTTTTCGTACTTTTCATTAATACACAACAGAATGTGTACTTTTCTTCAGTACTATGGATAAAATTTACTTGGTGAAAGTGCATGGATATGTGTCAATCAAACGCGTCCCGAAATTTGTAGTTTGAATAATTTCCAGACAAAAGAAGTTTTTAAACACACTTTTAATATATTGCGGTATGAAATGCTCTAGCAACATACAAGTCAAGATATTACTTGGAAAATTTTAGAAAATATAAGCTTAAAATCTGTGTCCCAGCTTCTTTAAGAAATATTACATGCCCATATCAAATGAACATCCATCAAAACTTTTTTGAAACTTGTGTAGTGGTTTTAGGTAATCCCTAAGCATGTGGCAAGGTATGTCACCATCGGTCACATGCAAGGGAGTTCAGCAGATAGCCTCTGTGGAGTGTATGCTACAGTTATGACTATTTCTAAGGCTCTATCCAAAACTGGTAGTGAAGGCTAAATCATCCATTCAGGTACATGTAAGCCATGCACAGCAGATATGACAAAAACTGCTAATCCTTGTGAAGAAGTTGTGAGAGTAAATAAGATGCAGATAAATTGTGTCTTATTTTGTGCTAGTCAAGGTTATGCAGCAGCACTTCTCAAAGAAAAAAAAATTATAAGTATGCTTAAAATATTTTATTTTTTGCATAAAAATATCAACAACTTTGATTTGCATAATGGATTTCCCATTAAATAACTTTTGACACATTGAATTATTGTACAAAAAATAAAAGCATGTGATACTTTATAACCATCACAGGCAGTCATCTTTGATAGTTAGACTGAGATCACAAGCCCCAATATTGTAGTACAAGAGACATGTATGTAAATATTTCCTAACCAACAATGAACATTCACTACAAAAAATCTTCAACCAGAGTAATAAATGCATGTTTCAAAATTGCTGAATCTGCAACAATATCCAGTAAAAAATACTTTATATATGTTGTGCAAGATTGAGAAATGTTATGGCATCTTTAATCACAGGCATAATGAGGATAAAAGGGTTATATATTTGGTCCTTATTAATTCCTTTTGTTAAAAATTCACTTGTCTTCCATTGGACTTGATTCCTTTGATCCATAATAGTCAGTAATTAATTTTGCACCATTGATGCCACGGACAGTTATTTTACTGGGTCTGACTAGCAGTCCATGATCGGGACGACAAGTAAAGTACCGCCTGTCATGTACACTGCCATCATTCTTTCCTTTTGCAGTTCTTAGTTCCACGCCCACCCATACGCCTTCACCAAACTCAGCTGGACCAATGTATCTGACAACACCTGTTGGAAGAAATCTTTTATGTCTTAATGCATTGCAATACTTTCTACATTTAAGCTGTCTTTATGCTACTTGAAAGCTTCATAAGTCAGTATTTTAGAAAAATGCTTGTTGCTCCACATGCAAACAAAAGTCAAAGAGTACAGAGAGAACATTTTTAAAGATTTTTAAATTTAATGTGTGACATGGAAAATTTTCCTGCCCCCTTTTCCAAAAATTTTATATATCAGTACAGATAAGCATGGAAATAATCTAAAAATTTGAAAATGCAAGTAAATATATAAATGTAATCTGGCTTGCTTTCACCATTAGTGTAGTACATGTAGTATTTGAGGTTGAAAAGTGTATGATCAATGAAGGTGATAACTCAGACAGAAGAAATTCATTTCAAATTTAATTGCAATTCAATATTGCTAGACATTCAGTAGTCAAGAAGAAAATTTATACAGATGTGAGATATTTCCCTTTAATCATGATCAATTTGCCCTGTCAGGAGACTTGAGAACCTGAATCCATGGGAGAAAACACAATTTTTGGTAAAGTTTACAGTTCATTGTAACCATGTTTGGTATTTAGGAGTACAGAATTTTTTTTTAATACTTTAAGATTTTGATTCCACCCATAAGGCCCCACAGGATTCCACAGTAAGATCTACTTACCTAGTTCATTATTACAGAAGACACTCATTCCTACTTCTAGCTTAAAATCATTGGTGGATCCAGGAGTTCTTGAGATCCTTTGAGAATTACTAGTAGGTGTTCTGGCTGAACTCTGTCCCATACTTTTTGGCCTGAAATTCAAAGACAAAGAAATTCATGCATTTTTAACCTGAATTTATATTTTTGAACAAATTAGAGAAACATGTCATTATGAAAAGTAACCTAGATATTGCTGAAAGGTACCAATTTAAAAAGGAAACTGAAATAAAAAACAATCTTCAAAAAAAGGTAATTATGAAGAATTCTGTTTTTACATTGGGCTACATTCTTTTGTCAAGAATTTCGAAAACCCTTGTGACGGTACATATTGTCGTTTTGTACATATTGTCGTCGGCGACAATATGTACCTACCCTCACTGCACATATTGTCGTCCATCGGTACATATTGTCGCTGGCTGAAAAGTTACACTTGTACATATTGTCGCTGGCGACATTATGTGCCTCACCCTCACTGTACAAATTGTCGCCCCACAGATATTGTTCTCTAAAGATTTCTTTTGTTGGGTTTTGGTAGTTTTGTGAATGTAACTGGTGTGTGAATCACACTGACGTGTCTCGTATGTTATTTCATGCAGCGTGATTGTGACGGTACATTTTGTCTTCCTGTTCATATTGTCGCCGGCGACAATGTGTACCTACCCTCACTGCGCAAATTGTCGTCTTATCACAACATGTTGCAAAACAATGCACGGCAATGCTCTATATTAATATGACTAATCATTGCTTTGCTGTTTTTGAGAAGATAATTTTTAAAGAATTTTCCCTTTATTCCTATGTAAAATTTTGATCGCCCATTCTGGCCCCACCCTAGGCCCGGTTTGATTTAAAGATACTTGAGTCTGCGCTACCTGAGGATGCTTCCATTTAAACATTGCTAATCACGGGCCTACTGCTGTTCCTCAGTGGTGGATCAAGAAATTTCATAATGGTGCCTATACTTGGCACTCAGGGTCATAGAGCAGAAAGGGATCTTTTTCGTGCCACCTAGCACATCAAAATTGAACGTACGCTATGTATTAAAGCTTTCAAATAAGTATCATCTCTTCTGACCCAGTAGTTCTTGAAAAAAAAAAAAAATAAAAGAATTTTTTTTCTAAATATTCTATGAAAAACTTTGATCACCTTTTGTAGCCACATCCTTCCCCCGATTGACATGATCTGAATAAAACTGAATCTACACTTCATAATGAAGCTTTCACATAAGCTTCAACTTTACTGACACAGTGTTCTTACTTACTTCCCTTGAAGGAGGGCTTGGCCCTTCATTTGAACAAACTTGAATCCCCCTTATCCACAGCTGCTTTGTGGCAAGATTGGTTGAAATTGTCCCAGTAGTTCTTGAGAAGAAGCTTAAATTGTGAAAAGTTTACAGACAGATGGACAGTCAGACAAAATGTGATCAGAAAAGCTCACTTGAATTTCCAGTTCAGGTAATCTAAAAATATCAACGCCAACACCAATTATATCGGCACATGATTTTATATAAGAATAACGCAAAAAATGATTTCCATATACTACTGAACAAAAAACTAATACATGTATTCAATCTCCAGTATATAGTACAAGAAAAAAAGAATAGGCAGATTTTTCAGATATCTCAAGAATTACGGTATCTTTGACATATCATAGTAAAGTATATCAATCCTGGACACAATTTTCTGACCAAAAATTTTTTTTTCCCTACAGTATTGTGAGTAATGCCGTCTGTCCCCCTCCGTGCGTTTGTGTGTGTTTGTCAATCTCTCTTTCCTTTCTGGAATAAATATTCGTCAAAACAATATATCGACGACAATATATGCCGACCTTGACTGTACATATTGTCGCCGACGACAATATGTGCTGGTGCTTGACTGTACATTTTGTTGCCCATTATGCAGGAGGAAAATAAGGCTCGTCTCGGTACATATTGTCGCCAACGACAATATGTACCGATGGACGACAATATGTGCCGTGAGGGTAGGTACTTATTGTCGCTGACGACAATATGTACAAAACGACAATATGTACCGTCACAACCCTTCACATGAAGATATTGTAAAAGTGAATCCCAGTGAATTTAGTCCAAGACTTAAGATGAGGAATTTCTGATGGCCACACAAACTATTGCAGGGTACATGACATAATAAGAGCTTTGCCAAGGGAAAAGAAAAAGAACAAACATACTTTAGAAGAAATGTGCACAACAATTTATTTGATCTTCTAGTATCTTAGGCCTGGATCACTTCATATCCTTCCAGAGAACTATGAAAGTTAAGTAAAGTGATCCACTGCAAGACATGTACAGCATGATACTATGTACTTGGTCAAACACAAAAATGTGTATGTGTGTCAAGTAGTGGTCTTTGATCAGACAAATTACAGAAACTGGGAAAAGAAGGAAGAAAACAGCTTCCAGAGTTCAAAAGTTTCAGGTTTTAAAAACAAATGGAAAAATTGATCACTATACTTTAGCAAGAAGATCAAGGTCAAAATGATTATTGCTAAATGTAGCATGATATAAGTTATGTATAGAATGTTTCCACAACAACAACAAAATCAATAATGTCTGGTATTCTGTAAATACATGTATTCCTACCTTTTGACAGGTGTTCTTGCTCTTCCTGGTGTAGAATTAACACCACCAGCTGCTGCAAGACAAATGAATGTAATTTTAATTTAATCACTGAATTCGGAGAACTCAGGAAAAAAACAACAACAAATGGTCCATGTGCCTTCATGGTCACATGAGTGTTACAATGTATGTTCTATTTTCTTAATATTTACTCCATTATAAAATCTGAGAAGTCTAACATATTCCACATATCCCATGAGGGTACTAAAGTGAACAAATTTGAAATTACACTATATGTACAATAAGTGAATTTGTAGCTATGTTCTTCTTTAGAAGATTTGTTTTTGGTAATTCCCTTAAAATATCAATACACTGGACTACCCCAAGCCCCCTCCATTCCAACACTTATCGGTAACTGCCTTAAGGGCAATGATTTCAACAAGCTATAATCTACACTGCATGATAATGCCTGCATGAAAATTTGATAAATCTTAGCCCTGTACTTCTTGAAAAGATTTTTTAAAATGTATTTTTATGTAAAAAGGACCCTTTCAGCCCCATAACTATATAAGCATTCTTTTGTAACCAACGAGGGAGAAAATATATTGGACCAAATCAGGACTTGTACCTGAGCCCCCTGAATCACTAGACATGTCCTCTAGCAACTGAGCTATCTGGCCACTGGTGGTGAAACCTGCCTATATGCCACATTTCTCCCTTAAAGGTCTTCGCCCATCATAGTAACCCAGGCTCTTCTCTGGTAGCACACTTCCAGGGCTTGTTCAAGGCACCCAGTGTAACCAACAAGAGAGAAAAATGCAATGGACCAGACTGGGATTCGAACCTGGGCCCCCTGAATCACTAGACAGGAGCTCAACCAACTGAACTATCTGGCCATCAAACTGGCTATCAGCAATCAAACCTGCCTTACTGCCACACTTGCAATAAACTGACAATTTGTAGCCTTATTCTCCTTGAGAAG
This sequence comes from Saccostrea echinata, assembly GCF_033153115.1. Classification (NCBI taxonomy): domain Eukaryota; kingdom Metazoa; phylum Mollusca; class Bivalvia; order Ostreida; family Ostreidae; genus Saccostrea; species Saccostrea echinata. The sequence continues at coordinate 1,418,165 of NW_026889786.1, forward strand.
ATTTTCGAAGATTTTTCTTATATACTTCAATATAAAGCTATGAATCTCCTTTGTGGTCCTTCATGGCCCAGCCATGATTTGAATAAATCTGAATCCACACATGATAATACTTGCATATAAGGTTGGAAATTTTCAACCTTGCTGTTTTGGATATTTTTAAAGATATTCCCCTTTATATTTCTCTGTAAAACTTTGGACTCCTTTGAGGTTCTTTCCTTGCCTCAAGAACCATGGATTGAACAAACTAAATGATGAACCTTTCATGAAAGTTTGACAATATATAGTATTTTAAGATCTTCTAAAAATATTTCCTGAATTTTTTGTTTTTTAAATGAGCCCATCCAATTTTACTTTTTTAAAATTATCTCTCTTTGGAAAGGAGCATGCATGTTCCTTCATTTGAACAAATATGAATCACAAACTAGATTGAAATAAACCTTTTGGTCCTGGAGAAGTAGTTGAACCTGTAACCTTATGCAAGATTGAAGACAAAAGACAATAATAAGAGCTGTTCAGATGACTTAAAAATCAATGAGTAGAAAAAGAAAATTCTCTCCTAGAATCAGTAGTTAGTACACGTCTACATAGAGAACTTACACTGAGGTTTGTGTTCCCTCTCTGAAACAGCCCCCCAACTAATGGCTTCCAATGACTCACTGGAACTAAATCTTCTATCTCCCAATCTAGTCAAGTGTAACAATATAAAAAAAATATTACTTAAATAAATATCTCATAAAATTTACAACAAAATGAATTTAATGTCCATTTCTGAGTAATAACCGAATCGTACTCCGACAGGATTTACAGACAAGTTCATAAACACAAAAATCCTTTGATTTACAGTATAACAGGTAATTTCTGAATATTTTTTTTTTTTTGATAAGATACTTAAAAGTAGCACTAAGATTTCTGTATTTGCAATTCCATTCAAACTGTAATACTGTAGAAGATACAGGGTCTGAATAATTTTACAGCTTTGAAAGAACAAGAAAATTTAGCAAAGATTCAACAAACTCAGAAGAAAAAAAAAATATGCTGTATCACATCTATGAACATTGAAACTGAATGCTTTAATAGAATAAGTTGTATTCACAAAAATTAAATTGAACTTACTTTTGTATTCTTGATAAAGGAGCAAAGACACCATGTTTTGGTTTGCATGTGAAATATCTCTGACCATTAACAGATCCATCATTCTTTCCTGCTGGTTTGTCCAACTCTATTCCATACCAAATACCTACAAGACATTGTACTCTCATGCTAAACTGAACAACTCTATTCCATACCAAATACCTACAAAATAGTGTACTCTCATGCTAGACTGAACACCTCTATTCTGAACCAAATATCTACAAGACATTGTATTCTCATGCTAGACTGAACAACTCTATTCCATACCAAATACCTACAAGACATTGTACTCTCATGCTAAACTGAACAACTCTATTCCATACCAATTACCTACAAGACATTGTACTCTCACGCTAGCCTGAACAACTGTATTCCATACCAAATACCTACAAGACATTGTACTCTCATGCTAGACTGAAAACACATGTACTACAATTTGTTCATGCTATGATAATTTCTACAGGGAACTCAATACCTTTAAGGAAATACAAGGCTATAAAATTAAAACTTTATTTAATGAACACATGATATGATGTTAATGCACATAAATTCATTAATTACAGTAAAACTCGCTTATAAGGAAGTCATAGGACTTGCTGTCCTTTGAATAACAACTGAAATACTAGTACTGGTAAGTTGAGTCTGCAAAATTGATAACACTTTAAGCACATAATACAACAACATACACAACTAAATAGAGTGTGCAAACAAATCAATTAAAGGTAAAGAAAAGTCAGAAAAGTGACATTTAAATAAAGTCAACTCAAACAACATTCCAAGGGCAGTATTTGTATTGTAAAATGCGTTTAATACCAGGTGCAAACTGTGTGTTGCCCGCAAATCTAACTGTGCCTTTCCTCTGTCCTGCAACAATCACACGTTCCCCCACCTCCATCTCAGCCAAGTTAGATATGGAATTTGTTCTTGCCTTAAGACCTAAATAGAATTTGTATGTACATTTTTGTAACTGATAACATTATTTCATTTAAAGTAAAATTGTATACATAATTCCTTATTATAGATGGTATTTACTTGTTAGTACAATTTTTGAAACATTGTTCTGGAATGTATGAGGTATTTCTTTCTGACTATGAAATCCCCAACATAATAAACATAAAAAAAAATTTAAAAGGCTTTCTATACATCAAGTATGAATACTGATTAAAGGATATCATTTCAAAGTATAAAAATATTATTTCTTCTTCTTTACTGATATCTGATAATTACCTGTATCAACCCTGGCCTTGACATTTGACACATCCTCTGACCCTGCCTGATCATATTACCTGTATCAACCCTGGCCTTGACATTTGACACACATCCACTGACACTGCCTAAAAATTACCTGAATCAACCCCGGCCTTGACCTTTAACACATCCACTGACCCTGCCTGATAATTACCTGTATCAACCCTGGTCTTGACAATTGACACATCCACTGACCTGGCTGATGATATTACCTGTATCAACCCTGGCTTTAACATTTGACACATCCACTGACCCTGCCTGATAATTACCTGTATCAACCCTGGCCTTGACATTTGACACATCCACTGACCCTGTCTGATAATTACCTGTATCAACCCTGGCCTTGACCTCTAACACATCCACTGACCCTGTCTGATAATTACCTGTATCAACCCTGGCTTTAACATTTGACACATCCACTGACCCTGCCTGATGATTACCTGTATCAACCCTGGCCTTGACATTTGACACATCCACTGACCCTGCCCTCTGAACTGGGGACTTGTGAGGAGAAATGGCTGGAGACCGAGGTCGGGGAGCTGAGCCCGGTTTGGCTATCTTACTGACTGGAGCAAATATTCCTAAAATAATAGATAATATAGAAGTGATAATACCCAACAGTCTTTATACTCTTCAAAATACATGTTATCATTTTTTTTAACTTTGAATTTTTAAAAAAATATATTTTTAGAAGAATTTAGTTATAAAAATGTTAGGTTATACTGCATCAAAAAAAAATTTATTCTCATTATCTTTTCATTGTAAACCCTTGTTAAAGTCAAGTACATATGTATTTACATGAATAAATATGACAGCTTTATACATATATTTTAAGTACTGGAGTTTAAATTATTGTCTGTCATCTTTATGATCTAGTTTTACCATGATTCTTGGGACACTGAAAATAGGAGATGCCACCAATGCTCCCATCATTTTTGCCACCGGCATCATCCAATTCTATCCCTGCCCAAATCCCGGCAGCAAACTCTGCTGGTCCACAGTACCTCAGTGTTCCCATCTTTAATTACAGAACACATCAATTAAAAGTTAGGCTTATTACTCCCCTACAAAGGACATGTACACCTACCAAGCAGCTACTTATACTGGAGAGCTTGTTTCTTCTTCAGTTCATTTATCATGTCCTACTTATACACCTATATTTTTCAAAATTATTGCAAAGGATGTTATTTGAACATTACGGGACTAAAGATTTTAACTTTGACAATTTACCTTCAGGCCCCCGACCATGACTTTGTCACCGAGAGCCAGCCCCAGTGATTGTAGAGTGACCTTGCTCTGTACAAGGTCATAGTTAGGAGGGGGTTGTTTGGGTGCAGGCTGACACGCCTCCTGTAGAGTCTTTCTTAACTTGACCACAACCTTCGCCATTTCTGGATCTGAGTCCAGACTGGATGGATCAGGAATGCACTCTAAAGGGGAGAGAACTGGTGGTGAATAATCTTGTTTTGTAATACATGCAGTTAAGTATCAAAAGCTATGATTCAATTGCTCTCTTCATAAAAAATATTTACCCTAGAGAAAGAAACACACTGAAAGAAACCACATCAACCCATTTTACCTAAAGCTGTACGTCCTTGGTCATCTTTGAGTAAAGCATCAGCACCATTTTGTAAGAGTACCTTGACAGCTTCATAAGCCAGATTTGATGCCGCAATGTGTAATGATGAACCATTATCAAATTCTGAACAAACACTGTCGATATCTAAAAATTAAAATAAATCCAAAAAACTAAAACCTGAGGAAATCACACAAAAATGACTACTTATAGTCTGGACAGAGGTTTTGATAGCTGTATGGCATTATTTTGAAGTTTAAAATCCTATCTGACTAAAAGTAACTTAAATCTTAAGAGTTCTGTCATCTTGTCAAGAGACTTACCTAAGGCTTTTGTGTGCTTGAGTAGTACTTTGATCACAGGAACAACATCAAAATAGGCTGCATAGTGAAGTGCGGTCATGTTAGTCCACCGACAACGAATATTTGGATCCGCTCCCTGAGCCAGGAGCATAGTCACCATACGACATGCGAGGTCAGCATCGCCTATCCCCGCAGCTCCTGATTTACTTGCATAGTGCAATAAGGTCATGTCTGTGAGACCATCGCGGTCATTTATGTGAGCACCACGTTTTAAAATCTGCAAAACACACATTATTTATTGGTAATCTCTGAAAAAAATTGGTGTAAATTACTTTCAGAAAATTTAAGATGTATTTAAGAAGTGGCCATGTAATCATGAGACTTTGACAGATATGTTATCTTTGTTTCCATCTTGTATTTTTTTCCTGTGGCATATGTTTCAAATTAAGAAATTATTCTTAAAATAAATTAATAGATGTATTTCAAGAGGAAACAGGATCTGTCCATCTAGAAAAAAAATAACTTGTCAAGTCTTTGTATCTAACCATTAAACTTACCCCAACAAGTCCTCTTAGATGTAATTAAATTTTGACAGGATTCTCACCTCATCTATTAATAAATCTAAGTTCTGTTGAGTTTGGGGTGTCCATTGACGAAGGACTGAGAAGATTTCTGGCACAGTGGTGTTTGGGTTTTCTAAGATTGACCTACATCCTGGACACTCTGGGTCAAAGAAAGACAGTTCTAGTTTCTGACAGCTGGCACACACAGGTGGATCAACACAGGGGTGGATCATTGGTTTCTCTCGCTCCGGGTGGTAGCTGCGAGTCGGTATGGGAGAGGTGTCTTTTTCTTCTTCTAATGTCATTCTGAAAGTGTGAGCATTTATAAGAATTTTCACTTCTTAAAATGTCTCTATGGCCTGAATTCAATGCCAAAAAATGAAGAAAAATAAATTAACCTGACTCCACGTAATTTTTATAACTAATTGAACTACCCAACATTCAATGTCTTTTATCCAAAATCACCAACTCTATACAGATGATGATCATCACTAAACACAATGATAAAAGTTGGGTAAAAATATCCCAAAACTAGAGTAAGCTTGCTATCAGACAAACAAAACAAGCTGATGAAAGAATTTCTTTTTTTACAATTGTGTATGCTAAGAACAAGTTCTACATCCCAAAAAGAAAGCATATGGTTTAGATGTAAATCTTTGGAGTTACAGAAAACAATATCTCCAAAAGAACAAATTATATTTCATTTCAGAAATATGAATTGGATAGAAAATTTTTAATAAGAATTTTAGACAACAAATTGCAACATTGATAAATATATCCCCAGCGGTATATACACTAAAGGGTAGCCCTAAATCAATGTCAAACACTTGAATGTATTATGATTTAGCTATAGTGTCAATGGCCTTGGTGACACTCCCAATACACCACAGTAAATTACAATTCAATTCTACAGAGTATTACAAAATCAATAGGTTTATGTGAAAGATGTAACAAAAGTCAATCAACTCAAAAAAGATAATTGATATTTTACAGCTTTGTTATAAAGCTCTCAACATTTTTTTTCTGTGTTTGTGAATAATGCACAATATTTCAAACAAGCAGCTTTTTTTTCCATTTGCTCTTACCAGCTTCAGTTGTCATTCCATCTCTAAATAATTAATTTTCAACCTTTCTGAAGACTTACTGAAGGCAACAATGGGAATTAAATAGCACAAACTGTATATATACAATAGGAGAGGTCCGTGATAGTGATCTCATGAATTATTGAAATATGTATGTAACCCAGGCCATCTACAAACTAAGAAGTTTTGTTTAATTGAATTTAGCAAGGAGAGGGGTGGGCCTGAGGTCTTAAGTTAATTAACCCACTTGATCATAATCAAAATATACATAAAAGTCATCTATAATAAAGCGGGAATGAAAAGTGATATTCTGACATCCCTCTATCCAAAAATATCCTGAAAACACAGGCATGGAAAATTCTGAATTCTTCTAATCCCCAGAATCAGATATTATGCAGTGTACATTTCACAATTCACTCATGCAGATAAATATCTCTAATCCCAACAATAGCAAAATGTTTAAGCACTTCAAACTGCTTAGTTGCAGTTCGGGAATAATTTGTTCCATCCACAAACAGGAAAATAAAACACTATTTTAAACTTGCACTTTAAACACTAAAAGTTGGCAATACTCAGACACAACCAATAGATATTCAGTACCTGCATCTGGCACACAGTAACTGTCCAGAAAAGTTAGGTGTAGTTTTCATTTTGAATCAAAAATTGAATGTGGTAGTCACTCCATTTGTTTACACATATCAGCATAAAACCGCTATTCTCTGTTCTTAAATTTGTTACATTATTTCTTACTATGGTATTTAAAACAGTTCTTTTTGACCTAGTGAAAATATTAATCTTTTATTTAAAAAAACAGGGCTTTTGTTATGGCAGAATATTGAATGGAGGGGGGAAATACCTTAGTAATGATCTAATTAAAAAATCTTTAGACTGAAGTAACTTGCAAGTATTAGGAGATTTAGTCCTGAAAATTCTACTGGAACAAATCCAAGGCTAGGTCCGATAAAATTTTGAGTCAGTAAATAACTCAATGTAGAACAAAGGGAGGAATGATTTAATAAACACCCCAGCAGAATTAAATCTTCTCTGTTCAACCCCCAATGTGACTGACAGACCATTCTTTGTATCCAACTGACCTTGTGGTTTATAATCTGGTTATCATATCTTGTTCAACAGAGCTGTAGGAACAAAAGCCATAGAGGTCTTATGTATTTGCTAGTTGATCAAATTATTAAGCATAACTCAGTGACCTTTAATTTGACTATATATGGTTTCTCTTATTATGAAACAGAGGCAGTCAATTTCTAATCATAAATCTTCCCCAAAACAATATTTCTACTCCATTCCAAAGACTTACTCGAGCACCTTTCTCGGAAGCCCTATTTCTTAATGCAATATGCATCAAGTCCCAAAATATTGAATTGCAGCATGCTGTTAAAAAGGTTTATCCAATGAATGTAACAATTTCATATAAAAAACAAATCAACACACAGTATAACACATACATGCTTCTCCTTGTTAAAAATAGGTGACACCACAAGAAGAAGATGAACTCTTTAAGATTTCCCAGATTTAATTTGGTCTGTACAAATTAAAATTTAAATGACCATGATTTGAATACTTAAGTGGTACCTAGATAAAAATCTCTCAAATACTCAGCTAATTAAGGCAGTGTTGAAGCAGTTGAACCATTTTGTTGGATTTACAAAGATACTGTAAATCACTGCCTGTGAGGGGCAAAAATCTCAGCCATGCTTGGAGGCAAAGGACGTCATTAACACTATCTTTTGTGGTCCCTCTTAAGAAGTATGTACCCAACTTGGGGATAATACTAACTTTTGATAGGTTTAGTGTCATTTACTTGTTATCTACATATATATCTTACATATCAAACATAACTCTGGGCACTTGTATACTACAAATATCAGTGTAAAACTCTTTGATAAGATTGTGGGTACAGGTACAAAACAAAACCTTTATACAATCTTAACTATTGCTTCCTATCAAATGTTGCAAAAATTCTTGCCATTCTCAATATTGCATTTAGCATCAAAATATACTCTTGACCAGGCTTTGGATTTACAATCATAACAGTACAAAGGAAGTTCAAATATTAGAAACCATATTATCTTCCAGACACTCACTTGATTCATCATATAACCTTCCTTTGCACCAACAAGGGAACTAGCCAATAAAAAGTTGACCAAAGCTGTTTAAATACACTGCCCTATTACTGATGTTTGGCTATCCACATAATGTAATATCTATAGTTATATCTTTGATCAACATATGCTTAATGCACACAACTTGTGTTACTGATAATTGTAACTGCAGGCATTTTTTTTTTACATTCTTAATACTGATTGAACAAACTGTCTGGCAAGGAAATTCAACATCAATTTCACCAAAATAGAAATGACTTTGCACATTCACTAAATACAATACACTACATATGCCTAACTCTCATTCTGAAGGACATACTTGTGAAAAACTTATCAAAGTCATTTAACCTTAACAAAATTCCTAAGATATTATGAAAAAAAGAGACAACATACAAAAATAGGCTTACCAATGCCAATACTATCCATGTAAAAAATAACAGCGTAATATTTCTATGGGAAGTTGAAGCATTTCGTGACAGAAACACGACAGGAAGTGAAAAGGCCTGTGTTCCGGGGCCAGAGTAAGAACTCGCATCCTGAACCCTCTTGATCCCCCCAGTAAAGGAAAACTAGAGTTACTTATACACACAGGAAACACTGTCAACCAACGTGTTATTAACTGAATACTTCTTAGGAGACATTTTATAAACCTGGCATTATAGCTATTCTTTTGTTGATATTGTTTCTTCATCCTCATTACTTCCTATGTGAAATCTGTCCAGGTTTGTATCTTATTTTCTTTCTTTTTTCCCCCATCAATATCAGGACTCTAGCACTAGCTGTTATACATTCCAAGTATCGAAGTACTAGAATTTCCACACAGGTGGAGGCTGATGCCATTCTATAAATGTGAAGTATAAATATGTGGATAAGTCATTTAATACTAAGCTGCTTTTTTGTGTAACGTGTGTTGAATGATCTCAATAGGGCATGTACACAGATAACAAATCACAGACTATCTCTTATCAATACCTGATTTTATCAACAAAGAAAAGAGTTGAGTAAAATACAGTATAAATAAATGACATACATATAGTTTTGCTTGATGATCTTACCATAAATTTTATTATTGTTCACTGCAAGACATTACCAAGATTCATGCATATTTTCAACTGGCAATTCATTTCATATTGTGTTTTGTGATTTCATGTGACCAATGAAATTACATGTACCTACAATACTTTTTCACAAAATTACGTGCTTTTATTTCAAGTTAAAAGAATAACAATACTTAAAATAGCAAAATATATACTTTGTGATTATGGTAAAGGTCAATACACAAACAGAAGTTTATTAAAAGTTCTTAGCTAAGAGTTTTATTTTCTTTAGTTATTCCTGCATAAGATATAAAGTGTACCAAAGTGTTCAACCAATGTACCTCGTACATTTAAAACAAGCTACACACAAATTCACTATTATAGGGTTACATTCTAATATGTCAATGAAACAAAATGTCTTATGTATGCATTTCATAAATCTAAAAATATGTCAAAAATAATTGATTATATGTTTGAAATATTTACACTAGCTAGTAGATCATTGGTGTTTATATTTGCTTATTCTTTAAAGGAAGAGTTTGTTAAGTTAAAAAATCTGGTAAGCATAACTGAAAACATGACATGTACAAAACAAATACAATGGCCTCGGCTACCTTTTATAAATACAAAAATTTTCAAAATTTTAAATAACTCACATATACTCCAAAATTGTATGAAAAGGCAATCTAAAAACTTCAAACTTTTCCAAAGTAGATTTTCAATAAAAAGGATCTTTCAAGCCCTTTCTCTTAAATATATTATGTGCACCATAAACAAGAACCACACTAATACAGTTGAACTTTGGTATCTTGAACACTGATATCTTGTATAACAGGGATATGTCGAAGTGACTTGAAAGTCACAACTAATTATTCTTTATTTATTAGTATTTTACCCCTGATATCTCAAATCCTTGGATATCTCGAAGTTTTCTCTTGGTCCCATAGAGTTCGAGATAAAGAGGTTTGACTGTATATAATTACCGGTCAATTCGAACACCAAAAATGGAATATAGGCTGAAAGGGGAGTTTTTTGTCCCATCATGCAATGTGTAAGAACATTAACTCTTGCTGTAACCAATATGAAAAAAACCATACATCATCTCTTTCAACAAAAAAAATGATAATATTGTTATTTCTGCTACTGAATTAATAGAATTTCAACAGAAAAAAAAATGAACAGGTTATAAAAATTTCATAAACTTAATTCATGAAATACCCTCAATCATTTAATTAAATAATTAATTATTTTTGTGCAACATCTCATTTTGTTTTCTCATTACCAAATTTAAAACACAAAGAAAATATGCAAGGAATAAAGAAAATATATGATTTAAGAATCTAGGTTTTTAAAAAAAACATAAAATGATGGAGAGTTTTTTTTCAATTATTTCTATTTAAAAAAAAATTAAATGTCAAAACTTTTAATTTAATTCTTATAAGTTTAAAAACAATTAATTGCATTTGAATTTTTATTTTTACTTGTATTTTTTCCACTTTCTGAGCATGATTATAGTCTTTTAGATGTAAATGACCTTTAATTGGAAGTCCGAGCAAACGCAGACTGAAACCCATGATTATTAAATAAATTGATACAAACACATCATCATCTTTGTGCATTTTATTATGAAAAATATTATATAAAGTAGAATAATATTTTTCTTTTATAATTTTGATATATTAATCGTTTTTGTCTGTTTATATTAAAATAATTACAGTCAAACATCGTTATCTCAAAGTCAATGGAACCAAGAAAAAACTTCGAGATATATGAGGATTCGAGATATCCAGGCTAAAATTACTTAAAATATTAAGGGTCAGAACTTCCAAATCACTCTGACATATCCATCGTATTTGAGATATCAGTGTTCAAGATACTGAAGTTCAACTGTATCTGAAATACCTGGATGTCAAGAAACAAAAAAATCACCTACTTTGCGAGATTAAAAATCCCAATTTGTGACATAAATTAGATAAGTCATATTTTTGTAAAATACAATCTCTTATACAAGTAGTTCTGCATTTGAAAATAATCTGTTACTCACAACAGCTTTTTTTTTTTGGTAAACCTCTACTTTTTGCATGAAATAAGCATATTTTTAAGCTTTTAGGCATGTGTGTACTTGTTTTGGGGTTATGACTTTGCTACTTCAGATTACTTCATTTTAAGAGTTCCACTAATTACTACATAATATACTAAGGTGTATATATTTTTCTTAAATTCAAATCAGTTTTAATTTTTTTATTTTTTAGTTTTCTTTTTTATTCCAGTCCACAGACATCCTCGACATTACAGCATATCAGCTTCTATGTATTTTTACGATGCATGGTTAAATATTCTTTGACAAGTTTTGTGACCTTTTCATTAAATAAATTATGAATATCCTTTGTCATGTCTTGTAACTTTTTCAGCCATAAACTTTGAATGAAAATGCTTATGAAAAGCAAATACTGATGTCTTTGACATGCATGAAATAAAATCTTAAGAATGAAAGAATCATTCATAATTTACTATCAATCAAATTTTGACTACAGAAATTCTTTCTTTACAACAAATGTGTATGATTGCAGTACAGTATAAATGATGAAAACCATGCTAAATGGTCTGCACTCACAATATGTACCAATATTATCATGTATTAACCACAACATACAAACGAAGAGGAACGAAATAAAAATAAAACAAAAAACATAATAGCTTTGCTTAAAGAATCACACCACAGAGCTGATATTATCTTCTACTTAGGTCGTTTGAATGATTTATTCACTGTTTTTTCTTCCACAGATTGAGAGGGAAAGTTTAAAACAAGGAAATCTTTCATTTTAAGATTAAATTTTGATAGAATGCCTGATAATAACAACAAATACTGTAATTAAACTAACCTGTTTGTAAAAATATCAATTAAAACACCTGTTTGCATTTAATTCGACGAAACATTCTTAAAAACTTCTTTTCATTCTCCATCCTTTCTTCTCGGGGGCTCTTTTGTAATTTGAGGTAGAAAGAATCTTCAGATTGAAAATAAGTCGTTCGTAAAAGAAATTTTACGGCAATCAGTAGCTCGTACGTAGAACGCGCACCTGCAAACAATCACAGGAATATTACGGAATATGAAATATTGCTGAATTTTATGAGGAGAGGGGGTGTTTTTTATTCAGGAAAATATAATAACAGACTTCCTATCTTTATGTTCAGCACAACATACATGTATGGTATAATATAAACTGAATTTATAGTAGAGGGTATTCAATGTTTTGTAGTTGAAAATGGAATTTATTTCATGAGTGTGACAAGATTTTATTCATATTTTCACGAGTGCAAAGCACGAATGAATTTTATTAAAAGAAAACTGTCTCACGTGTGAAATGAATTCCATATTCGACTAAAAAATCATTGAATTTTCTCTTTATTACATTTCTTTTTGATTTTTTTTTATATATCTTCTTTTTGATATCGTTCTGATATCCTTTTACATTGATAAGATATCAGTTTATTTAAAAATGTGTCAGGTGCTGTGTGTGCTGCATTTTCTGGATGACAAAATATTCTAATTTAGTTCTGAGAGTACTTTTAGACCTACTTTCTGCACATGCACAAACAAGTCTGATAAGAATGAATAGTATTATGTGATGTATGTGCTGCATGTGATATTTATTTACTGGATGAATTATCAAATTAAAGCAATTTGATCACATTTATATTTATTGGATATAGTTTTTACAATGACCTACCTTGCATAAATGATACCAATATAAGGATCCAATTACTTTGCTTCAGGTGCTGGAATGTTTAGTTTTTTTAAGCTAGTATAAATTCCTTGACGACCAAACTTTCATAGACATAGCATTTGGGGATGCATATCAGTAATAATACTTCAGATACTGAGTGTGACCTAATGTTTTCAAGAAAAATAATGAGTTAGGTTGAAATTTCTTTAGGTTTATTTCTATTAAAGCGATTCCTATAAAAATGCAGGCTAAGTTATTTAGTCAATAATAAGCACATGTAGTACATTATATCGGTTATCTTACTTCTGGGTTTGAACTATGGTCAAGCCCATTCACCAGCTTCCATTATATTTCATTAGGCATCAGGTTCAACACCTGGAAATGAGAAGTATAAAAACCTACCTGGGGAGAACATGAGCTGGTATCTAATGACTATGATTGGAAAAGGAAAGCAGTGGATACATGTATAACTGGCTACATTAGAACGGTATACAACTGAATCTGCATAGCTAGTACCTGGTAGATGGTCCAGGGTTCAAATCCTATAATCACTTCCTACTTTTTCTAATATGCACTCTTTCTCTATACTTGCACTAGTCCAGAAGCAGGGCATTTGAGAAGGTCTCAAAAGTCTGTTCTATTTTATTACCAGCATTTTTGCCAACAGAAAGATTGGAAACTTCTGTCAAACAGCAGAAGAGAAAACAAGAGGCCCATGGGCCACAACCCTCACCTGAGTCACTTTGGTCCTGGTGTTTTTCATCAACAGATTTTTTTTTCATTAAATTTTCCTCTTTAAGGTATCACTCATGATATGAGTTATATCAAGGATTTTAAAATTGGGGATCAGCATGCATCTTACTGAGCAATAGTACAATTAACTTGACCTTTTTGCACTTAAATTGCAACTTTTAGGTTAATCACTTTAACCTTAATCATACTTTACCAAATGTAATCAAGAAAATATATAAAATCTTATTTCATGTAAAATAGTTTGAATAATATTTACTATGAAAAATCCTGCAAATTAATGGACTTTAAGTATTGTGTGACTTTTTTGCATTAAAAAGAATAACATATTTGGGGGTATTAAAAATCTAGATAAGCAATAATATATTTTCTTGTATCAAGCTTTTTATGACTAAAGTGCTGATAGGTTGAATGTATCGTATAATATAAAATAATGAAAGAAAAAATTTGGGTCAGTGATGTAAATTTTGATATATATAGGTCAAAATATGTGATTTTTCAGACGAAAAACAATGTAAATTTTATCTTGACTTCTTAAATATATCATTCTTCATTTTTTTGGCAAAGTCTGTTGAGTGAATGTGTAAAATTTGTTTAAAAAATATTACTTGAAACCTATCTTTAATATTCCTAGCATTTAATAACGTCGAAAAAAATTCTCTGAGTAAAAATATATAGGGGTAAAGTTCCAAGATATTAAATCAAAGAAATATGTACAGTGTAGTTTCTTCTAAATATCCTCCCATGACCACAAGAAATAGTCCCCCCCCCCCTTAAATCTTGTTTCTTTACAAATTTGTGAGCAGTTCTTAAATTGAATATTATATAATTTGCACTGTTTAATTTCAAATATGTCATAAAAATTGAATTGTAATAAAATAATTTTGAAGTTAGAGGTTCTGACCAAACTTTTCTCAGAAGTTGAAGAGTGACAATATATACCTTAATTTCATAAAAATTTTACTCCATACTGTTGATCATTCTAGCCCTATAATGAATTCACACAACAATGGGATGCTTCAATATCAATATGATCACCATGGCCCTGATGTTTGGGAGTTTTTTTTCTTACACATGCATTATGTACAATTTTGATCTTGGAGTTTGGTCCAACCCTAATCACAGGGCTCATAATTAAAAATAAATGATTCCACATAACTTAAGTTTGTTTTGCTTTTCAATATCTTGCCACTTTTGAGAAAATTCTTCCTATATACTTTCTTGTATAACTCTGATACCCTATTGTTGCCTCAATCTATTCCCAAGGTTCCTGATCTGAACCAACTTGAATTTAAACTACCTGAGGATGCTTGCATATCAATATGACTGACTTAGCAGTTCATAAGAAGAATTTTAAAGATTTTTCATATATATATTCCTGTATATTCTTTGTATAATTGATCCCCCGTTGTGGTGCCACCTTACCCCCAAGATCATGATTTGAACATACCTGAATCTACACAATGTAATGACGCTTTCACATAAGTTTTATCTTTTCAGGCCCAGTGGTTCTTGAGAAGAAGATTTTTAAAAGATGCCATTAAATTTTCATTATTCTTAATTACCTCCCATTGAAAGAGGATGTGCCCCTCATTTGAACAAAATTGAATTCCCTTGACCCAAGGATGCCCCGTGCCAAGTTTAGTTGAAATTGGTCCAAGGGTTCTGGAGAAGATGATAATTGTGAAAAATACTGGTAGATGACAATAATGACAACAGCAACAGACAAATTTTGATAAGAAAAGCTCACTTCAGCCTTCAGCTCAGGTAAGCTAAAAAGCATTTAACCACATACACTATGAAGGAAAATGTTACTACATGCATATTTAATTTTATTAATACACAATGTAGAGTGTGTATGAATTGACAACACTTTCATATGATCCAGCAAACTAACTGTATATAAATCAATACTGAACAAGGCCCTGAAAAATCGGAAAAAAAATAAAACAGACGGAGGAGAAAAATGATTTATTGTCATAAAAGATTCCACTCAAATGACAAATAAATCAATGTGATCATATGACACACAGCTATATATTTCTATGTACAAAGTCACACCCATGTTACATGTAAAATTTGAGTTAGTCTAGTCATAACATCATACAAGCACTGTATTCAAAACCAGTTAAGGAAAATAAAAACAGCAACCTTCATGTACTGAACAGACTTTCTGCATTCATTTTACAATGACTGAAAAATATAAAAAAAGGAATATGTTTTGCTTAAATTTTATGTTTTAATTTCAAGTCAATACAACTTGTTACTTATTTTTTTTTAAATGCACTAAAGGGTAGCATGCACATTACTTCAAAGCTAGCTACCAAAAGAATCTTCAACACACTACACTAGTAAATGGTGATTCTTGGATTTTATATGAAAAAAAAATGCATAAAAAAGACAATTTGCCATAAAACTGCATTATCTCATTCACTACACGAGATCAATAAAGTGAAGGTCTAAAGCAACCAAAAAAACTATTTTAAAAAATCAAACTTTATCACTCTAGAACTTTACATAGTAGACATAATGCTACACGATTTTAGACACTAAATATTTATGATTAGGTGTTTAAAGGTTTCTATATCTTGAGCTAAGAATCTTTCCGTGGTCATTAGTTGGTTCTCTGTGCGTTTAAGTTATCGGGTATCATACATTTATTCGGTAAATAATGTTAAAACCTACACAAATTGAAGGAGTCTTGCTAATAATTGGTGGCACTTCCAAGATTTCAACCTTATATCACTAAAGATGAACAATTATCAAGCAATGTCAGAAATATATTGTACATTTATTGATTAAACATCATGACAAAATCACATTAAGAAAATGTGTAATGTTTTTGTTCATACTTGGTAAATCAAAGTTTCTAAACCTACAAAAAAGTGTTAGGTGACTAGAAAGAATGAATAAGAAGAGGAAATGTGGGACTCAAGTAGAAAGTGCATTATAAATTTAGTAAAATATTAATATGTATTCTCAATATTCATTCTGGTCATGGAAAATTCATTCCTTATGAGATGTACGAAGAATGTCTGTCTAGTTTTTTTTTTGTTTTTGTTTTATTTTTTTAAACATACAATGTTGTATATCCTGAAGATGTCTCGATCACCTTTTCTCCCTACATACACAAAGTGTGACTATCAGGAGATTACTGCTGTGTTAACACTTGACACGACCAATTCTAACAACCTTTTTGGGAAGATGATACGATGAGAAACCTATCAAAATCTACCATAAACTACAAAAAAGTTATCATTCTAGATGTTAATGTTACACTCAATAATACATGTATAGTCAAATTTGTATCCCATATAAACATGCACAAATGAATGTAGAAAAATTCGTGTTTTAGTTCTAGCATTCCTACAGTATTTATTTTTAGGTAATGATCAAGAAGCAGTGACAAGCAGTAATATGCTCTAACCACCAGGGAATTTACAGATGAAGTAACGATAGGTTATATAACCTGGAGTATTATTTAAAAAAAAATAAAACTGAGGGGAAAAACACACAGTGATGAAATCATGTACATGTCATGAGGTTGGGTGGTGGTCTAACACATTTTATAGAGATGCGAAGATGAAACTGATTAATAAATATCTGTCTAATTAATTAAGTTCAAATTTTATGAAAACTTCTCCCAGTGACATTTAGGTGGGGGAAAATGCACACTCTTTTTAAAACTGTAACAAACTGAAAGTTTAATGAAGTCTAGAAAAAGAAATGTTGGCATGTATCTTCCGATGTACACAGACTGACAGCTCAAAGAAGTTCAGTACACATACAAACTGAAAGATGGGCTGAACAATTGAATTCAATCTTCTTATAAATGAAATTTTCAACAAAAAAAATAATTTTTTAAGAACTTCATGTTTCATTTCTCTCTGAGAAACTAAGATTAAAATGGTCCCCAAAATGTAATTATGTTAGTCAGATTATTGAAAAGAAAAAAAAAACAGCTGAAAAATATCACATAATATGCAACTGACTTCAAATAAACCATTGGTGAAATATAACAATAAATAGTTTGTGCAACAATAAACAATATCACAACAAAAGGGAAACTTTAACATCAGACTACGGACCCTCTCAGAATATACAAACATGACTTTGAATTATTAAAAACCTTATTCTATTTAGTTCTTGTTTTAAGGGGGGGGAGGGGGCTTTACCTGGTAATTGACTACAGAACTGTGCATCTACATGAATCTTTTAAGTGTGTGAATTAAAAAAAGTTACTTTGTCATTTGTGAATACATGTACATGTAGTTCTATATAAATCACTGTAACAGTCTATTCTTCACATTTCAAGATTTCAAGAACAAAATAATTATTGCCTCTTATGTTTCTTTTAATTTCTGTCAACATGTATAAAATGTATCTTTCTTCAAAACCCAGGTTTATTTTAGGAGAAAAATTGAGGTATTCTGTAACCAAGACAACTAAGTAATTTAAACCATATCTTTTCCACAAATGCCTTTCACTCAAGTTACAAACCATGTTGGAGTCCTATCAAACTAGCATGAAAAGAATGCACAGTTAAGAATGAATAATTCATTATATTAACAAGAAAATTAAACCTATTCCCAGCTATTTATGCTTTTTCTGAGCTATCTGAAACTTACATACATCAATCAGAAAAATAAATTTACATCAAAAAAGGGAAACAACTTGGCAGAAATATCATACATCAAATACATATATGTATCCAAATAAAGATATCATATACAAACAAAAATAAGTATACAATCATGTATGTATATATATATATATATAAATAATTCATGGATGAAAAAAGAATTGTTACGGAGCATGTTAGTCCAACTTGGTATTTACAAGAAGAAAAATGTTATTTTAAGTGGGTCGTCCTCAACTCATCCTTGTGAACTAGGATCACACTGTAAAAGACGAACAATGGAAGGGTCGCTTTTTGCTCCTTCAATAAATTCTGTCAATGACAGCTGTCCGTCAAGATTCTTGTCCATCTGTCGAAAAATCTTTTCTGTCCTTTTCTCAGGTGTGGCTTCGTCCTCCGGCATCTTCATAACTGTTCCTACCATTTTGTAAATGGCCTAAAAGTAAAAAAGAAAAATTAAACTTGATTATCTTATTTCTTATGTTCTCTTTCATGTCTTTCGGACATAAAGAGCATCGGTATCAAAACACATAACCATGCTTTATTATTTTAATCCTGCTCTTTTCAAATTTCTTTTGCAGACTCGTTTACATCATTATGATCAACCCTTTGATGTTGACAAAAACAAAACAACTGGCGGTAGAAACCATAAAGTGATGAAAATTGTTACTGAAGAAAATTCAGCTCAGGGATTCCATTTCACATATGAGACTTCCTCAATCCACAACATTCTTTTCTTCATCACGTCAATTTATCCTGAGCTTCTTGACAATTTTAATTTAAAATTCTTTAGTATTCTAATGATAGAATATTTTACCTCTTTGAATTGCCAAGAATGATTGCATGCCGCTTTTATTTTTGCTCTTAAGAGAAATACTAAATTGTCATAAGAGTTATATTCTACGAACAAATGGTCAAAACAGTTGGAGAAGAATTGAGAGGTTATGGGGAATGATTCATCTGGATCATTTACAATAAATCAGAGCTGTCTAATCGACTTTATACACTTGTATATCGGAAATGCTGCATAAATAAATTTTACAATTTTTATAGAAAATTTTGCCTTATGTATTCAGAAACATGCTGTTTTTCAGATATCTACAATTTGCACATATTATCATTTTGTTAATGCTAGATAAGTAATATGCAAACCTTATGACCTATATCATATTAAATTGACTATGGTTCGGGGACATATTGTACTCTCAATTCAAAAATGCAACCTTATGAAACACAGTGTGTGTTACGCAGTTACATACGCTACAAACATAAATAACAGAAAAGGGCAAGCAGTTCTGATTTGCGTTAAAGCCTCTTAAATAGACCAATAGATGATTTGTTGGCATGATTAGTGTTTCAGGTCACGATTCCTTCATTCACCTCATGTCTGACAGCATCTGGCTTAGCTTCAACAGATAATGAAAATTAAATTGACATTTCTAGTCTATTGTTACCAACTGAATGACAATATGGAAACACAGGCAAAATCCTGGGAGGCGGCTGATGTTACAGCACCCCAGGGAAATTTCCCTTGCCCAACTATAAACAACATTTTATAACTGACAAGTGCTTTTGACTTTTTCTGGAAAGTAGTTTATAGTTTCTAAGAAAAGTTGGATCCATGCAGGGAGAATCGTGACATAATGCAGTAGTCAAGAGTCTAGATTTAAAAGATCAACCCCAAAAAAACAATCAGTCTTGGAGCAATCACATGTAATGGAAGCAATTACTGACATAAAATTTACATGTATTATTATCATTAGCCCCCCCAAAAGCCTTTAAACCCTTTTTATACAAGTCCTACATGCAACGTTAATACAAATAACAAAGGGATCTGTTTGCAAGTAAGCTTATTGAAGTCTTCAATAAAGTTACTATTACAACACAAGAGGAAAATCCATTTAGCTTTTGTGTATTGTTGATAGAATTATTGCATTTTTAACATATTGCTTGTTTTTGCTCATCTCCTTATCAAACAGCATACATACAATATCTACATTTGGTTTTCTATAGAGAAAAGGCTCTAATACATGATGGACCTCTCTGCACACTTCCTGACTTTCTCTATACTTTTTGTAGAAATCTACTTAGTCTGTGCAAGTACGATGATATTTGCCAATTTTATGCAAACCAAATAAAAAGTAGTAAGTATGCATTATGCATACAAAATCATGGAAAATCACTAGTACACTATAAACATACTAGAAACAAGCAAAATTTCCCCCTTTTATTGTATGGATTTATACTCAAAGGGCAACATTTCTTGGGGACTTTTAGGTATTAAAAAAGAAATACAAATGTAATTGCACTCACCGTCACAATTTCTAACATCTCTTGTTTTGAAATGAATCCATTTCCATCCAAATCATACATGCTAAAAGCCCATCGTAATTTCTGTTCTAATTTTCCTCTCGATGTTACACTTAAAGCACATATAAATTCTCGGAAGTCTATCGTTCCATCACCGTTCTGGTCAAAGGTCCGAAATACATGTTCAGCAAATTTCGATGCATCACCATAAGGGAAGAAATTTCCATAGATTTTCTTGAATTCCTCCACCGATAAATGGCCACTGGGACAGTCTTTAATGAAACCTTTGTACCATTCTTGTAGTTCGTCTTCACTGAATTCTGTCTGACTCCGTAGGTCTGCCAGAATCTCTGGTTTCAGCTTACTATTCTGTTTTCCCATGATGCCAAACTCCTGCTGCACTGGGATACCAGTAAATTACCTGGAAAAAAATCTACAGCATTTCAATGTTTGTCAAACCCAAATTTTTTATTGGGTTGTATATCTTCTTTGACATACAACCATATATTCTTTTTACTGGAGTTTAAAATTAAAAAACAACCCTTA
Source organism: Saccostrea echinata (assembly GCF_033153115.1). Lineage (NCBI taxonomy): Eukaryota > Metazoa > Mollusca > Bivalvia > Ostreida > Ostreidae > Saccostrea > Saccostrea echinata. Next base: position 1,439,197 of record NW_026889786.1, read on the forward strand.
GGATTCACCACAGCATTTTTTTTTTAAAGTCTTTATCAATTTCTTCAAAATGTATGCCAGATGAAATCCATCCCTTTGAAGAAGACAAGTAAAACTAACAAATGGACAAGTACAACTTTCATAATCTACAATTCATTCAATGTTTCCTGACCCTTAGTAAGTCAAGTATATGAAAGAAGTTTCATAATGTGTCAAAATCTTCAAGCATTGCCACTGCATTATCAAAATTCTTCCACATACAGAGAAATATCAAATATCATCACATGCTTACAAGAGTTTTCCCCAGAGACAGTCCAAGGTATTCACCTGTTCTGCTGAATCAAATGGAATTATTTTATGTATGTGTAGTTATTTTATTGATTTAATGCTTTGTTATATACTACAGATCGAAAAAAGACCATGGCATTGAGAACAAAATGCCTTTTGTTGTGAAGTAATTAAATCTGAAAATATTGTGATTGTGTTCTACATTACAAAAATAATACTTCAACAGTGAATTCCCAATGGAAAACAAATGTCTGTCTTAAGGTCTAAAAACACCAAATTGTTTACAATGCTGGTTTCTCAGGGGCAAGTCCACCACAAAATTTACCATATATATGCTCTTAATTACTCAAAAAAAATCTCAGGTTGAAAAATTCAGATTCAGATTTAGATACTTGCATCCATATATTCAACTTAACCTACTTTCATGCACAATGGTACCACATACCATTTCATTCTGTCAATAGCATTAATTAGGACAGCTATTTGTTCTTTTAACTATTCTTTTCAAGTTAAACAAACAACGCTGCATCATGGCATTTCCAGTTTGTGTATATAGATTCCAAATTGACAATATAAATGAACTTAGCAGAAGCCAATAACAAGCCGCTGAATTATGTACATGTATGTGAAAAATCAATATAAAATGGTGCAATTATGTTCTAATAACTGCCTTGTTTGCATTGTAGAAAAGGGCCTCCTGAAGGTATAAACAGTAGGAGAAATGATAATGATAGAAAAGATAAATAAAGTATCATACAGCTCTGAGCTGCAAATGAGGCTGGGTTCATTGTCTTAACTATATCATATACAGGGACCAGGAAGTAGATTAGAAATGGTGGGAAATGAGGGAGCAAGGGATCGTTTGGACAAAAAATAAGGATATCTTAAACTTGCATGCACATTTTAAGCATTAATTTAAATAAATTAACTAGTCTGAAATATTTCATCTTTCATGTAGAGTGAATTTTACATTTCCCTATCCACATTAATAGCATGGAAAATATCAGCCTCACTTCTAATGCCAAAAAAAATTGTTGGTTGCAATGTGGCAATGTCGTTGACTTTTGAGCAGGATACAGTGATGAGGTAATTAAGTTTCAATAATTATCATCTCTTGGTCAACACTATGAAATTATAGAAGTTAATGGTATGTTAACTGCCAGCTTAAGAAACAAGCTATCATGCAGGATAGTCTATAAGTGATTAAAGCTAACAATCATAGCAGAATTATACCTCATATCAAGCCCTTCATGAGACATAAATTGAACCTATTACCCTTATATTTCAATAATTTTTTTTCCTCAAGATTACTAATGTCACAATTATCTCCATCAGAAGAAGCCCTTTAAACCTATATGTTATGTGTTATTTATGGCATACATGTATACAGAATTGCAGTATACAAAGTAATGCTAATTTGGAATTGTAGCTTCTCATCTGTTTTTTTCCCCTTGTTTTCCAAGGCATTTAAAATATTCTTCCAAAAGAATCAAAACACATTGGACTATGGTGCTATGCCTCATTTCAACAAGAGGCCCATGGGCCACATCGCTCACCTTAGCAAAGCAGAAATCAGTTCAATATTGAAAAGTTTAAATGTAAAAGTGGCTCAAGGGGAGAGGAGGGATGTTATGATCAGAACAAACTTGAATCTACACTACCTGGGGATGCTTCCATATATATATGACCAATCATGGCTTTGCTGTTCTTGAGAAGATTTTTAAAGATTTTTTCCTATGTACTTTGATTGCCAACTGTGGCCCCACCCTACCCCAGGGGTTATGATTTGAACAAACTTAAATCTACACTACCTGGGGACGCTTCCATATAAATATGACGAATCATGGCTTTGCTGTTCTTGAGAAAAGAGCTAGGTTCACTTTATGCATAAAATGGCCCTGTAGATATACCAATTTATTGACTAATACCCCATGTACCATTTTCAACATTATTATAAAGTAGAGACTTAGTTCTTTCAGTTTATTCAACAGAATTTCCTTTGAAGAGTCCAGGCATTGAAAACAGGTTGTGTGAAACTGCAATGTTATTGAATTTTGCAGAAAACAGGTGTTTTTGAGAACCTTCAGCAAAGAATAAAAATATGAGCACACCCCTCGATCCAAAAATTAAAATATGTTTTATAATCTTCATTAACAGTTCTTTTATAATATATTTACAAATTTTGGATCGGAGGTTGTGCTGTATATGAAATATTGAAAAATGGCATCATATTTTAGCAATGTTTGAAGAAATATTCAGGATATGTGAATAATGATGCTATTCATGACGTCATAATGCATTAACTAGAAAGAAAATTACGTCATTTTCAGTCGATATTCATTCACCAAGTGCTTAAGTATTATTTATTGCCTTGTTGCCTGAAACTATACAGTTTTGAATTTTCAGAAATTCACAGGGCCAAAAAAGGCCCTAAGTGGCTCTTGCTCTTTTTAAAGATTTTTTCCTATATATTCCTATGTAAAACTTTGATTGCCCATTGTGACATCAACCCACATCCGGGGGTCATGATTTGAACAAATCTGAATCTACACTACCTCACAATGATTCCACATAAGTTTTATATTTTCTAGCACAGTGGTTCTTGAGAAGATTTTTAAATGATGCCATAATTTTTCACCAATTCATAATTATCTCCCTTTGGAAGAAGACGCGGCCCTTCATTTGATCAAACTTTTATCCCCTTTACTAAAGCATACTTTGTGGCAAGTTTGGTTGAAATTGGCCCAGTGGTTCTTGAGAAGAACATGAAAATGTGAAAGGTTTACAACAAAGATGACAATGACAACAGACAAAGGAAAAAATTCTCTTGAGCCTTCAGTTCAGGTGGGCTAATTAACAAAATTATGTAACCCTCTATTCTACGAAATCAGCTACATTATTAATGTAAAAATACCTACTTACTGAGGAATATAGCAGTAGCAACACACATTATTCTTTACAGAGGAGTACTGTATTGAGCTTTCACAGGTTCTGTATCAAAACCGATAATGATTCTGTTTACTTCTATACTAAGAATAACACAATATAATTATTATGTTTCTATAAAGACGAAGCTTAGCCTTTCTAGAGTCTTACCAACAACACTTCTTTGTTTCTAGTGTGAACTTTATACCTTATATACATATACATTGTGTACTTAGTTGTATGCAGTGGAATTGCAATCCTTGCAATACAAATCAATACCTCCTAAGTTTATCACTGAAGATCATTCAAATTACAATACCATGTTTGGTCAATGTTTACATCTATGCCTCAATATATTCCATTCTCTTGTCTTTCTCTGTTGATCTCGGCACAAAACACTGAATTCTAATTATGCCAGGTCTTTCCTTACGACCAATCTAACTCTTATAGTTGCAGGCAGAAAAAGAATTTGTTGGAAAATGATAACAGCACTCCTAGTTAAATAATTATAGACCTTACATGAAAATCAATCAGGAATACCTAACACACAGATATGACTGGTGACTAGAGGCTTACAGATAATTGACCGCATCAAAGCAACGGGACTCAAAATCTTCAGATTCGAGGCACAATGAATCAGAACAAATGACAACTAAAACTGGAAAAAACATTAAAGTGACAAAAGCAGTTCCGAATGTTAAATTTTCAGACTTCTGATGCATCAAAGTACTGCAGACATACAAGGAATTTTAAATTTGCTAACTTTAATAATAAAACAAAGGCATTTTTCCTCAGCAGAAAACTACTTTAAAATAGACATCCTAAAAAAAGTGATGAATTGTAATCTCTTTCTTTATTATGTATAAAAATTTATAACCAATTGAACTTTCTTGGCTTCAAATTTCAACTTTTTTCATCTTGAGGACATAGAACTTTCTCACAGTTTCTGACTTTATGCAGGCTTTTCTTTCAAATTCCAAATAACAAAATTTTCATTTTGTCAATGACTACATTTATGAAATGACACTGAATTTACAAAATATTGGTTATGCTCTGAAACAAGCACATATATTGTATAAGCTACATAGTTGGTCTTTCTCTCTCTCTCTACATGCAATTGCCCAACATCAAAGGTTAAGATGAAACACAAGAACACATCCTATTACAATTATTGTGATTGTTTCAAATTAGTAATAAACTTTTCATATGAAAGAAAATGTTAAATTAATGGAGACAGATGGACTACAAAATAAAGCCCAAGGGTACATTACTTTGCAGTATGTAGTACAAAATTTCAATCATTGAGTGATCATGCATGCACTTCTCCCATTTATATTGCCAAATTCTTCTTCAAAGGATGATGACTATGCACAAGAAGAACTATTAATATCTACTGAAAGGAAAAAGAAATGCAGGATAAACTTTTGAAGTGATTTTAAAAAAAATGTATGACCTTGATCTTTGACACCTTCCCTTCAAAATCAATAGGGGTCATGTTTTAGTGAAACTTAAAAAATTTAAACCATATACAAACTTGTGCTTATGACCTTTGGTCTCTGGTCACAAAATCAATAGGGGCCTTTCTTAAGGTATAGAAAGTCATCAACTAAGTTTCATTGCCAAAGCTCAAAAAGAACTAAAGTTAAAATCTTTGAACCATTATATGCAATATTTGAATTAATGACCTTGACCTTTGATATTTTGACCTAAAAATCAGTAGGGGTCTTCTTTAAGTGATAAAGAGTTATGCTTTAAAATTTTAAAAATTGCAAAAGTAAAACAACTTTCAAAGATATCACCTGGAAACTAAAGTGTACCATTGTAACCTTAAGTTTCATCACATAAGCTAAAAGAGAACTAAAGCTATCATCTGAAACCATTTATGCAAAATATGAATTTATGTCCTTGACCTTTGGACCTCAAAACTTAATAGTGATCTTCTTTAAATGTTATAAAGTATTCTATATATACATGTACATACAAGACTTTGTCAAAACTATTTCCCTTTTCCACTTGTGTTTCCATATCTAGTATGTAGTTTGTTCAAGGTTACATGGGCCAATTGCAAATTTGTTGAAATGATCAAACACCACATGAAGACATTGAAGGAAAACAATATAGGCTAGACTTGTTGAAGGGTTGATAAAACAAAAACATAAGAAAGAACATTATAACCTAAGGCTTCATTTATAATATCCACAGAGTCTGAGAGCCAATGCACCCCCTTCCAACATGATGACAATATATTGGTCTATTCAGTTTTTTGCTCAAAAATGCAACACCAAAACCTTATGTTCAAGCCATGCACAAAGCTTGGACTGAATAAATGGCTCACCACCCAAAATGGCAGTATAAACATGCGAGGTTTTCGATGTTCTTCCTTCAGACCCAGGAGGGCTATTAACAACGGTTTTAAGGAATGTTTTGTAGTGGAAATAATCAAAGAATATGTTAAGAACACGGTTAGTAATATTTTGAGATGGCAGCTTAAATGTGCAGCAAAATAAATCGAGAAACAGCACACATTTTTTGTGCGCAATAAGTACACTTTTTTCAATGGGTGGCACTGTAGCTCTCAGGTTGTCCATCCCAATACTTTCAATCCAGCCAGCTAGGGATCTGCATGCAGCTACAACTGAAGCATGACTATATATGCATCCTAAGGTGCAGCACTGACTTTGGAAATTGACATACTCTAAAACATTTATCTGATCACTCATTCAAAAAATGTAGGTCACATGCAGAATCTGTATCTTGATCCATGGTGTCAGTACCATGCAAGTTTGATCTGCATGAAATTTTACTTACTTGGGAATAAACTTGCTAAAAGGCTTAATCAGATCTCAGAAAATGTAGATCACTTACAGCATCATAAAAGTATCACAATTCTTAATTCTGAAAATGTATGACATTCTTTTAAAAGGAAACACACTCTTCTGAGCCCCCTGAAGAGCCTTTGGGGCAGTGATCAAAAATTCTGAAATTTTATTGCACATATGCAGGACATGGCCAATCATATGGAAAACATATATTTATACTACTTGAAATATAGGAGGAGTTCCACAAAGCTACTTTTTCATATCAATCTTTTTAAACCCTGGGAGCCTATATTAAAGTTCCCAAACCCATTTGTACATGACATGACATGTCAATTATATATTTATCATATAGAAATGTAAATATAAGGAATAATTATCAAGTTTGGGGGTCTACAGGGATTATAAATCAATTGGAGAACATAGTAATTCTTGTATAAGCACCAGAGTCAATAAGAAAACTTGATAATTCTTGTTCAAATGCATTCATAAAAGAATTACCACATTATCATTCCAATAGATCCAGTCAAGACAATTATTCCATAAATAACATCTCAAACAGCTGATCTTCACCTACACTGCTGAAACCCTCTTTTTATCAATGAATACCCACCAACTGCAAGGTAGCAACATTCCATTCACAAAGTTCTTGAATTTTCCATTATTACAAAGATCACGTTGACTTTCAGCCACTGCATGAAAATTTAGTCCTAATACAATGAACCTACTACTATGCAGAAAATGATACATGTATAAACTAATTAAAAGTTATTTTTTTATAAATAAAGTCTTAAAACTCTAATGAATTACATACAAAATCCCTAGTACTTACTAGTAAATCTTCCACAGTGTGTGTCTACAGTTAATGAACTCACCAAAATTCACAATCCATTGTTTGACTACCCATTTGAGCTGATAATGATTTAATAATCATATTATTTTCAAGCTTTCAAATCATGAACAAACAAACGTATGTCAATATCTCAGTGCAAGTCTGAATTTATTTTCCACATTTCCTATGAATCGATATACCAAAATACCCATGTAATAGAGAAATTAACTAAATGAGTCGATAAAACATTTTCTGGTCCATCTGTTTGGTAGAGAGCAAACATTTTATGTTGAAACTTTACATTTTCATTCAGTTTAAATCTGTTGATATAAAAGAGCGTGACAACAATGGATTACTTTTCATCTTACCTTGTAGAAAGAACAGACGAGGATTTAAATTTGTGTAAGCTATGGTCATAAAATTTAGTAATCCTTTGCTTCTTGCACGACAAACCAAACGAACACAGAAATCCGTTGAGATTTCTGACAAGAAATATAACAGAAACTCCAGGGGGGTCGTAATGGGTGACACTTCTCTCTCCCTAGCAGTATATCTCCTTAAGAACTCACTGTAAAGTCAAATCCTGTAGCCTATACCATACTGTTCTCCTTAGGTGTAATATAACTTCCATGTAGCAAAATAAAAAGTCCAGAGAGAGATCTGTCCTCCTCTTGTCTTTTTCACATACACAATCGTTGTCAGCCTTGGCTTGTTGCTAATGTCATATTTTCTCTGCAGTCACCATCCAATCAATACTTGGATAAATATGTACAACTTTGTGTAGAATGAAGGTCTGGCAGCAAAACAGATGTAGTGGTTCTGTTTTCACTACCACATATAACATCATCAATGAGTGATATAAGATTGGCAACTAAAGCTCATATAATTAACACACTGAAGGGGGGAGGGGGAGAGGGGGTCAAGTAGCACTGTGACAGCTGAGCGAATTGAGGATACTAAATTACCAATACCTTATGATTCTTATGGTCTCTGTTTTATTCTTAAGATATACAATACCCTTATTGATAATACACATCCTGGTTTTCATTTTCAATATACATGTACTACCCACACTAACATCTCAACCATACAAGCTGATATGTTCCTCTAGACTGGATTCAGCAATAAAATATCCCTTTTTATGTGTGCCAGCTTCTGAATTTTTCAGAATTTATGAGCTGTTTAGATTTATTATCCTCTTCTAAAAAGGTCATCTCTCTCATACAAGGAATTCAACCTAATCTTGCTGAACAACACAGCATTGACTTCTGAGTCTCATTTTACATACTCCATAGGAACTTGTGTATTGATTTCATATTCTGCATCAAAATAAATAATTTTTTACTTTCTTAAAGTGCTTCTTATGCATTCGGATGAAATAAATTTGTAATGGAAAACCACTTTTTTCATATTTTTACTACAGCACATTTTCTCTATTAATGGGAAATTCTTTATAGCAGATATACAATCAAGTTAGCTCTGTATAACACAATAAAGAATGGCTCTACGTTTAAAACAATAAACACTTCAAGTTGCTATTTCAGTCTCATCCTCAGTAAATAAACTGCTTCAAACAGTAGCAGATAATCAAATTCAGCACAACAATTGAATCTATCAAGGAGCACAGCATTAAAAATGACCCAGATTCACAAATAAGTAAGCTCCTGAAATTTCCTGCTGAAACTTGAATATATAAGTATAGAAGATTTTCATTAAAAATAAGCCCTCCTGTCCCAGAAGAAATTAGCATTAATGTGGTCCTTAATATTAATAGTAACTCATTCATTCTGTTGAGTTTTAGTTTCCATCATTTCCATCAATTCTTCCTGCATTTCTAAATAATAAATGAAACCTTTCAAACCCTTTATGAGATCTCCATAGTGCAATTTGAATCAAGAGAAAAATGTTGGAGCATGACACAAAATGTAGGAGTGAAAAAAAGGCTTCTTTGTACCTCGATCTGTACTTTTTTGGACAGAAAGTGAAAAAAAAATATTTCTGTTAAATGTAATTTCCCTTGTGATGCCAACTAGATGAGTAATATTTTTGCTTCCCTTAAAAAAAAACCATTTATACAATATCATACTACGTATATTTGAATGCCTCAGCTCCTGTGAGATGTTTTGGAGCAGTGCAGCTATATATTAATATATACATGATATATATTTTTTTTGTGATGCCACCTCATGCTAATAATACCAATGTGTCTACCCCATAAAGATACTCCAATAATATATATCATTCTATGTTTAAATGCCTTGTAAGATGTTTTTTACCCTGTAGGATATTTTAGAGCAGTACAGTATTCATGCTTCTTTAATTACGTCAAAATAAACAGTGTGATTTATGAGGCGTTAATCATTCTGATATTTCATACTTATACAGCTCCTTGTGGTGATATATATTACATCATCAAATAGTCTCATCAGGAATTCTGACATCATTAGCTACATCATCATTTATTCATATCAATGGAACTTTTTACGTAAACAAAACATTGCCTAAGGGCCTTATGTTTCAGCACAGTAGTAAGTACTAGTACATCAAAATAGTAATTCAACTTAAAAACCTTACACAAAATATACTCTTTTAAAGAAGATATACCCATAATCTACAACCACAAAATATAACTTTCATTATATAAACCCACACTTTCCAAGAGTGTTTCAAACAAAATAAACTTTTTTCATTGGATAAATTAACAATTTAACATAAAATTGTTAAAAAATACTAATAAATCTGCCTGCATTCTGGTTAATGTACCTACAGTCATACAGGTAATTCCCTGACCACTGGCTTTTCTCATTCACTGACATTCCCTCTACACTGATAATATGCTTTAATCAAGCCCGATATTTCATAACCCTTAACAAGGGGCCATAACACTCTCAAAGTATGTTTGCTGAGCTTGGGTAAATCTATATTAGGATTGCCAGTAAATCATCGTGACTTCTGCAAGCATGGACAGAGAGATTATTAATCTTTTAAGTACCTAAATCATTCAAGGTTCGAAGATATGTAATTATACTGAATGTTTCACCTGAAATTTCATTTCCTGCATATACAATCATTAAACCTTAATTTCAAATCATTCAGTGGGTTTTTTCCCCTCCAAACCATTCCATTCTTTCCACTTTTGTCTCCCGTACACTCCTACTATCCCCCTTTATATTTAATCAATTTGATGCAAATCCCCAGCCACTATAAGGAATCAATATCTTAAACGTGAAGGGAATAACTGATTAATTTTCCACTTCTTCAGTCTGCATAAAACAAATCATCAAAGGACGAATGCACCAGAGAATCCCCAACACTGTCGTCATCAGCTATTGCTAGAAATATCATAGTGGTGGTCAATTTCACACCCATGATTTATGTCTCGTACCACTATCAACTGGCGGCGTTAAGCTAGCATCCTAAGGAATTTTTTTTTAACCTTCATCTAACTGGTCTAACAGTCATGTGAGAAAACACAGACAACACACATACCATTCTATTTCTTTATATATTTTTTTCTGAAATTTAGGAAAAAGGGACACAATTCCATCATGAGTTGTAAACAAAACCAAAAAAGAGGAAAAAAATTATCAAGAGTCAGACTGGTAAATACACTGAAGTACCGGTAGTATGAGAGAAAAAACTAGAAATATGTCCATAGGATACGAATGACCTGCTCAAACTACATTTGTATAGCAGCATAAAAAGAAGCTCGCCTGCTTCTTTGGTCTGAGATGAAAGAAGGAAAAGTTTTCAATTTTTTTTTCCAAAGAGAGAACTGATACTGTCAGTACAATTGTCCTATAATTATAATATATAATGTTGATTCCTCCCATCCATCATCTAACAGCTACATGTAAATGAAGTAAACAATGAACTTTTTTTCTTTGAAAAATCTAATTCTTGATTTGTTAGTAACAATCTTGAAATAATTTGTTTTTTTTAAATATGTTTCTTACAGTTAAATAACAGTCTTTAGCTCACTGCACTAAAACAAAAAAAATTGAGATGGACAACTAGAGAGGTTCATCCCAGTATTTTTAGACCATGCAGTTAGAGAACTCTTTCTTCATAGCAAAATGCATGGTTTGTCTGCTAGATGCTCAGAAATAATGAACATCATCTGACATTTTCTCCATGCTTGGTTTGGTTATTTGATATAATTTGTTCATCACAGTTGTTTCCTGTCACCATGTTTAAATAGCTAAAGAATGCGAAAAAAAAATGTAGAGACAGAGACTGTCAATGACAACAAGAAATGCTTTGAGTTATACTTGTAATGAAACTTGTGCAAGCTAATAGAAAGATGGAAGGGCAGTGAGCCATGATTCAGATACCAATATATACAAACTTATAGTGCATCAGACTGCATCCATGTGTAAGACAAAAACAGTTTCATTACAGGATCAAATATCTTTGCACAGATGCCTTGTGTCACATGACAATAATTTAATTCTTAACATTAAAAGTGAGCATACTTCTAGAGAGTCTGCAAACTTTATCTCCATCTATTTCTTTACTCAAAGCTGAAAGTATATCCATCTTTGATTTACCATATAACTGTACAGTAAAATGAGCCTTGACAATACATACATGTATGCTGATATTGCGGTGAACCTATAATTTATTTTGTGGTGCTATATCACTATGTTAAACTGATAAATGACAGGTAACACATTTTATTACACTTTACTATCTCCTTAAGTTTATGAATATAAGATTGAATGTCGGGGTAGAACCACATTAATGATAATAAGGCTGTCAGAGCATATAGATATATGATGAAATATAAAACTGTTTCTATATTTTACAATAAAATATGACAAATGAGAATATCAAGGGTATATATAGAACATATGCTCATAAACATTTAAAATGCAATTTCTTAATCAAAAGTCAGCAGATATGGCCTTCAGGATTGTTTTTCTCTAAGTTAACATTTTTCAGAGACATTAATAACAGAGATTTGCAATTGTTCGAAGTTTCGCGTTATCTGGCAGTCCCTATTGTTTACTATTTTTTCAAATCTTGTGCAATCTAAATGACATAAAACTTTAAAAATGATCAGGGATGAGAGAGTAAATATTTTTAATTTATTTTTACATTATAAGATAGAAAATAAACAGTTATTCTTAGAATAATACCAGGACAATCACATATTTCAGTAAACAAACATTTTAATGGTGAAGTTGCAAATCTCTGTCATTTATGTCTCTGCATTTTTTAAAAAATTGCAAATAAATGAGCAATCAATATATTCAGATGTGTAAATTAAAAAAATATGTATATTTTTATAAAATTGTCTGAGACTAAAACTTGCTTTAACTGGGATGTTTGGCCAATTTTTATACTATGCAAAGCAGAAAGCAAAGCGTTTGGTTGCCAGGAAGTAAAATATTTCACAATACTCTTTTTAACATTCAATACGTAACGTTATATGTTATAACAAAAGGTTGCCAAAACCATTTTCATCAATTTTTAAAAATACTGGAAGACCTTATTGCAGGAGGTGCAACACTGTGCATCTCAAAGGATTAAATTTAAAAAAAATAATGCAATAAAACAGCGCTTATCTATTTTACTATCTATATTCGTTAACTATTATATTCATAATAATTGTTTGATTTATGAAAAACGTAGGAAATTCGAACTAACCGACCCCCTATAAAGTTCTTGGTTCTTGTGTTGTAAGCTATGATTTTCTGTTTTAGATATGTACAAGTTTTCCAGCAAAGATAAAAACATTCAAAAATAAAGGAGTCAGTTATCGAGATTGAAAAAGAGAGACATCACTTCACATCGATTTCTCGTTTTTACCTGTGTCTATGTTGTTTTTGCTGGTTTCCGTTGACCCAATGAGGGGATTGGGTAAAACGGGACTCCTTGACGAATCTTAACAAGGGTAATTTTAGGACATGCATTCTTGTGCTTGAAAGTATTATCGTTCAAAGAGATATTAGCTAGTGTACGAAATAATTTACCTTGTTCGTACTTCTCATTCGCAAGACATCAATTTCAGAGATCAATAGACCTTGATGATTTTATGATCGTGTGTATTGATCCTTTCAAAGCAGAGGATATACATTAGTCCGAAATATCTGACGTTTTCCAGGTTTTTTCACGATTTTGATATTTTACGTACGTCCTGGCACGTAAAATATAAAAATAGTAAAAAAGCCAGGAAAACGTCAGATATTTCGGACTAAGGATATATGTGAACAATATAACCTGAAATAAAATGTTTAAATGCTGATTTTAATATATCAATCAGTATTTCTAGCAAATTCTCACTTAAAGTTTTGCAAATTTCATTTTTTTTATTCTTATTTTTATTTTAATTTATTAGAAATAAATGATCCATTTTTATAGGTTCATGGCAACGGCAGCTATTTTGGAGATTTAAACACCAGGATCTTGAAGAGGCATTTACACATCAGTAGTATGTACATGTAGTTTGAAATACAATTGGAGGTTAAAAAAATCATTTACAATAAAATTCTTTTATGTTTCCATGGATACAATCAAAAATTTGTCCAACCGATTACAATTACCAATATTTTTTTTCAGAAACCAGCTTGACCTGATCAAAAGAATAATATTTTAACGCTTCTAAAGAATTGGTTAAACGGTTATTGAGGAAAATGAGATTTAATGTTTTTTCCTATTTTCATACTTTGTATGTATTAATGGGACTTACCAACTGGTCGCCATTTTGAAGAAGGGACATGTAGCTTGTAACAATATGTTGCCCTCTCCCCCACCCTTCTTCGTACATAAGTACAGCCAAGATATTTTACGGGGGGCTGGCTCTGGGGGAAATCGCACTATATAACTATTACACAGAGTAGGACCCCCCCCCCCCGGAAAATCGAATCTGATGTGGGATTTCCGTAGGGGAAATCCCACTCTTAGAGTCATTTTTCGTGGGTGAAATTTGTTGGAGGAAATCCTATTTTAGGACCTATTTTCGGGGGGATCCTACTTCAGAGCCTATTTTCCGGGGGGGGGGGGGTAGAGGGGAAAGCCTATACTCTGCAAAACCCGGTATTGGAAAGCAAAAGCATTGTAAAGCAATTTGAGTTAAATGCTTATTGATCTTCACAAAGTATGTCGTACGAACGGACTACAAACTATTTTCCAGCATATGAAAAACCAAAAACTAAACAACGAATGAATTTTGTACAGTGTATGAAAATATTCATCAAATACAGCAGATCATTTTCAAAGAAATTGGGAAAATGATACTACATCTGTCATATAAAAATGTTTTATATTTGCAACTTTTGGTTTTTAGTCGTAAACTTAACTATATAATTTCACTTTAAAATAAACACAAATTAAAAAAAATGGTGCATTGTGGGGAAGGACAAGGGGGCAAAAATATAGAATGTACACCATAGTATTTGCAGAATTAATTCTCTGCTTGAGCGTTTAAAGTGGAATTAGGTAATTAAGGACACTTGATACTAATTAAAATAAGGAAAGAAAGAAATGAAAATGATAAATTAATAAATATATCGACTTATCTATCAAAATCAGTGCATGGATTTGCATATAAAATTAATGTAAAATTCCTTAAATATTTACATGTAGATTTCGTATGATGAAAATTCTTCACACTTTATATGACATTATTAAGATATTTGGATGGGAAAAAAATATGTGGAAATCAATTCATTTTACTTATTAAAAAAATAACAACAACAAACAACAAAAACAAATATATATTTTCATAATTTTCCTGGAAAAAAAGTTTATTTGTAGCAAGTTGTCTCAAACTGTTTGAACTCAGAGAGGTGCCGTTTTTATAATTGGCAACAACCAATATTGGATTCTGAATTGCGCGCTTCAGTCATAGATTAAGGAATAACTATCTAGTTTTTTGCTTTATGATGTGATCAAACGGTTTGCTTATAATAATTTCAATAAAATTATCATGTGAGAAAATATAACATCATCATAAAACTTAAAGACCAGACAGTTACTAGTATTCCTTATATTTACATTTTTACCTGATCCTCGATTCAATTTTTCAATAATTAGGAATCTAAGTATACAAGCTCCTTACTAAGTCACACACAGCGAGTAGGCAGATCTGTCACACGATGATCAAATAAAGCTATTTACTCATTCTAGTTTTATCTCGGACAAAGATATATATGAACTCAAAACTCAGAATTGTGCAATTCCTGAACAAAATCTACGTTTCTGTATATAACTATTGTCCTCAAAGAAAAAATAAACTCATTCAATCTCGATGCACCAATGTGCCCCAAATAATAAAAAAAGTTTCATAAATGCCTGAATCTTTACGTTTGTATAACTGTCTTCCACTAATTAACAATTTTCAATTGCCAATGAGTAAATGACTAATTATGTACTCATTGGCAATTGAAAATTGTTAATTAGTGAAAGAAACATCCATTGCTTTCATCAACCAAAGAAGATTGTCTTTTTGATATTTTGTTTGTCTTTCGATCCGAGTAAATCCTAAACAGTGTCTGAATTTTGTATTTACTCCCACTCAGTGAATTCAAAATTTAGAACATGACAAAAGTAAGAGAAACATAGATTCACTGTCCGTCAAGGTCAAAGGCTTCAGGTCAGGTCAAGATTAGACATAGAGGTCAATGGCGAACAGAAAGCTTTTACTATCGCTGTGGGATTGAGAATAGGTTTCAGAAAATTCCTTTTGTTCTGATTACATAACAAACTTACAAATTGTTTCACAGTCTTCCAGTTCTAAACACAAAACTCTTTTTATTGGATTCCTCGAAGAATACTTTTATGCACCATCATCTACACTTCTTTGATCTTTTCATGTTACATCGTGCAAATGCAAACATTCCGGTCTGATGTATCGTTTTGTATTGTCTACATGCGCATTTGTATACCACAACCAGAATCATCAAACCTATAATCTACAATAAAAGTTTCCTGCAATGGAAGTTGATTCCTATCCTCCTTCCAACACTGCTGTCTCGATCCTTCGCATTACACACAGTGAAGCTTGCCTTTTAAGTCTCAAACATTACGTTTTTGCAATCTGTAGGGCTCTTACATTGTACGTCCACACGCTATAGGGCGAGTTTATCAAAATTATAAACATCACGTGTTTTTTTTTCTAGCCCCAAAACAGTGCATTCAGTTCTCAAAATAGATGGCGATTTACTAAGGCGATGCAGTAATTTTACTGACTACAGAAATTCACACTTTAAAGAGGAAGAGATTGAACAGATGCTTTTGGGGATAAAATTCGTAATCTTATTCGAAAATACTATGTATTCACTCCAATTTACCCAATGAAGACAAATCTACAGCAAACACTAGTAATTTGCTCAATAATTCAGATTGTCTTTTCTTATTTTAACATGTTTTGCTTATTTTTCACATATTTCACAGCAAACTTTGAAAACAAGGAAATTCAATATATATGTGTTATTTATTCTTCTTTAATCAGATCAGAAAAGTTACAGATAAACTCTGATGAGCCACTTGTTCAAGCCAATAATTTCTAAAACATACCGGTGTTGCAGAGAAGATTCCCCCATATCCAGCTTTTCCCCCTGAATCTGTATTCAAGAGTAGGACCCCCACCCCCCCCCCCCCACCCCCCGAGGGAAAATCTCACAGTGGAGCCAAATTTCCCCTCTTTCTTTCTCAGAGTAGAATTTCCCTTCTTTAATCAATGCTTATAAAATCATATCGAAAATATTTTTGCTAAAAGTTTATACGAAAATCAACTGATTTTTTAATGGAAATAAGAGTGTTTTCCAATTAAGAATTGGCAAATTTAGTATGAAATTTTAAATCATTGAGTCTCAACCAAGAATTTTAAATCAGGAAATTGTACAATTAGTCACTCAGAAATCGTAAGACTCGATGTCTCAACACTCTCGATCGACGCCAGTTTGTTCACGAATTTAAAATGTACATCAGGTCACCTTTAGTGATTTGATAATTTGTTTGCCCTCTAAAAGGCCCAATATTTTATCTATGGTTTGATCCTTTTTTCCACAGAGTGTGTGAGAAAATTCTAAAATTTGTAAGTAAAGCTTCCATATACTATTTTGTGATTATTCGAATCGAGTTCTTCAAGAGGGGGAGGGGGAATAACAATACAAGAAACAATGCTTTTGCAAGCAGAAGCATAAGAATGTCTTCTCGACCCCAAGTTTTGTAAAATTCAAATTTCTCATTTATGAGTTCCATGGCAACTGCATCTATTTGGGATATTAAAATATCAGAAACTTAGAGATACACCTACATATCAATAATTTGTAAATGTAGTTAGAAATACACAACTGCAGAAAAAATCCACTTAGAGTAAAATTCCTATTTGTTTCTATGGACACCGTTAAAATTTGTCGAATCGATTACATTGTACCAATTTTTTTTCTTCAGAAACCAGTTTGACCAGATGAAAAGAATAAGGTTTTAATGTTTCAAAAGAAATGGTTGGACAATATGAGATTTAAAATTTTAATTTTTCATACTTCGTATTTTTCAATGGAACTGGTTGCCATTTGAAGAAGGGACACTTGTAACAATGTATCGCCCCTCCCCCCTCATACATAAGTACAGTCATGATATTTTATTGGGGGGGGTATATGGGGGAAATCGCACTCTATAACTGTATTGCAGAGTAGGACCCCCCCCCCCCCAACGGAAAATTGAATCTGATGTGGGATTTCCGTGAGGGAAATACTGCTCTAGAGTCACTTTTTCGTGGGGAAAATCCTACTCTAGAGGCTATTTCCGGGGGGAAATCCCACTGTAGAGCCAGATTTCCGGGGGGGGGATTTTAGAGGGGAAAACCTACTCTACAAGACCGGTACAAAACCTCGAGTTGCTCAAGTTTCTTTAGCTCTCTCAACCTCATTCTTTGCTTGGTGCTGAATATAACATAAAGTTCGATTGTCTGGTCTATTTCTTTCCCTATCAATTATTATTTTGATTTTAAGAATACAACAATCTTGTAATATACTCAAAGAATCTCACCAGACTGCAACGTGTGAAGAGTTAAGATAACCATATTATATGAAAGAATACTCTCGTTACTTGTAATAGTCATGCGGATAATTTAAATCTAGATACTAATTGCTCATCCGAACAACATAGGCCAGGCAAAGAATTTTTAAAGGTTTTAAAATGTCTTATCCTATACAGTCTAAATGACTGTAGTTTTCATTTCACGACGCAGGCAAAGGAAACAAGCATGGCGAAAAACTATTTTTCGTATAGCTACCTGGAACCAAGCAGTCTGGGATTGTGATCGATAACCATTTAATTTTAATACAATATCTCTCGTCAAAAGAATTAGCAAGAATACACCCATCCAAAGAAGGGTATGCACAAAAGGAATAGCATGGCCATTGGTTGATACATTCAGGAAATCCATTAACAATGATTCTGTTGATGCAACTGTTGCTTTAACTCAAGCTACATTGTTGTCCTGGCTAAGAACAAAGGTTTCATCTGTAGCACAAACATATCACTAAAGCAATTTAAACATCTTTTCTTAACAGTTTACACTAGTTAATTTTTCAACTGTAAACGTAACACAGTATTTGTGGGTTTTCTGTTACATGGCTGCTGTTGATTGCCACAAATGCGAGTTGGTTACAAATGTTGCCTACTCCTCTGTGAACAATGGATTGTACACGACAATCTCCTCATCTTTCTCCAAACCAAACCCTGCATACAGACCTGGGCACTCTAGTACAGTAACAATCCTCGGACTTTCATAGATAGACGAAGTTTGGGAAATGACAGATACGAGGTCGCTTCCTTCAGTGGATACCTCCTCCTCTTTCACTATTTTCTCTGTCCACATCTGAAAGTGGTAACGTTGAGCACTACAGTCCGACTCAGTGTTATCCGGTCTCTCGGATTTATCATCTTCACTGGGACTTTTGGTGAATCCAGAAAATTTGCATCCAATGAATGCGACCACGCCACAAAAGAACAGAATGCCACCAAATATGAAAATCTCCTTTGTTGAGAAAATGTACGATTGAATTTGTTCTCTCACAGGAAATTCGTGATTAGTTGAGCTGAGCGGAAGCGGTGCACATATGCACAAGGGCATGGCAAAAATAAATCTCAATACGGTATATCCTTTCATAGTTCTTAATCAGAACTCCACTAATTTGGTGTTGTGTGGAAGAATTATTAAACGTCACAATAAGTATACTGTGACGTTAACAATTTGTGGCGTCATAATCAATGTAACGTGAAGGTTTGATTGTGACGTCATAATATTTCTATTTCTGAATGAGAAATCCAATTGTATTATGTAGTTTTAGTGAATAAAAACAGTATTATAAGCAATCGGAAATTCTTAGACCAATTTTTATTACTTTTTTTTTTTTTTAATTTTAGGACACAAATTCATGCTTATTTGAGAGTGGTCATCTGATTACACATATAATTTAGATATAAATTAAAAAAATAAAAATAAATAAATACCCGCTGTTATCTGTATAAAATACCATTTATTTGCAGTACGAAGTGTTTTACTGCAGTGGCGTAGAATAATAATTTCACTGTTAGGCGTAAAGTTATAAAAAAAAAAAATCAATTAAAAAAAATGGACATGATCATCATAAAGTCTTTATATAAAAGAAGAAAAATATTTACGTTGAGGGTATGAACTTTCTCTTCTCGTTACAATGTATTGTTAGCGCTTCATGAAAAATAGTCTATGTCCCTTATAAACGAATTTAAACACATTGCTTATATTCAAAGTATATCTTATCGTAAAGTTTTTAGACAAATAAGCTGTTATCAAATTAACATTGAATAAAGAAAATTACACAGCTAAAACAGAGTACACTGTAGTTTGAAATTAGACAAACTTGCCTTAATCCACCTTTTTTTTTTTGGGGGGGGGGGGGAAGTAGTGTCTTTCATTTCATAAATTTTATCAATTAAATCATTATGAATTCTAACCAGATCTCCCATGTATGCAAATGTATTTACTTGTTTACATGCCTTCACATCATTACAATTGATTAGAGCAAAATTGATTTGATGCGCACAATAAAACATAAAACTTATCGGTTGATATCACAAGCAATTCAACAGTTATTATAAATGTGTAAATATATAATATAAATATAATACTGTTTCCTCAGTTCACACAGGTTATTGTACAAAGTGATAACATGAAACAAGTTCTGTGTTGTTGTTGTTTTTTTTAAAATATTTTCTTGGACGTGGTTGCCGTTGTCCGGGTTACTTTCCTGTGAACAATGAATTACAAACAACAATTTCTTCGTCCTCTTCCATCCCAAATATTCCATAAAGGCCCGGACATTCTAGCACATTAACAAAATTAACATATTTAGAGGAAGACGTTTTGGAGACGGCAGATACAGGGTGATTACTCTGGGGTGATGTCGTCTCTTCTTCGATCATTTTCTCTGCCCATTGCTGGAAGTGGTGTTGCTGAGCACTGAAATCAGCCCTGTAACCCGATGTTTTTGCATCCTTGTATTCAGTTACAGTAATTTCCATGATTCTTGCAAACTTCCAGCCAATAAATCCAGCCAGACCGCAAAATGCAACTATTCCACCAATTACAAACATATCCTTCCTTAACAAAATGTCAGACTGACTTTGATCTACCAAAGGAGGGATAATATTGGAGGAACCGAGAAGAGAAGATGCACTTCTGCACGACGGGACTTCAATAGTAAATCCCTTTCCACTATATCCTATCATGACTTTAGATTATTCACATCTTTTATCATTACATTTTTGTTTCTTAATGCAATAAAGATAACGTGGTTGTTGCATTGCAATAGGAATTGTGACGTTAAGCACTTGTGACGTCACTGTATAGAATAACACTGTGCCCGATGTGGTTCGTGACAAATCTATTGACTTGTCTGTTGGATTGTTGACATCTCAACTCTCTGACGCAATGGCACCATTTTGTGAATTAAATAACCGACACACAAATGACCAGAGTAAACATGTTTACTCAAGCAAAACGCCTATTGATAAGCCATGGGTAACACTCGAGTTAATAATAGGAAAACGCCTGAGGCGCACCAGAAACTCCTACATTCCAAAAAGGCATACAAGGTACTCTCCGCAAAACTGAAGCGACAATATGTACGGCTAGAGGGAAATATGTTGTGGACTACCTGCGTAAACACAATCCCAAGGCATTCTATCTGCGTTTTCAAAAGAAAAAAGGTTGTCGATCTGGCGTGGATCCTGCAGTTTTTGTTGAGCATTTTAGGGAACTGGTACCGTAACACAGACAGCTCCATCTCCAGACATATTAGATAACAATTTCGCTTTTAATGATCAAACTGTTTTTGATGAGCTTGATAGTGAAATTACTGAAAAGGAAATACTTGATGCTATTAAGAAACTAAAACGTGAAAAGTCACATGGTCCAGATTTACTGTTGAATAAATATTTTATAGAGTTTCAGAATTATATTTTGCCTGTCATACGCAATCTGTTTAATAGAATATTTACAACTGGTATCTTTCCAAATACATGGTCTGAGTCTATTATTGTGCCAGTGCATAAGAAAGGAGATCTGTCAGATCCCAATAACTATAGAGGTATTAGTCTAGTGAGCTGCTTTTGTAAGTTATTTACATTTATCTTAAACCAACGACTCATTTTATGGTCGTATAAAGATAACATAATTACAGATGCACAATTTGGATTTCAGCCCTGTAAGGGTACACCAGAGGCTATTTTTTGTTTGTCGTCAATTATCAATTTGACCCTATTTAACAAAGAAAGGTTATATTGCTGTTTTTTGTAGATTTTAAGAAAGCTTTTGACACCGTTGATCGATTTAAATTGTGGACTAAACTCAGCACGTAGGTATAAGAGGTAAATTATTGAAAATTGTTCAGGCTATGTATGAAAGAATGAAATATAGGGTTAAAACACCAGGTAAATTGTCAGAAATTTTTAAAAGTCACATAGGTCTTTTACAAGGTGAAGTGTTATCCCCCATACTTTTTTCTTTATATGTGAATGATTTTGAAGGTAGAATTTCTGAAGAATGATATTGTTCCTGTACACTTGCGTGAACTTAATCTATTTGTATTAATGTATGCTGATGATATAGTAATCTTTGCTGAGACTGTAAATGAGCTTCAAAAGATGTTAGATATATTATACGAATACACAACTCACTGGGATCTCTCTGTTAATATAGAAAAAACAAAAATTGTAATTTTTAGAAACGGAGGTAAAATCAAGTCAACAGAAAAATGGAATATTAATGGGCACCCAATTGAAGTTGTCGATAAGTTTGTTTATCTGGGTGTGTTACTAAATTTCAATGGTAATTACAACAGTACACAAAAGCAACTAGCATACCAAGGAAGGAAGGCCATGTTTGCATTAAATTCAAAAGTAAAAAGTATGTGTCTTAATACAGAAACCCTTTTGTCACTTTTTGACACCTATGTAACAAGTAGTTTAAACTATGGTTGTGAGGTTTGGGGTAGTCATAATGCTAGTGACGTAGAAAAAGTACAGTTGGAATTTATAAAATCTGTTTTAGGCGTAAGGAAAAACACAAACTCTGCTTCAGTATATTTGGAAACTGGTAGGCTACCTATGAAGATTACTCGACTGTATAGAATGTTCAAATTCTGGTTCAAGGTTTTATCTAGTGAAAATTGTATAATAAAAAACTTATGATGAACTATATGATAACTGTGACAGAATGAAAAACAGTAAGAAAAATTGGGCCTTTTGTATTAAAGAAAAATTGTATGAAATTGGGTTAGGATATATGTGGTGTGAACAAGATAGAGCTTGTTATAGAATTTTTTTCCCAATTATAAAACAAAGATTGAATGACATATGTGTTCAAAACCTTATGGAAGAAATCAATTATTCATCAAAGTGTAACATTTACAAACATATAATAGACAATTTTTCTTTACAGTATTATCTTTGTAAGCCCATACCTTCTATGTACAAAAAGCAAATTAGTCGAATTAGGCTTTCATCTCATAACCTTGAAATTGAGTCAGGACGACATAATAAAATACCTAGGGAGAGTAGAATGTGCAGAATGTGTAAAAGTGAAATAGAGGATGAATACCATTTTGTTTTAATTTGTCCATATTTTGAAAAGCTCCGTAAAAAAAAAAATCAAATTGTATTACTGGCAAAAACCATCTGTTTTTAAATTTGTACAATTATTAGGTACACGCAATGTCCATGATCTTTGTAATTTAGGGAAATATATTCATTTTGCTTTTAAATTGAGAGAATGCATTCTCTCATATGGTAATTCTCCATGAAATCATGATTGTTATATTGCATTATATTTTTGTAATCAATAAGGACCGCTATACAATGCCATTTTGTAATATTTTGTATTAAATGTTGAAATGCCATAAGATGTATGTCTTAAGCAATAAATAAATAATAAAAATCACTATGTCGGATTCTTTACCACGTGTGTTAAAAAATGAAATATCCATTTTTGAAAGCTAAAGCAGCAAATTTCTTAAATGTTTGTAAAATTTTCACGAATTCTACAAGCACCACGGAATCATTTATTCGACATTAAATGTTGAGAATTCATAAAGGCGAACAAGGCGTGCAAAATGCCTAAAATTTCAAATATACAAAAATCATATTTAATATTTTAAATTTATTATTTAGAGTAAAGTTCTTATTATCGAAAGGTATGAAATTCTTTTCTGTGGAAAATTCTTTCGGCAAAAACTATTATATGATTTAAATTCCTGGGGTTCGAACCCAAGCAATAAAAATTCCGAGTATCAATTTTTCCTTCGAGACTAACACGCTAACCACTAAGCTTTACAGCTCATGACAAAAGTCGGCATTTCTATCATGTTTGTATTAGAGTCAGCATAGCGTACTGTAGTAAAATTTCAATTTACCTGTAGTAAAATTTCAATTTACCGGGTGGCAACTTGAAATGTTGTAAATTTTTTATTTACTGCCACCCACTAATTTCAGAATTTAAAACATGTAAAAAGATCCACTCATGTCAAAAAATGTGTCAAAGTATGAAACAATAATCATTTTTGTCCTCGTTGGTGTGTGCAGGCTATTTCAGAGACAAATAATTTCAATCTTTATGAAATTGTTGCAAATTGTGGAGATTTTACATTAAAGTATACTTTATGTTAAATGAAATATCAAAGAATTTTTTTTTCATAATTGAAATTTTTGTCGCACAATAGGCATTTTGCTCGTCTTTTTCGTCCGTGTTCTTGGACAGCCTTTACCCCAATGAAATTCAATGCCATTACCTAGACAGTGCCCCTCAACCCTCCATTATTTCGATATAGTTATAAACTTTGGCGAAAAACTTCACTGTCTCCAATGGATCATTTTAAAATTTCTGCATCGTGTGATTGGGACTTAACGGGTGTTGTTGACAAGCAAATGATAAAACACCTTTGAAATAATCTGCCCCTTCCATGCAGCATACTTTACTGACATTCCGTTGTAAATTACTTCAAATATTCCATAGTTAAATCAAAACTAAATTTTTCCTTTTTTGAAACTAGTTTCATGGAGGACAAATAAATTAAATTTAATTATTGCATTTCTTCCTTCATTTAGAATTACATTTTTTCCCTTTAAGACATTGTTTTCAACATAAGTGTTATTCAGCGATCAAAGCAGAGAGGATCAGTTGTCTATACCAATCACAAGACAGTTTCATTATTCTTTTGTTTCAGCGCTACAGTACTCCTAGTCCGAAATATCTGATGTTTTCCTGGCTTTTTTTTTTTTTACGATTTTGATATTTGACGTTTTCCTGGCACGTCAAATATCAAAATCGTAAAAAAAAAAAAGCCAGGAAAACGTCAGATATTTCGGACTACAGTACTCCGAATCAAAATAATATACAGATCTATGCATGATATCAATTTTTTAAAACTTTCAGCAAAATTAAAGACCGTTTAAAGAGCAAGGAACACACGACAAAGAAAATTAGACCAATTCCTCTTCGTATTAATTAATTACTCTTAAACTGTGCTACAATTTGAGGCGTTCATAACAAAGAACTTTTCGATGATTAATGTCGATCTCCTGTAGAAAGATTTACATCAAAGAAAAATTTATCTTGGAATTAATTTAATAATGTCTCATAATTCAGTATCTTCTGTTTCCTTTCCTTATAAAAAAATACTTTTAATTTTGATATCGTTATCAAATTTTCAAATAAAATCTTCTTGAGTTATCTCTCTTTCAACAGTGTCTCTGGATTGAACAAAATAACGAATGTTTCACTTATTCTTCTCTTATTCGAACATTTATTTCATGATAATGCTTTGCACATAATACGTATAATATATTATCTAATCAGCATATTGTCCAGCAATAAAGTTAGTGTAAAATAGGCATAAAAGTAACAAAAATAATAGAAGAAATACATAGTTATTATAACAACAAATGTGAACACCAAATTTGTATTTCAGAGAGGATCGAGTGAACACAATCAAATAAATGAACACAAAAAATTGCAAACAAAATAGGACACTGTTAATAATAGGTAATTACTAATTACACTATGTTATAAACTGGAATCAGAACATATTTCTTTTATATAATGGAATGAAAAATTGCAACTACACTGAACTATTGGTAACATATATAGTTTTAATTACGATCTGTGATTTTCAATTTTTACATTTTGATTTTATGTTCTAACTTAAAGAATGAAATATCCTCCAATTTCATTGAAATTAGAAATGGGTTAGACCTTGAAAGGAAATAGTGGGCTTTGGTACTCACAAACAAAAAATATCAATCCCTTTCTATTTAAATCACTACACTTGCATAAAACAAGTTATTCCCAAAATTCATTATTTAAAAATACATATCTTAAATGAATTTATGGAGATTTATTCAAATGAACTCAAATTCTAAAACTGAAAATAATGCTTCCCATCATGGTGCTAATTTTCGTTGAACTTTTTAAGGAGAAAATATATATGCTACGAGATGCACATTGTGTAAACTTATGAAGTGAAGCTGAGGTTTAGGTACAATATGAGCTCACTTGATTACAACAATCAGTTTGTAAACAATTAAAGATTGAACATAAATAATTTGTAGAATACATCCATTACTTTATGCTAGCAGCCGCATGCAAATCAATGAATTAATGAATTGCATTTAATGAAACATTCTTGCACAACAATGAATACCAAAAACTTATGATGAGCTTCACTGGTTTTTCTAGGAAAAAGGTGTAAATGTTGGGGCAGAAATAACAGGATACATGTACTAATTAAATGCTTTCTTAATCAAGCTCTGGAAGCTGCACTCAGATTTTGGACTTACATTGCTTTGCTTTTTGAATATTTGCAACTAAAATATATGCAAAATCTTGATTACACATAGGCAATATATATGGTGTTTATAGTTGAAAAATTCTACAAAAGAAACTATTATATAAGGTGATTCCATTACTGTGCCATCTGTTTTCAATATTGTAGGCACACAATCAAATCTTGTTTATCTTGCTAAAGGACAGCCAATATAAACTGGGCAGCGACTAATTCTATGAGTATCACTCAAGAGTTATAGTGATATTTATGTATTGTTGTTGTAGCCAACTTCTGCATTCAGAATACAAACATGACTTGGAGGAATGAAATACAAACTGTTCGGTAGCCACAAGTTAGCATTATACCATATCACATTCTATGATCAAATTTTATGGAATCAAGTGATAATAATTCAGTACCAAAAAATGGTGAAAACTATATACATATAAATAAATCCAAATTTTACGCTTTTTTCTCTGACATTAATTAAATGTTTTACACCTCATTGCTTGCATTTGATAAGTTAAAATACAAAATCAGTTTGGTTTTTAAACATACGAAGAATAACCAATGTTTTTTTTTCTTTTTGCTTTTTACATCTTATAAAAAAAATCAATCTGATACTGAAGGTGCTTTGTTTAGGAACAATAAGATTCTCTCACATTGCCACAGTGTATATAACTCTCACGCTGCAGATAATTGTTCTTTGTGAAATGTTGAATGAAATGGAATTAATTCTTTTAGGGTATCATTATTGGTTGGTTGCTGCATCTGCTGTTAGCATTTGATACAGAACTTGATCTTTCATGCAGCCTTCTATAAACTCCTGTTTTGTTAAATGTCCATCACCATTTTCATCCATTTTTTCAAAAATTTTCTCTGTCCTTTTTTCTGGTGTGTCTTCTCCTTGTCCACACAATGCACTTCCCAGCATATTGTAAATTGCCTGCAAAATTCAAAATTGTCATGAGTTGAAACAGGAGACAGTGGTCAAAAAGTTTGGCACTAGTCAAATTTCATCCTATGATTAAAGTATGTTGACAATATTCTTAATATTTACTAAAATTTTTATGCATGAATTTGATCTTGTTTCAAATGTTTGAGACATTCCATACAATCAAATGAAGGTCTCAAGAAAACAAATTCTTCAAACTCAACAGAACATGGATATTAAACAAACAATATTGGTACACTGTACTTCATAAAATGTCACATTCTCTAGTTAACCTACTTATAGCCCTATCAGTGGCCTTTGTTTGCAATAGTTTCAACTAGTAATAAACATACTTATTGATTAATAAAACACCTCATTTCAAAATTGATGATGTTATAAAAAGCCACAATCGATGTCATAATATAACCCTTTGCTTGCAATCATTCATCTATGTAGCGTAACTTCTGGCACTCAGAAAAACATTACTGTTATTACTTTTTTTTCTGTACAAGAGAAAGGAGGACACATATTCCCTAATTAACCTAGGAACCCAGTTTAATGTTACTGAATAATTTCATTGTCATTGACAGGTACCCGGAACTTGATTTAACTTACCCCAATTATTTCCACCATTTCATCTTTTTCAATGGTACCATTCCCATCAATATCATACATAGTGAAGGCCCAGTTCAGTTTGCTCTTTGGGTCACCACCAGAGGTGATGTTTATGGCAAGCAAGAATTCCTTAAAGTCAATTTTGCCACTGTTGTCTCCATCAAAGGACCTAAATACATGATTACAAAACTTGTCTGGATTTCCGGTGGGGAAGAATGTAGAATAAACTTCCAAAAACTTGGACTTTGACAACAATCCATCTGGACAGTCCCTCTGAAATAATGAGATGGGTAAAACATTTCTCAATTTTGCAAACATGATAATAAAACACTGTAAAGGATCCACTAAGTATGAAATAAAACAAAATAAACTGAGAGATGAAGATATGTTGCCTCAAAGCAAAAGAATAGGGTAATCAGGGATCAACAAAATAGTTAGTCTAGTACTTAGTAATAAATCATAAAATAGATATTTTTACTTGCCATCACTTATACACTCCCTTCTGTCAGTGTCATCATGCAGACTAAACAATTCAAAAGTGCTTGAGAACATTTAGTAAACCCTACACACTCTAGCACACATTGGCGTCACTTAATCTTTGAAGAGTATACTTTGTATGGAAATAATGCATTTTTGTCTTATTTTTTAAATATATTATTTACAAGTCTACCTGACCACTAAAAAACTATGAAAGTACTTTTTGTTTTATACATTAAATAATCTTGTTTAATTCTTTATTCATTTTGACCTATCAATTACATTATTTACAGTAATTTTAATTATCATAAGTAAATACCGTAAAAGTGGAATTTTTAGCAAGACACAAATTTAGCAATTCATTCTTAAAAATTGGTATGTATATATTTTTAGGGAGAAGTAATTTTAGCCATTTTATAATGCCAAGAAAAGAAGCTATTACAACGGGTACACAATTAATTGTAAGCAATATTCAATTTTAGCAATCTCAACACCCCTGGCTAATAATGTCAAAATTGAACCTGAATTTCAAAATGTCAGATGAACACCTTGCTCAACATAACCATGCACTTTGTATGTTTGGTAAATATATAGGAGGAAAGAAGAGGATTTTTAAAGAAAGTATGCATTTCACTATATTATCAATAGAACCCCATCCTAACTCCAGAACCCCTTACCCAGGTGCCATGAATTTTCACAATTTTGGTAAAGGACTCAATGCTTATCACAATCATGCCAACAGTTTTACTGTTTGATGTCCAGGAGTAAAGAAGTAGATTTTTTAAGATTGCATCAATTTTGATGGCTTTAGCCCCACCAATCAGGCCCCTGGGGGCAGGATCATGAAATTCACAAATTTTGTTTCCCTTAATAGATGCCATAAACCAAAATTAGCTGAAATTGGTTCAGTGGTTTCAGAGAAAAAGCTGAAAATGTTCAAATGTTAACACACAACAAAGAACAAAAACAGATAGCTATAGGTCACCTGAATGACTCAGGTGACTCTAAAAAAAATACTGTAGAAGCACAAATATTCGTGTGGGATTTAATTTCATTGATAATTGTTAACAACGATATCAATGAAATTTAATCCCCCACAAATATTTCTCCATTTACAGTAAGTGAATCACAAGTATTCAAGCCCATGCAGAACTACAAAATGCATATCTATATATGCAACTTCAGTCATGAACAAAAACTGTGACCCTGTCATTTCCAACTACATTGGAATAAAGTTACATAAATGCAAGATTAATGGTTTGACAGAGTGAAAAATATGATTTGAACATAGGCTATAGATAACCATAGAATTCATTCCAAAATAAGGGCACAATGACCTGGTTTTGGATCAATACACATCTTTCTCCCAAGATGCATCAAATGACCAAGTTTGATGGTCTCTACAATATGCAAGATCTTATTCAAACATGATCTGACTATATATATAGTTAACAATTCTAAAATAAGGTCACAATAACCTACTTTTATTTGGGTTGCAACATGCATTTCCCAAAGATGCTATACCATAATATGGCCTGTCCGAAGACAGGCAGATAACCACATACAAAACAAAATCATACAAAAACAAAATCCAGTAAAAAGGTCATATTTTAAGAGTATGGAAAAATATGTATCCTTTGATTGCAAAATTCAACTAAAATTTGTTTAAAATATATATATTACTAAAATAAATCCCTTTCAAAAATAGACTTAAAAGTTGAAAGTACACATTGCCTCCTTTCATTTATAACTGCAGTGAACTTCTTACCATAAAACCCCTGTACCAATCTTTAATCTCTGCCTTTGTGAATTTTGTATTTGAGCACAAAAATTCCAAGTCTTCCTTGGGAAGCTTCTTGCTTGATGATTTGTTCCCCATCTTATTTGCCTGAAAAAGACAATTTAAATATAACAATAAACATATCTGTCTTGTAATTAAAGAAATTCAATTACACCCTACAAACAAAACAGTTTATCAGTATTCAGTAAGACAGGCAAAGTGCCAGGGACAAACAAGTTTGATTTATTATACTGTAAAATTCATTATATCCGTTAAGTTTGTAATATATTTCAAAACTACAGGGAAAGTCAATGTAAGCATGAATTCATTATATGTGGATTTACTATAACCAAGTTTTACTGTATATATCAGGCCTCTAAGTGGCCTCTAAAATTTAGGTGCCAGCTGGCGCCTTATCAAAAAATTTTAGTCGCCAATGCAAATTTTTAGTCGCCAGGCAATTTTTCTAAGGCGCCAACTTTAAAAGTTAGTAGAATATAGGGACTTAAGACGTGCCAAAGAAAAGAAGACATGTTCATTGCTGAAAATAATTTCCTCTTCTTTTAAATTTCTTTTCGCTTTTTCAGAAGATTGCTAAAAATGTGAAAATTTCCGGAATTTGACGATCGCCAATTCAATTTAAAATGGTCGCCAATTTGGCGACTTATGGAAAAAGTTTAGGCGCCAATCAAAAATTTTAGGTGCCATGGCGACTAAATTAGTCGCCAATTAGAGCCCTGTATATACCAGTTACAGACATGCTCCTTTAATATGTTTCCCTTTTTAAATTTCATTTGACCAAAATATCTGCACACAGATCATCACTTTACATGCATATAATCAGAATAAATATGTGATTGATAATTGAAATAATACATCTGTCTTTACTGGGAAAAAAAATCACTGCATTTCAATCTCAACATAATCTCAAGCTATATTTTCTATCTCGTATATTTTTATTGATTGCCTTTTAATTTTTAAAATCTTTTAACCTAGTTGCCTTGAAAAAAAACCCTGCTTTATATTTCACCATGCAAACACAAGATTTTTAGGCTTTATTTTTTAGTTCCATTGAAAGTTTTTCAATATTTGAAGAGGATTTTATCATTATTACTTCACTTCGATGTTAGAAGAGAATGGGTTGATTACAACACTTCAGCATCTATTTACGGTAAAAGAGAAAGGTACAATTACTACAACTACAATGCAAAATATAAAGGGATTGGTCGAATTTCTACACTTCACAATATGAAGACAATGATGAAATTATTTATCTTCATTTAAAAAAAAAATGGTATAATAACTAAATGTATCCATATATTAATAGGTGTTGCTCAGAGTGGATTTTTCTGTTCTACAAAAATTTAGATGTAAATTTTTTTTGGTTGCAAAAGAGCTGATTTTTACACAAGTGCAGATTTTACATTCCTCAAAAGCTCAGGGTTAACTTTATTTTTCTATAAATAACCTTTAAAGATGAATTTTGTCCAGTAGAATGTTTTTAAAATTATTTTCAAAAGGAAAAGTTAAAACTAGTGATGTTTCAGGTACCTGTAATATAATATATTCCTACATGCAAATAGATTGTGCCATTATACGTTTACTAGCTGTCGATCATTTGATACATTTACAATGTTTATATAAAGTTTCATACTGATCATTTGCAAGCTTTTTTCATCCTACCTTTGTTTTTTTTAGTTTTTTGACCATTAATCTCCTGAACATGAAACTGACCTGTCTCTCAGAAAACTATGAACTCTATAGAAACAGCCAATATACATCAAATCTTAATATTAGGTATACATGTATTTATCTGAAATATGTTCCTCATGCAGGTTATTGCCCTTTCAGCATTCATATACTTTTAATCTTCTCAAACACCTGCCAAACTTCAAATTGTGATACGCCCCAATGAAATATATTTTATGAGAATCTTATCAATGTTTGCATTAAGTGAATTTTTACATTGTAGAATAGCCAAAAAACACTCTCATTAGAAATTCGCTTTTTATTATTATGGAAAACAATCAATTACCATAACATTCCATCAGAGAATTGTTTCATGAGTGACTTTGATAGGAATGGAGATGTAATATTGGTAAAACTTCTGTCAATAATTTATATTTCATTTTAGCTTCATATACCTCTGAAGTTGTTTCCATTAATTACCGAGTCCTAAATTGTACAGGAACTAGGACAATTAGAATATCATGTTGTCTGGCCCGTTAAATTGATTTCATTTAATAATGCATTACTTCTACAGTTCAGTCTTCAGACTTCTCAAAGTTTTTATCCTCAGACTTTTGAGAGATGATTTTTTTGATTGACAAGGCATTTAAGACTGGAAACAGTAGGACTCAAAACACAACAAAACATCTACATCATTAAACCAAATATAACTTCCTGCTAAAGCTTTTTTTAACTTATACTCCACTTGAAACTCATCAGAATAAAAAAAAAACCCATGCCAAATCCTTTTTATTTTTGAGCTATCAAAAATAGACTTCAAAGTGGAGTCGATGAAAAGCTGCAAATTTGCATCAGACAATAATAATTCATCATTTGGCCTCTTTAAAAAGGGTTAAAAGGTAGAGTTGTGTTGAATTTATTAAATTAAAAGAGTCTGACTCCAAACCAGGTCTTTTTGTGAATTATGTCATGGATTGTTTGGAATGCGATGCTTTATAATTTATGATATTTTATTTTTTATTATTAAGTACAATTTTACATTGGGGAAAAAAAATCAAGAATATCTCTCCCCTCCCCAAAACAACAAAAATACATTAACTAATATTTATGGATGTACTTTAGTGGAATAATGCCTACCTAATAGATTCTTTCACCAATTATAATGTCACATCCTACGCTTTTCATTTGTTGAGGAGTGAATAATTTTTTGATTGACTCAGAGGCAATTATATGTAGTAAGCTCAGTAAACATGCAAAAAGCACTGTCTTGTCCTCATAAAAAAACAGACAAAAATAAGGATGATTTCAAATAATAAAAGAAGAAAAACAAATGTCAAAAGTGTCTTCCCTCTCCCTTGTTTATTTTCTGTGGACACCGAGCTAGTAATGGGGACAGAGCTACAGGATATTTCTATACAAATTGACTGTACATATATATTCAACCAATAATGCAGCCTCTCCCCCTGTGGGATCACTCACAACTTCCCCAATAAGGAATGTTGTTATTAGAGCACTAACACTCATTATTGGTTTGGTCTGACCATCCCTGAGTCATATGGTCAGTCCATTACTGATATTAATGGGGAAAATGTAGATTGAAGGACAAACATCCATCACAGTTCACTGAGTTTATGTGTCTCAGTGTAATTGTATATATTAAGTATATGAAGTAATTTAGAGAGGGAAACAAATGGAGAGAGAGAGAGAGAGAGAGAGAGAGAGAGAGACTCATTCTATTTCATTTGCATTCTGGCATTCTCACAAGTTGTCACTGATTTTCTTAATTCTTAGTTTATCATGAAAGAACCTCACTTCATATCAGTGATTTTCAACAACTAAATAATAAAAACTTTGACTTTTAATGTTTTTCTATGGATCATCCATATCCTTCTGTTTTCAGATAAACAGTAATCATATGATAGTTCATTTTTGGAGTCCATGATATGATAATAATGTCAAGAAAACAATTACTTTCTCCTCAAACTTTCTCACTTTTATAATCAATTTTCCAGACCCATCTAGTTACTGCTAGACGATAATTTCTTGCATCACTTCAAAATGCTCGAGATCATGCAGCACAGGATCCTATCTCAAAAGCTATGAAGTCACCTGCACTTAAACAGCCACTTCCCAGAAATATAGTATACTGATGTTACATATAGGTCTTAATTTTCAAAGTTTTATATTAATTTTGGTTAAATCCACATTTGTATTAACCAATAATTAACTAAGAGATGTTCATGAAGAGGCACTGTAGTCTAGAGATTATGGTACACAAATCTATGGGTAATAAAAAAAAAGAACTCTCTAAAGATAATGTAATGTGCCATAAAACAAGATACTTTTATCTCAAATGATGGAATAAAACATGTAATCAGAGACCTCTGTGAAAGACTGCAATAAAAATCCAAGCATAAAGCTCCATTTGCATAGTGGAGTTATTACTAAGGTTTCAGACTCTACACAATCTGGAAATGCAGGATTCTGGAGTAGAAAGGTTTCAAATTAAGCAAACTACACTCTACCTCAATGCCTAGTTCATTAAGTCTTTTTATTTCAGGGCCTTGATTTTAGTTTATATATAATTATAGCACTGACAATTGACCAAAAGATATTGTTTGGGTGTTTGGCCATTTTCCTCAACAATGGTCAAAGCTAGAGCTTAAATCTCCATGAACATATCTTATGAAATCAAATGTTGATTAAAAGCATGTGTACACTGATGCAATGTTATAAAAACAGACTACATACATAAATCAAGTTTTGAATGACTGATGCAGACCACTTTTCTTATCTCCGTGAAGTGAACATCTGCACACGCTGCACCACTACTGTGCCATATGCTCAATTCTAACACTCAATAATGACCATATAAATCCACAGATAGCCAATTTTTACATCATTTAGGCCTCTCACCAGTCAAGTCAACAGTAATTTAATAATTTGCTGTTAATTTAATTGTTCTGAATATGATCTTGCAAGTAATTAACTCTGCTCTTGGACCACAATGCATACATTGTAATGTCTCTGGTGGCTTCCAATAAGCAAAAATAGAAAAAGTAAATTGCAAGAAATGAACAGATCAATTCTTCTTCATTTCCCTGGGGATTTTTGGACTGATGTAAGCAGACCTTATGTTCACATATCCCTTAGACACTTGACCCTATATATTGACTTGCATAGTTCTTTTTTTTAATCATAAAAGAAGGCAGAAGAGAAATGTAATATAATCAGGTGTCTGAGTTACATCTAAGGCAGTTATTAAAACCAAGATCCCTGGGCCAAAATGCTCACAAAATTGCCTTCTTCTTACTGTAAACTGTAAAGTATGGAGCCATAGTTTGAATAAACTTGAATCCACCAAGTAATGATCACAACTGCAGATGTGTTGTTCAGAAGAATAGTATACATGTAAATTAACAGGTTTAAAAGACTGTAAGTATACTTAAAGAAGTGGTATTCCAAAAGGGTCTTTTGAAGCTAAGCACCCTCAAATCAAGTGAAAAAAAAATCAGAGAGAATAAAGCTAAAAGTTATTGGCTTGGAGGCCAGAAATCTTCAGAATCCTAAATCAATTCCATCAATCAAACTTTTTTAATGAATGGGTAAGGTACCAAAAGACTGAAATGTAATGAATGGGTAAGGCACAAACAGACCCTGTGGGAAATGTAATGAATGGGTATTAGGCACCAAAAGACTGTTTGTGAAATGTAATGAATGGGTAAGGCACCAAAAGACTGTATGTGGAATGTTATGAATGGGCAAGGCACTAAAAGACTGTGTGTGAAATGTAATGAATGGGTAAGTTGCCTCAGACTGTGTGTGAAATGTAATGAATGGGTAAGACACCAAAAGACTGTTTGTGAAATGTAATGAATGGGTAAGACACCAAAAGACTGTTTGTGAAATGTAATGAATGGGTAAGACACCAAAAGACTGTGTGTGAAATGTAATGAATGGGTAAGACACCAAAAGACTGTGAAATGTAATGAATGGGTAAGGCACCATAGACTTTTTGTGAAATGCAATGAATTTGTAAGGCACCACAGACTGTGTTTGAAATTTAATGAATGGGTAAGGCACAACAGACTGTGTGTTAAATGTAATGAATGGGTAAGGTTCAACAGACTGCATGTGAATTGTAGAAGGGGGGGGGGAGTATTTTTTGGAAGCTATCACTGTTTTGAAGTTGAGAGTGCACAGTGGTGACAAAACATGCTGATTTTAAAATTATATAACATTAGTTCCATTTGATCAAATGAATGAAATTGCACACATCAAAAAAATACATGTTTTTTTTTTTTTAAATACATATGATGATATGTTGATCTTAAATTTCTTAAGAAATAAGATGGCGACATTTTCTATTTATTTTTTAATGACTCTCATATAATAATTATAACCCACATCCAGAAAACAAGTATCTATACAGAACATTGCAGGCTTTTATGATACAGACACTGAACATTTTCTAAATGAGAGACAAACTCTGGATTTATATAGCAAAGGGAATCTGCAAAGTCTGAACATTAAACTACCATCTTAAAACTCTTCTGTGTTTATAAATTGCTACATGTACTGATTTTAAAGATGAATAGACAGTAAGTTTCTACTTTCACAGGTCTATGTCATTAAAATTATTTCTTCTTTTGACAATGCCTCATTAACTGAGGGCTCATTAGCAATAATCACTTAAAAATAAATTAATGTTTAAATTTGTGTAGAGAATCTGTCATATTGTATTTACTCAACAACAATTTCAATAAAGTGATTATTTCCCATCAAGAATTCCTATAAAGCTGCACATAAAAATTTACCTCAGATAATGAGAAATCATTAACGTACTCACCCAAATTAAAAGTCATGTGAAGCATCCATAGAGCATGTGTAGATCCTAGATTTCACCAAAGTATTAATGAATATTTTATGTACCGAGTTTCCACAGAAACCTATACAATTATAAAGTACAACTCTGTATGGCCATTCAACTGTGCTGAGTTAAACACATCCCACTATGAGAAAAATTGATCTCTATTCCTAATACATCTGTCAACTTGATTGGTGCCAATTAAACTGACTCAAAAATTCTTGAGTTAAGTCTTCCTAGATCAAATTTTTAATAAAATTGCGTCCCTGTGAACTAAAACTGTTTTGAGGCTTTGCTGTTTCATTTATAGGATGTGCAAGTTAAATGTACATAATTTATGTGTTGAGCCATCAATCTCAATAAGAATTGTTACTTTGCCATAGTAAGGAGAGGAAGAAGGCAATTTTGATCGTAGTTTTACCTTCTAGCAAACGCCATAACACATCAGTCATGTGATGTAATATGTCCTTACTGCAAACAGAACACACTGTTAATCCTACATTTTTTCATTTATACTGATTAAAGGAAGACTTCACTTGAAAAATCTGTGACATGATTAAAGAGAAATTCTGCAGATCTCTTGTTATTTTTTTTCTTCTTTAATTAAAACTTGAGCTACATTATTCTATGGATTCTAGTACAGATTAGACTGTCAAAGGTTTCATAAACAAAAACTTTTTATGATTATGTTGTTCAATAATCTCAACATTTTGACAGAATTGAGTGATAAAAAGTTGAGCCCCAGATTCAATTCGCAACAATTTGCTACTGATAAAAGTTCAATTAATGGAAAATGACTTCTTATTTTCTTCATTCAATCAGCCACTTCTCTAACACAGAATATACTTTACATTTAATGGCAACTTCTGCTATATTGCAAACATGGCAAATTCATAGTCTGAACTCACTTAAACAAAACATTATATCAAAATGACATACTTAAACAATATAAAATCAATTAGCTGTTGGAAAAACAGAGAAATTTAATTCCCTATAATACATTTAAAACAGAATTCTTCAATCCATCCCCTGAATAAAATGCAAATCTGTCAAATTAATAACACAAGTTCACTAATGTGAAATAATGTAAAAAAAAATTGGCAATACAAATACCAAGAGAAATTAAATTTGTAATTTGAATGGTTACGATTTTAATTCACTGAGAGAGCAGGTTACTGTAGATTTTTCCATCAATATTATATAAATAGAAAATAAAACTGAACTCAGAAAATGAGTTCACCATGGAGCCAGATATAGCTCTAATGCTTCATTCAAAGCCAGAATTAAACAATTCTCAAATGCCCATTTTAATCTAGTCAGATGCTGATCAGAAAGAAAAACTTTTAGCCAAAATAAATTCCCACCAGGTGGCTTATGGGTAGAGCAAGTGTCTAAATTAATGTAGGAATATTTGCACTACATATACCAAATGCCCCGTAAGGCTTCCTTTATAAATGATGAATTAATATTGTAAAGAAATAAAATATCATGGCATGAAATGTATGTAAATCAATAATGGGTTTAACAAAAGTCTGACAAAACATACAGTAAAATCACATTATGCAAATAATTAAATCTAATTTGTAGCCCGTTACATCTGACCAGAGGGAAAATAACTATTATACAGAATACTTAACGGGTGCTTGAACTAGATTCATGTTTCATTGGGTATGGAATTCAATTCCCAGAAACTTCACAATTCAAATACTAGATTTGACATGCAGAGTCGATCATCAATACCATTTAATTATTATTAACCAGGAAAGTTCCGCATTTATATAGTTCAGCATTTTCACAATGTTTTGCATAAAATTCTTTTACTTATATACAGGCATGAATTGATATGGCACAAATACCAGTATGCAACAGCACAAAGTTATAACTTATATTTTCATTGGATGAAAACAAAATCCTTAAGATTAATAATAAAGTTCAATATTTCTATGAAATAAAATCTAATTTACGCTTTAAGAAGAACTAATAATTTCCTTTAGTGTCATTTTCCTATCATTTAAGAGGCACTGCAAAATCACACCATGTCTGCACAAGTTATTATAAATCTGCATCAAGCTAAGTGAAAATACATTATTGTTCCTGCAATTCAATTGACTTTCTCTGTTCTTCCCTTCCCATCATCCCCTGGAGAGAGCTAAGACTTATGTAAATGAAGACAGGAACTTTACATAATAGACATTTGAATTTCTATCTAGGGCACCAAGTCAATTCACATCTCACAAAATCTGATCAAGTCTTCCAGCAAGTTTTAATCAAAAACTGAAAGTCACTTAGCTGGCAACAACAGCTTTATAAAAAGGGAAAAAAACCCTCTGGTTTGAACTGTAATTAGATGTACTGCCTGTGTATATGAAAATTACATGTATAAATGAGAATATAAAGGACCTTTTACATTTCCTTAAATATCTACTTTTATTTCACACATTTAATGACAATTAAGAGCTACAATGATGCTGATTGTGTTAACACACTATCTTTCTCAATAGTTACGACTTTGGAGCCGAAATTTTTTTGTTATTGATCTTTTATACTAATGGATGCCAAATTATTCCACTAATGGAGTGATTTGCAATTACCTCTAACTGACTTATAATAATAACAGCAAACACATCAAAAACCAATCTCCATTGCAAGTCAAGACAACTTTAGATAATCAACTAAAATTGTAACCCCAAAAATCCATGTCTTCCAACTTTTAGAGGGTGTCCATTATGGCATTTCTAAAGCAGTAATATTACCATGTTTTAGGACAGGAAAGATTCAGTAATAATATAGACTCTTACAATTATAGCTAAAAGAAACATAGCTATTACAAACTCATAACAAGGTCATTCAAAACCTGAAAATCTGCTTGGGATGTGCTTGCTATGATAAACTCTCTTACATTTACTTTGATTGTATGACTGAAATATAGTCAACCCTATGGAAACCTTATATAATCAATCAGTTTAATCTATCCATCCATCAAATCAATTGATCAATCAATTAATCAATGAGCCAATCAATTAGTGACAATGAAGCAATAGCTATGAGATAATATTGTTTTTTTAGATGTCTTATTGTGAAATTTTTTCAATTTGGGGTAACATTTTGTTGGTTGCTTTAATTTATAAACATGCAGGATTATGTTCATGATAAAGTCTATAGATTAAATATTTGTTGAGAGGTTAATTTGTAGGTAAGGGAACCCCTTAAAATAAACCTCCATTAAAAAAAGATTCCACAGTAAACATTTTTTCTACAATTGTTAACAATATAGAACTTTTGTCCAAGAATGGCAATAAAATTCTAGCTTTTAAGCCAAAATGAAGTAGGAGTCCGAGGACCACACCAGCTAATGTGTAATAAATAATCTCATCTACAAGTAATGATCATGTGAACCTGAGAACAGGCCTAATATTTTTTTTGTATTTAATTTTTTTTCTGCAATTTTTTTTCTTTATTGCTCACATTTTGCGTGAATAGTTAGCTGTGACACTTTATCTTAGTCGTGTTTAGGCTGGCAGATTATCTATCAATTCAGGATTTTGAGAAGGATTAAATAAACATTAACACATAATCCAATGTTGATGCTTAATATGAAGTTGTTATTTTCCAGTTATATGATGCTGCTTATCATACCTGCAAAGCGACTGTGTGTGTCAGAATGACATATATGTCAACTTATCAAAATACTAGAAATATGTCCATAGGACACGAATGCCCCGCCTAGTGTATATTTAGTAATGCAACATGAAAATTTGTATTAGTGTATGAAGTTTGATGAGAATATCTTGAATAGTTTCTTTAAAATTGAAATTAAAGTCTAAAAAAATTGGATATAGATGATAAATTCTCACCAAATTATGTATAAAAAGTGCATAAGCTTGCATAAAAATATTTTAAATGGTTTCTTTAAAACTAAGCAAAGTGCAAATTAAAGAAAAGTGAGGTCAAGGTCACAGGAAAGTGCAAGGTCAAAAGTTCAATAGCTCTTAATAATACGTATCAGCATATTAAGATGAAAAATATCTTGTCAATGAATGGTTTATTTAAAACTGAGCTAAACACTAATTTAAAAAAAAAGTAAGGTCAAAGGAAAGATCACGGTCAAAAAATGTTGATGCAGTTGAATAGCTTACATCAGTATGTATCAGCATATGAAGTTTGATTGCACTATCTTGAACGGTTTCTTTAAAACTAAGCTAAACACTTATCAAAGAGAGGTCAAGGTCAAAGGAAAGGTCAAGGTAAAAAAATGTTGATGCAGTTGAATAGCTCTCATCAATATCTATCAGCATATGAAGTCTGATAAAAATATCTTGAATAGTTTCTTTAAAACTGAGCTAAACACAAAACGCAATGGAAGGACAGATGGAAGGACGGAAAGACGGAAGGATGGAAGGACAGAAGACAGACATGACAAACTCTATATGCCCCGGCCATATTCATGGTGGGGCATAAAAATTACAAGTACATATATAGTCGTTATTTTTAATTAAGTACATATATAGTACATAATTAAGTACATATATAGTATATGTACGTAATTAAGTACATATATACCCTAGTCAAAGTTAGAAAACATTAGCGACAAAAGAAAGTTGACCGAAGTCAACACCAAAAACAGACTTATTTATAGATGAGAGGTAGTGCATAACTTAGGGAAATCCATTAATGAGGTATTCAATCAGAGACAACAATCCTCCAAAAGGCCTAAAATAAAATATTGTTCGTTTGTAGTTGCCTACCGACCCACCGAAAATGCACCAGACCCCAACTTTTTTTCAGCCATTTTTTGACATTTTTTTTTTGTGGTAAGTTTCAAGCTTTCAGGATATTGAATCTGTTTCATTTTTTATTTTTGTTTTATCAAATAGTGGCTTAGAATAAGTGGAGCATATTTAGGTTTAGTAAACCTATAAAAATCTCTTTGATTTGTTACCCAACAAAAACTTGAAAACTAAAAAATTTTTCCCCCCAAAAAACAAAACATACCTACCTACCAACCCACTCTAAAAATTATATGTCAACTGCAAACAAAGAATTTTTTAAGCTTGGGCTTACGCAAAGTGCAATGAAAGGACAGACGGAAGGACAGAAAGACAGAAGGAGGGAAGGACAGAAGACGGACATGACAAACTCTATTTGCCGCGGCCATGTTCATGGCAGGGCATAAAAATTACAAATACATATATAATCAAAGTTAGAAAACATTAGCGACAAAAGAAAGTTGACCAAAGTCAACACCAAAACAGACTTATTTATAGATGAGAGGTAGTGCGTAACTTAGGGAAATCCATTAATGAGGTATTCAATCAGAGACAACAATCCTCCCTGTACACATTGATGACATTTTCTTCCTTTTGAGGGGCACAAAAATCCATACCTTTGCTCTATAATCAAACAATTGACATATTCCCTGACAGAGCACTACACCACTGGCCAGTTTGATGTAGTCTCCTCAAAGCGAGGCCTGACAGACCGCAATAGAAGTGTGTTGTGGAGTGTTATTAAGATAGAAGGCCCAACACCGATTTCTATCGAAGCTTGGCTGATGTCATTATCTAAGCAAATTCACAGACAAGTAATTGTTAAGCTTGCTTCGATACAGTGACATAATTCTCACAGAATACATCAAACTGAGGAGGGAAAATAGATATCTATTTACAGTGGTTCCTCGTAGTATTTTTTCATATGTGGAGCGAACTGGGACCTATAATTGGCCATAAAATATCCCTCTACATAGCATGCTGCAAATGGTTAATCATGTTCTATGTGCAATATGGTGCCATAATTCTGCAAAAGTTTATATCATCATATGCATTTTGCTTCCTCTTTCACATATATATACTACAACTTAAGCCTGAGTGATTACTTGAGAATATTAATGGTACATAAAGAAACTTCCATTTCAATTAGTAAGTGACAATATCACTGACATAGGGAAAAATATATTGCATCAAAAATAGAATTTTTAGGAGAAGTCTACTGTTCTTTAATTTGAGGTTGAGCATTAGACGAGCACTAGCACTAGACTTAATTACATACAAAATACACACTTGCTCTCCTAAAAGTAGATTTCTAGCTTTTCACTTCATAAAACAAGAGCCCATGGGCCTTAATGCTCACCCGGGTATTATGAGTAGTTCTATACTCTACAAGAGTAATTATCACCAGAATGTCACACACAAGTTTCTTACATGGCTGTATTATAAATTTCCTTCCAATATCTTTGACCTTGTTCAGTGACCTTGTTTCTTTATTTGTGTTGCAAGCAAAGTGTGTATTAACCATCAGCATCTAGAGTTTTTTTGTTTTTGATAAAGGTTATCAATTTCTTATAAATTAATACTCAAATATGGTAATTTGTAAAAAACAATTATGGATTTCAATCTGAATTTGCAGCAGGGTTGAAGGTATCAATGTACACACATAATGTAAAAAAAACATTATTTCAATAATTGACTTGTTACTTTTAACAAATTTTTGGTTTTACATATCAGTGTTGCGTTCATACCTGATTCCTTTGACCATCTGTAAAGCTTTGGTTAGAGTATATATTGTCATCATAATGTTGCTGTTTTCTAACTAGAT
The DNA here is from genome assembly GCF_033153115.1 of Saccostrea echinata. Classification (NCBI taxonomy): domain Eukaryota; kingdom Metazoa; phylum Mollusca; class Bivalvia; order Ostreida; family Ostreidae; genus Saccostrea; species Saccostrea echinata. The sequence continues at coordinate 1,482,306 of NW_026889786.1, forward strand.
GCCCTGGGATAAAGATTTTCTCAGATGTAATGAATTTCTGTACGTTATCAACCGTGCCACATATAGGGCTAGCTGCAGAACTGTAGCTCTCTGCTTGAGAAAATTCGAACAGACAGAGAGCTACAGATCCAAGCGTTGTTAAAACCTTCAATTTACACCGCCGCTTTTTTGTCACTCGCTTCGGGTATTATTTCTTGTATTTTATGCTCTCACCCGATTTTAAAATAGTATCCGATAATTAGCCATATATTTTAGTCCTATTCTTGATACCTTATTTACCTTTCAATGGTCCCAAACAGCCCTTAATGGTTTTGGAATGTCGGTTTAAAAAATCCCCATTCTGACGTCCATGTTTGGGGTTGTGCGAAATTTTTTTTTTCAAAAAACATATACTTGCCGAGAAAATGTAAATAAAAAATTCAGGAGGTTCAAATAGCATGTATAATGTCTACAAAGAATACAATACGTATGTAAAAAAGAAATGAAATAAATAGAACTCGGGCGTGTTATTTTAGGATGACACCAACGTCGACGTTGGAATGCATTTTTTTTTACTGATATTCAAAAACCACATACGGCCGTCTGGAACTGTTGAAAGGTAAATAAAGTATCAGGAATATGAGTAAAATATATGGTTAATTATCGGATACTGTTTTTAAAGTGGGTGAGAGCATAAAATACAAGAAATAATAACCGAAGCAAGCGACAAAAAAGCGGCGGCGTAAATTGAAGGTTTTAACAACGCTTGGATCTGTAGCTCTCTGCTTTGTCTGTCTGAATTTTCTCAAGCAGAGAGCTTCAGTTCTGCAGCTTATGTAGGGCCTGACCAACTTTTATAACAACTTTGGATGATTCTTTTTACTTATCTATAACTATGCTAGAAGCTTAGGAGCAATGAAGATAAAAGAAATTCTTATGTTTTTGGTGCCCGTACTCAAAGAAGGGGGGTGGGAGGTGATGGGGGGGGGGGGGGTGAAATTAAAAGCTTGTTTCCAAATCATATATTAATGCCATATATAAAAACAATGGTTGAAATTAGTTCAGTCATTGCAGAGAAAGAAGATGAAATGTTTAAAAATTTTATGATGACTGAAAGAAGATACTGGGCAAAAATGGATTAGCAATAGGTCACTCAAAAGATTCAGGTGGCTTAAAAACTGACACTCATGTTTGCACCTTTTTGGTTTATGTTCAAATGAAATATGATATGGGAACAGAATCATCACTGATGTACATTGTACTAAAAAAATTTAATTTACTTAATGTTTCATAATTATCAAAGAATTGCCACACATATTCTACAAAGTCATATTACCAGGTAAATGGATTATTTCTGTGTTAAATCAATGATGATTAATTATGTTAAATCAAAGATGATTAATTATGTACACTGTGTGATTTCTGTGATTTGAGCTTTTCAGAATGAATTCTTTTGAAGACAACAGTGCATTCAAATTTTTTCTTTTGGGATTTCTGTCAATTGAATATGCACAAGTGTATTTTAATTTTTTGTGTGATTGAACCATAAAACTGGACTTTGGCACAATTCATTCATTGTCTGTAGTGGTTTATAATTCTCTGTGAAGTCAGACAACTTATTTGTCTGGTACAATGTATATATGGATCGAAACTTGTAAATAAGTATGTCCTCTATTCAAAATTTCTGGATGAACCACTTTCAAAATACATAGTAGTTTCCATCACTTTAAACAATCAAGAACTTCAAGCAGAACCTACTGATGAACTTAACAAAACATTGAAATACCAGTTGAATGGAAATGGTATGAAATGAAAACCTGTTCATCTGTAGCCCAGAAACTTGAAGGAAGATTCATCTCCCAATCCCAAGATAACTATCTCTCTGCATACAAATTAATGTTTGTATATTTTATAACCCATTCTGTAAATGATGTATTTTTGTAGTGTTTGAGGCAGTCTTTATCGGTGATCACTGGTATGAATCCAAGGCCAAACCTTGTATAATCCTTTAAATACTTCTCATGATACAGCAATTGATTAGCATCTTATTCCACATAAATGTTTTTCCAAGTGATTGAAACAATTATGTTCAGACTGAGCTATTCAGAGTATAAATTCACTGACATATTGAAATATCGAAATAAAATACAGGCAACAAATCTTCTAAATGACAGTGAAATTGCCAACATATATGTATATATTGTTTGAAAGCTCATTCTAACTCCTTTTAATACTTGTTCAACCAATTAAAGTAATACACTAGTATTTATAAGTTTATGTATGTGCAAGAACATATACACAGTGATTAAACAAATTAATACATTTAATATTTGAACATAATTATAGGTATTACCAGAACATTAGTTTCTCTACAGACAAAGATCAAGTTTGCCCAGCACGTCTGAACCTAAATATGAACTTAAAATGGGACACAAAGTTCATAAAACTTAATGGACCTTAAATTTGATTACCATTTTTATGTAAGCAGTTGGATGCTAGATGTTTGAGATTTCAAAGGAATTATACTTTCTCAGTTTGTACATAATATGATCCACTTAGTCCTTCCCAAGGGCTTAATTTGTCATCCAAACCCTGGATCAGGGAACACATATTCACAATTTCGTTGCTGCTGAGTGCTCATAGTTCTTCACCATGGTGCATTGTAACATTAAAGATGGAGATCTTTAAAGATTTATGAAGTATACTGTAAAAGGGAAATTTTCACCCTTGCTTTATTTTCATCCCTATTTTGCCCTGGCCCCAAGACCATAAAATTGAGAACAGACTTAAGTCAAAATTTCAAACCAATATAACTTTTGAAATAATTTTGATAATGAAACAAGATTTTCATCATAATTTTAAATTTAAATGTTAAATAAAATTGCAAAATTTTAAGCAAATACATTAAATAAAACTCAAGATATTGAAAATCAAATTTTTGACTTAAGTCTATTCTCAGTTTATGGTCTTGGGGCCTGGGCTGCATTCAAGTATTGGTTAAAATAGCAGCTAGGAGGTAGATATCTAGCTCTACTGAACAAATGAAACAGCTCACCTAGCCAATTAAGGTTTTGGATTTTGAATACAAATTTGTCAGTAATAACTAATTTTTGATACAAAGTGAACTGAACACAAGCAAAAATGTAAGTAAATTTTCTTTTGATTTGCTAAGATAAAAAAAATCAACCTATCTGTTTGTTAGTATTTCGTGTGATGTGAAGCAGTAACTAAGGAGGCCATCTTGGATTTGGTACAGTTATAGCATCAAATATTCATGCTAGCTTTCCTTACGTAGCAGCTAAGCTAGCATAGAGTTCAAGATTATAACTCTACATAGAAGATACATAGCCGCTACAATTCTGAATGCACCTTATGTCATCAGTGGAAGAATTAAAAACAGGGTTTATTTAACAGAGACAGAGTTACCTCCCTTTAGCACAACTGTGTGTAGGCAAATTAAAAAACGAAGAAAGTATAATAGGGTGAAAATAGAGGGAGGAGGTGTGTGTGAAAATAACACTGTACACAGTATACAGTAAATCAAAAAAGTATACACTTTTAGAGAGAAATTGTCTTGTGTTTTAACAGATTAACTCTTACCTGTGAAAACTTCTCCAAGTTCAGAGGAAATGGTTCACCTGTACTTTTATGTTTTCCTAGGGAGAAAAGAAAAAAAAAATACTTAAACAATTCTAATTAAAGAATTTTCTTACTTAGTATTTAAACAGACAGTAAAGACTTACTTGTTTCAGAACATATAATAAGTGAAGTGTTAGCTAAAATGATCGGTTGAAAGATCATACAATGATTGAAAAACCTGTTTTTACTCTGTAATTTGGCTGACATTCTTGGCAATCAATTATCCATTGTAGATATGATGAATTCACAGAATTGTTTTAAGACCTACGAACAAAATAGCTATCTGATGACCAAAATTCACATATAAAGGATGAATATCCTTGATTGCCCCCTTGATAATGAAAACTTAAAGTCTTACTGCAAGACTGCAGAAGCTTCTGTTGTTTTAATATAGAGGGTAATGCACCTATAACTGGATCCTACAACAAATCTAATTTTTTGTTGTTGACCATCTCCCAGAGTAAACAAACTGATGTTCTACAGCATCATAAGGGAGTGGAAATAATATAAACAAATTTCATGCTCTCTTCCTTCATGTCCAAACAAATTATTGTAATTTCAATCATTACCATGTTTACAAGAATGTTTACAAGATGTAGTAAAACAAGAAAAGTATACATTTACTCCTATATCTTCCAATATTTGTGTTTTTCTTAAAAATTTATTGTGGGATTAAAACTCGCTAAATTATCTAAAAAAACAAATAAACATCTGCCATAAATTTACACGTTCCATTCGAGAAGAAAAAATGAGACATTTCATTAAATTTATCTATTTTTAGTCATAATAATATCATCTATTATTCTGAAAATCAATCAAACAAAATTTTAAATTGCAAACTTTTGAATGACCACATGCTCAAAACAAACTTTTTACCTTAAAATTTGAAAGGTTAAAGCTGTAAATTCCAGAAAACAAGTTCACCTATCCTATCAATGGCACGTCTTTGTTAATCATGCAGGTTAAGTCTACAATGTTGGTAGTATCTCAAGTGAGCATGGCCCCTATAGTCCTGATTGCAGTGTAAGATGATTTTTTTCCCCTCCTATCAGTCTTCTAGCATGATTCAATGCTTGCTACATCTCATAAACTCTAGCACAGCATTGCTAAGAATCAATATGGAAATTCTCTTTATATGCATTTATTTTATTACACGATATTTCTTACGTATACATCCATGGATCATAGGAAAAAAAGGCAGCTGCAACTTTAAGTGTTCAACTAAGGGACAGAACATCTCACTGGTTTATTGTAATCAAATCAAAAACACAATTTAACCAAGTAGAAAACTAGTTCATTCCTCTTCAGTTAATCAATACCCAAGTTCTTTCTTTGGCCTATTCTGGGACTTTGTCTCACAAATAACAGTAATTCCCATCTATCCCAAAAGTCTCCATTCATAGCTTGATGGAAGACCCTTTTACATAAATTGGACACAATGACCATCGATTCCTTCTACTACTCGATTGAATGTCAGCCAATGTATGTGATATTCGACTTATCATCTTCTTCACCTGTCAACAAGATTACCAATACCTAAGCTTCCAGTTGGGAGGTAATCTTAGAAGGGGGTGGACAATGAGTCCATGTATGAGGAATGACTCTGTCAAACTGCCCAAATAAAGTAAAGCAGAACCACTTAATTCCTAAAAGGTGGGTGTTAGATATTTTGACATTTAAGATAGGACTGTTGCTCTGATTCATGATCCTTCTTCATGACATATTAAATGTGCATGTGTATATGCTAGAAAGGCACAAAATGACTAAAAGAAACATGTCCCCAAAAGGCACAAAATGACTCAAAGAAATGCATGTCCCCCACTTGAACTGGACTGCAAACTGTGTGTAGTAACATAATACACTCACTTGATATTAGCACTTTTCAATTAAAATTCTTTACTGCAATTATTGCATGACAATGAAATATCAACTGCTTTTATTTGAAAACCTTGAGGAGCAAACATCCAATTTCTAAATGACTTAAGACAATGGGCCCAAAGACAATGGGGTCTTGACAGTCACCTAACTTAGCAGCATGCACCAGCTCCTAGTAGTAATACACCCTACATAAGCTAGAAATCTATTATTTTCTCAATGCAGAAGCTGTCATCTTCCTCCATTCCAAATTACACCCCAACCAATAGCTTTGATACCCATGTATATTTTTCACAAATAAGCCTAATTTTAAGATCTCAATCCTTTACCTAAAGCTCCCATAAGTTTTGTATCTGGCACATAATCATACAAAAAGGTCTGCTGCTAGATGCCAAAGAGTAAACAAATAATTTTATTATCAATGTAATGCATTTTTAATACATGAACAACTAAGCTTTATTATAAGACCTGTACTTGGGAGCAAGCTAGGACCTTGTTTTATCAAAGAAATTAAATTTCTGATGTGATTTAGATTTGCATAGTGGACTCTTGCCAAAACTTAGTCAGGTGTAACATGCTCTTCATAAAATGGCACTATCTCATGGCATAAAAGTTTGACTGACTAAGCTAGTTCAAGGCTAACATCCTTGAAGACAAGTAACTGCTCATGCTTAAGAGAGAGTGAGAGAGAGAGAGAGCGAGCTATTTTTGCTATAACTACGTTAAACATTTGCAGTTTTTTCATCATTAAAGATTTTCTGAATTCCCATAAAGACCGGAAAAATTATGACCTTGCTGTGCATACAGTAGTTCACCAAATTTTAACTACCCCGGTACACCTTATATTAATTATTTACTCTTCATTTGCTAGACCAATATTTTTTTATTGCTCTATATAATCTTTTAGGAATACAAATATCCACGGATAAAATTTTTGTGAGCATACAGTCTCATGTAATTACACAAAAATAAAGTTCTGGTGAACAAGCATTCTGAGAGTATTGCATTAGCAATACTTAGTCGTCCCCTACCGACAAGTGTAATCTGGTTCCCGCTAAAAATTGAAAATGTCATAATTCTGTCAAAAATCAATGAAGCGGAATGAAATGCAAACTTGATATATAACTCATCAAGGTAAAGTCACATACCAAAAATCAGCTCAATATCTGCAAGCGTTTAGAAAAAAATTGAGGATAACCCTGAAAAATTCAAAAGGTAGTAAATCCACTAAAAATCATTGAAGTGGAACGAAATGCAATCTTGACTTGTAACTCATCAAGATACACTCACATACCAAAAATCAGCTCAATATCTGCAAGTGTTTAGAAAAAAGTGCAGAAAACCAAGTAGGACAGACTGAAAGACAGACAGAGGGACTGACAGACAGACGGGCAGCTAGACAGATGGACGAACAGACTCAGAGGAAACCTATAGTCCCCTCCGGTTTCACTGGTAGGGGACTAATAACACCTTTGGGGGAACTGAAGTAAAAATAAGACACAAATGAAAAATATCATTCAAAACACTCAATTAACCGAACTTTCCCAATATTGATATTACTTATACATTCCTGTATAGCATTTCCATCATTTCAAATAAAAATATGAATATTCATCAAACCCTTTGGGGGCTTTTAAAGATAATTTTAAAAATTTTGAAATCAAAATGACTATCAATGACAGCTAGATTTATGGGTATACTGGGATGTTTAATATGAAGTGCCTTATGGTCACAACATTCTGAATAGGTCCGACAGTTCCACTGGTACATCAATTCTAAGTCTTAGCTTTTAAAGGAATCATGGAAGTTATCAGAAATTTTTTGCTGAGTTTTCAGACAAAAACTTGTCAAACTACAAACACATACAACTGTATGCAAAATATGGTGTTTATCATATATAGCTATTTCAAAATCTTGGATCAATGTAATTGGGTTTATTTTTCTGCTTATTCAACACATAACAAATGTGCATTAGGGCCAAAAGGTTATTTATATGCAGATTTTATGCAAGTAATATGTTCCTAAACCATTAATCATATGAAATGAAAATTTCATGTTTTAATTCTAAGAATTTGCATTAGAATGTCTTGATAAATATGTGACTGACAAATCTGTACGGAACTCTCTTGTGAATAAAGGATTCATAGAAGTACGTTAACTTTCCTTAAATTCTATTTAAACCAAATTTTCATACTACACTCCAAGTTGTACAAAATACCAATATCTGCAGCTATTTTTTTTTTATCACATCATAGGAACCTTGTGGTATTTTGGTATCAAGTTATTCATTACATTGTTTATCTTGCATTCTATACAATCTTGCAAATTTTAAGCCCCTTGCACAAGTCTTAAAGCAACGTAAAAAAAAAATATGGTGATAATTTGATAAAACATCAAGTTCTATCAGCAATCAACAAAACCTCTGCAGACAAAGTCAAGCACAGCACCAATTATCCAACCTCTCTACTGTAGTTTAATATGGATTATCTCCTGATTCCATGTATAAAACATGCAAAATTTAAATAAATCTTTCCTTCAGGAGAAAAATTTATCAAGATTGCAGAGTCTTATGTCGGACAACAGCCATGAAATATGTAGCTGCTACATAAAACTGTTGGGTAACTCCATAAATGATAAAAATGTTTTGTCTTGGTAATATTGGCTTACGTCATAACCAATATTTTGTAACGCTGAATACTATTATATTTTTTTTACAGCAATTTCTAAAAAGCTAATATTTCTGCTAGAAAATTGGAGGGAAAAAAATCTGAAGTCTCGAATGATAATTTGCTTTTTATAATAAAGGAAAAGAACATGCAGTTGCATCTGTAAGAATTGGAATATTGAACTGGTAGTTTTATATTAACAGAATTATTAACATTTTTAACTTTAAAGCTAAAACATGATTATGACATAAATGATTAAAAGTAAAACAACTTAAAGTTAATTTTATAGTCTTTGATAAATAGTTTGTTGACATTGAGTTCACAGTTAAAGCAAAATTCATGCATGTATGATTTACTAACATTTTACATATTTAAAGCAGCAAATCCCTTAGTTATACTGATATAGGCTACAGCATGGTTCAACTGACGATCAATAAGAACATGTAGTGGCCATGAATCTCAATTTTACAATTTATTTTTTAATATTTCCCCCATTTCTTTTTAAAAAATGAGAACGGTTTCTGTTCTGTTTTTTTTTTTTTTGGGGGGGGGGGGGGGGAGGGGAGGTCTCTCTCTTTGTAAAGAAATGGGCAATTCCTTGACTAGTCTGTCTAAAAGCTATGTCTAGTAGTTGTGACTGGCATTCATACAGACTCTAAAGGCCTATGTTTCTTCAACATTCAATAAGCTCTACAGTATAGATTTTTTAAAAAGCAAGCAGATTTTTCGTATTTGTTAGAAGATTTATTGATAATGTCAGGTATATTATTTGTTTCATCATTCACTGCCCAATTTTTATGTGGTTTCCCCAGGAAAATAATTGGTTTTATTGTTATCAGTCATATATATAAAAATCAAGACTTTCAAAATAATAATAAGAAACAAAACAACTCCATAAACTAATAAAGGAATGTAAAAAAGATCCATAAAATAATCTTTCTCACAGACATGAAAATTTGAATTTAGAGGTTGTTGATCTTCACAAATTTTTGATATGTGTAATCATAACAATTAAACTGAATAAATCTCATTCATTTACTGTAACACAATGCCTGATTTATTCTATGTACACAAATACTTGGAATTTCATGGTCCAACAGCATTGACAATTAAAGTATCAAATACCTGGGTAAATTTAGACAAACATGTTCAGCAACTTCTTTAAAATCAAATATCAAGATGCTCTATGACCTTCTACTTTCTTTCATATCTCTTTATCAATGTCCAGTTAAAAGCTTTTTTTATCACTTTTATCATTCGAATTGCTTTTTGATAGAGGGGAAGATGGTGTTAAAATTTTCATTTAACAAAAGGGGAGTAACTCTGCAATTAATGGACTTAGTAATAGTAAATGGTGCCTCATGGCACTCCTTTTATTTAGTGATCAACGTGGGGTGAACCACAAACAACATGACAATGAAGAACTACAACACACAACAATTAAATATTGAGAAGTATTTATAAGAGTTTTGATACGTAGGCTCCATCAAGAATCAGGGCAAAAAACTTTAAACATACCAGGTATATGATTTTGATGCAAAATAACCTTATAATGCTTTGCTCTCTCAAAAAAAAAATAAAAACAAAAACTAAAAACAATGTGTGTCAGGAATTCCAAAAAAAAAAAAAAAAATCACTCTCTGTTACATTCAACACTTTCTGAAAGGCAACACCAGTGTTAGAACTTGTTTTCACACAAAGTCAGTCACAAAGTCAGTACATTAGGATTTTATGGTCCAATTTTGTCAAGTGACAACTCTTTTGACCCCAACCCATAACACAACAGAACCTGTCCCACCCTCATAAAGCAATTCTTAATCCATTTTCAACCAAAAAAAGAAGAAGAGATCTTTCTAAGATTTCATGATACACCTTTAATTTAACATCTTTTTACTATAATGTTAGTGTAGTTTGCTACAAATTTTCACATGGTCAGTGACCCAGCATGAGGACAGGTAACCATATACAGTAAAACAAACTTATAACGAAGTGCCAGGGATGGATGATTTTGCTTCATTATAAGCATAATTCGTTATATCTGTTAGGTTCACAGTTCCCTGTAAGCGTCAATTATAATGTTTGCTATAAGTGCATTTTACTGTATCTCCATGGATTTGCAATTGCATTTGATATTTTTCCAAATCGCAAGATATTAGGGATTCTTTGTAATCATGTTTTTACCTAATTTTAAGTTTTTAAAAAAAACAAAACAAAACCTTTCCCATTGGCTGACATCTTTTGGACATTAATAGCATCAAAATGATTATGTTACTTAGATTAGTATGTAATATATAAAATAAAGACAGGAGTGTTGAACTTTATATAATAGAATGTTTATAATGATTTTAACAATACTTCTCTGATTTTCCATTTCAAAATGCATACACATGGGAATACAAAGTGTGGGATAAGGAAAAACCTATCTAATGAGTGAAAAAGAGTAAATGTGATAATACACATATCACATGGCTTTGAGGGTGACATACCAGAATATTTGCCCTGAGATGACAGGAAAACCCTGGAGTGTTATGTCACCCTGTGCCTTAGCACACCATAACTTTCCTGTCACCTCAGGGGATATATTCGGGTATGGTTGCCCTTAAAGCAAAGTTGTATACTATATAATATAATATTTAAAAAAAATCTTTTATAAATAACTAAAATAAGATACATGTATTATCTACATTGTTAAATTTTAGACAAACACAGCAAAAACGTTTTCATGACATTTTGAATACACTTTTAATTACTGTTTATGTTTCCTTAGCAACTGACAACTTTGAATCTTGAACCCAAGCTTATTATTAAAGTGCAACATAAGAACATGAAAGGTTGCTGAGAAGATAACTTAGCTGTTTCCAGCACATGTAATAACTGTGGTACACTGTGACAAATTTCTGTGAAAAATTGTGACTGTGCTCATGGCGTAAATTAGTCCAACGTAGAACAAAGCAAAGGAGATCTACAGTACATTTGTGATAAAATGGGAAAACTTATATATACATACAGTACTGTATTGTACATCAGCTGAATAAGTCGCCGCGTGGCGCAGTGGTTAGAGCGTCTGCTCTAGAGTCGCGGAGTAAGGAGTTGATCCTTTCGTCGCGGGTTCGAATCCCACTGTAGGACGTGGAGGCCGGTCCTTCGGATGAGACCGTATAAACTGAGGTCCCGTGTCGCAGAAGGTATTGGCATGAAAAAGATCCCTCACTGCTCAATGGTCGTAAGTGCCGAGCATAGGACAAAATTTGCAGCTCTCCACCAGCAAGTGGTGGCGTCTCCATATGAGTGAAAAATTCTCGAGTGGGACGTTAAACAACATACAAACAAACATCAGCTGAATATTGGTATATTAATCTGCATTATCTTATGCAGCTCAATTCTGTAGAATTTACTGTATACAGGGAAATTTTTGCCCCCTTCACCCTAATGTCATATATGTGGGACAAATTTAAAATGGGACTAATTCAAGAAAGACAGCATGGACACTTTTAAAAAAAACTGTTCTGGCTGATTTAGAACAGGGCAAAATTGTAAAACAGCAAAAATACATGGGTGAAAATAACCCTGTTTACAGTACACGTATATATATTATCTTTCTACAAAAGTCTGGTGAGAGGGCTTAGTTCATAACACAATGAAATAATTAGCCTAATATCAATATTTTACTTACCTTCTAGTACATTAATTCAAATATATTGACAAATATCTGTTGTGTTTTTAATATAAATCCTTGTCCAAAACTCACATTAAAACTCCCATTCACTTTCTGCATCTAAACAATTTTTTTTAAATTAAATATTTAGCTTCACTTTCTTCTTAGAAAGTAATGAATTATACCACAAAGAAAAATAAATAAGTTGTTTAATAAAACATGATGTACAGCCTTAGTTGTCCACACTGAAATATTATGTCCTTTTCTAATGAAGGTACGAGAACAATTGAGTTAATTAGCATGCAAGACGAGAGCACAAGCTTCATATAATCCAGGGAGTAAATATGTCTAACGAGGACATCGTAACAATTTAGTCAATAAAACTAACGATATAATCACATTCGTTCACCAATAGGAAGCCTGTTTTGCAGTGGACTAAACCAGCATGTACAAATACTAATCTATAATAATATGACACATATACAAATATAAAAGAATTGAATAACTAAATATTAACTCTTAGGACAGCATTTAGGATAGTGTTGGAAATGGTGAAAATAAAGTCTTGTGAAATTTTTATTGCCCCTATAGATATAACCAGAGCAAAAACTAAGACTTTTTTTGACGAAACAGGAATGCAATTTGTACATGTACATTTGACACAAGTGTACAATTTACAAATCTTATGCACTGAGTATATATATATAAATTTTTCTGCAATTAAAAGCTTTTTAAAAATTTGCATTTCTGCATAAATGCATAATAGAAATGAAATGTATTCCTTACCTGTGTGTGAAGTCAGTCAAGAATGTTTGTGAACCCTATCCCAGCAGTTTCTGTAAAACACATAAAAGCTATGTTAAAATGTTAGCAGCTGAATGACGACACCGTCTCTGTCCGATGGTCACACCTCACTATACCCTGTAGTCAATCTGTGAATACATCGAGAATCAAAAGACGTTCTCCTACTAAAAATCTGCAAGAAACTTATCAAATCTGCTCGAACTGTGAAACTGCCCCTAGCTATATGACACTTACTTTCTGATTTAATCATACATAATTACAGTGTCATAACAAATTTTCTTCGAAAAGTGATAGTTTGAAACATAACCCAACTTTAGTACAAGCATCTTGCAATCTTCTGGGGAGGTCGATTAACTGTTTTTCTACTGATCAATCAAGACATTTCTTACAATCAATGGACCACTGTCTGGAACTTTATCACTGTCAAACGATTCATTTATAAAGTTATCTCCCCTTAAAGACAATATTTTCTCCTTCAGTCAAACAAATGCAATCAAGCCTTAGCATTTAAATATGCATTAGAATACCACATCAAAGTGTTCAATAGTATGCTCATTCAATCTTTACATCTCCCTACTGTTTCAAAATTCTGACTCTCAAATATTAAGTCAATGGCATACAATGTCCAAAATATTTAGAACTTTTATTTTAAATATGCAATCAAACTTGACCTTCCAATGCAGAGATACAAAAAATCATTGTGAATTAATACAACACAAGAATTCAAATAATTAACACTAACATACATCATCAAATAAATCTACAATGTGTTTGTAGAACATGTCTTGGTGAGTTGCTTCTATCTGCATGATGATTTTGCCTGTAAAAATTAAGGTTATTCATGAAAAATTTTCAAAGGAAATATTAATTGATATTCCTAATTTTTATAATCTATAAATTAAGTTTTATCTAATTACACTAAATCTTTAATTTTTGAGAAAAAAACTTAATTGAAACTGGTATATGACCTCAATTGACTAACTTATAATTGAAACAAAATATGAATTAAAATCACAAATGCACAATATGTCACTGCGAGTTCAGATTTCATTTCTGATATTAATTGAATCAATTGGATTAATTAAGAATACTGACTCACAATTTTCAGAACATATTAAATAATTTTTTTTTTCATATGCAGTATCCTACAGTGAGAAATTTCTGAACTGATTAATTTAAACCCCTTAATTAAGATTTATGGGTGACTTTTCCCCCCTCTCTCTCTCTATCTGTGCTAATGAAATTACCTGATTAGAATCAGTCTCAGTGCCATGAGCAAAAAAGAACTCCTCCATTGCATAACAATTAATCTGATCTAGGGAATTACAAGTTGCTTGATTGCTCAAACCATGGGGTCTAATTTTTTTTTTTGGAGCAAAACCCAGATGATAAAATTCATCATTCTAAACATGATTGCCTGCATAAAACCATTTTCACAAAACAAGTGATCTTCCCTTCTGATAAAGTACATGTACCAAAATAAACGATCACCATCATTGATCTGGGAGGACATCTCTCCCCATTTTATATCCAATAGTGATCTAAATTGTAATTTCATTGGTGGCCTTAACATTCCGAGGTCCATGAAGATATACCCCTGATAAAAGCAATAAAAAGTGTGCATAAATGATAAGAGTCCATTTAAAAAGAAGAGATCAAGGATTCTGTTCTTACTCAGAAAGCAACAAAACATGCAAACGTGCATGCAGACTTTCATCTCTGTAGACATGGTAGACATGATCTTTGTTGACCTATTTAGATTGTATGATTCTGGGATTGAATAAGAATAACGTTCCAAGTATACCCCTCTATTTCATCAAAGCAATAAAGTTGAAGATTTACAGTGTCCAAAAACACACTGCTTTTAATGAATGAAGGACTACAAGAATGTATTGTGCTCGCAATTCATTTACCTCATCAATTTTAATTCTGGCACTCAATTATTAATAGAAAAAAAATGTTTGCAAATTACATGGACACCCCTTTTAAAACTTTCTATTCTGAAAAATAAAGAATACTGATAAAAACACCCTTATAACAAATCCTATGAACGGATGATTTTGATTCATTATAAATGTATTTCATTATATTGATTTAGTTTACAATATATTCTAAAGCCACAGAGAATGAAAATCACTTCACTGTAAATGTCAATTTATTATAAGTATGTTTGCTTATAAGCATGTTTTACTATACAGTTGAACTTCGGTATCTCGAATTCCACTGATATGTGGAACCGAAGTCCCAACCACTTTTTATCCTCGATATTTCGAATCCTCAGATATCTCGAAGTTTTTTCTTGGTCCCATCAAGTTTGAGTTAAAGAGGTTTGACTGTAGTTGGTTAACAAATTTAAGGAGGCCTCACTAAGCCACAATGCTCACATGAGTCACATTTCCTTTTTATCCTTTTCCCAGAATTATATACAGAATACATGTACATATATTTGAACATTATCTAAATTACTTCTTGCCCTGATGTTTTTTAAGAGAAAAATACTGTTTTGCTTTGTTGTTGTTTTTTTTTTTTTTAAATAAAATCCTATGTAAAACTTAAACATACCATTGTGGCCCATGCCATATATTCAAAAGATCAACATTCAAGATGTGTTTATATGAATAATTTGGGCCCTGTTGTTGCCAAGAAGAGATTTTTTAATTATTGTTTTTTTTCTCTTTGTATAAATCCTTTGTTAATTCTTCCATCCATCTAGTCAAGGGGTTATTAATTAAACAAAGAATCTTTACTAAATAAGAGTAAATATGATATATCAATTCTGATTAATGCCCCCTGCTGTTTTTGAGACGAATATCTTTATAAAGATATTTTTCTATGCAAAACTTCCTTCTTCGGGCCCATCCCAGCTCTAGGGGCCACAATGTGAACAAAACTCAATCTACACTACATACCAATTTGACTAATTGGGGACGTGGTGTTCTTGAAGATAAAAAAAAACAAAGATCAAGTTTGAGCACACGTGTCAGGCCAAACCCTTAATCATGTCTAAATTCATTTGTCAAGAGTATGGAGAATAATGTTTATTGGCAGAGTAACGGAATTGGTAGCTAATTCTCTAACTGAATTAGAACACCAACAATCAATAAGACAGGACATGGGACAGATGTCTTTGATCATATAAAGTCAATTACTTCTACACTTATAACCAATGTGTTGGAAACTCTGTCACAGTTCCAAAGGAATTCCAATACATGTACTAGCTTGGTCAAAAGAGTGTTAAACATCTTAAACAGCTAGTCCATCATCTCTTCTAATTGAAGAAACTTCAATAATTTGTATTTTTTAGAAACACAAACAATAAAATCTCCAAAACTTACTCTCAATATTATCAGATATTATATATATATATATATATATATATATATATATATATATATATATATATATATATATATATATATATATATATATATATATATATATATATACACATGTATAACACACATGGCTTAGAGGGTGACATACCAGAATATTTTCCCAAAGGTGACAGGAAAGCCCTGTAGTGTTATGTCACCTGATGCTTAAGGCAGAGGGTGACTAACACTACAGGACTTTCCTGTCACTGAGGGGCAAATTTTTCTGGTATAGTCACCCAAGAAGTCATGTGATATATGTTATACAATATTTTTAAATCAAAACAATCATCTAAATCATAGAAGTTATGATAAATGATCCTAAGATTTTTTCATGCTGTTTTGAACTACGATCCATTGTGTCGCCCGTGTTGTGCAGTAGTAAGAGCGTTTGCTCTAGAGTCGTGTAGTTTGAAGGAGTTGATCCTTAGGTCGCAGGTTTGAATCCCACTGTGGGACGTGAAGACCTGTCCTTCGGATAAGACCGTATAAACTGAGGTCCCGTGGTGGCATCTCCATATGAGTGAAAAATTCTTGAGAGGGACGTTAAACAAACAAAACGATCCATTGTTTATGTTTGCTTAGCAACCAACGTCATTGAATCTTGAACCCGAGCTATAATGTGTAGCATAAGAGCATGCGAGAATGATCGGTCGGGTGTTATAACTGTTTCCATCATGTGTTATAACTGTTTCCGTTATGTGTTATTACTGTTTCCCGTGTGATTCAGCTTTCTTTAGGGTATATAGTGAAACTTGTTACATTTGTGATAAGATAGAAAAACTTACTCAAAAATGTTATATTTTTTTAATTATGGACTTCAGTATAGGTCGATATGTGGTTATAAGGACCCATGTCAAGTGATACTGACTGAAGACACAGAAAGTATTAGCGACCGGGCTTGTGATATTGCTATCATTTTCTGGGTCTGAGGTCAATATCACATGTGTCTTTATAACCACACATTGACTGTTCACTGAAGTCCATTATAGTTAATATTATATAATCACTCAAAGGGAATGCTCTGACATAGTCCTAACTGAACAGACATGGCTATCATTATGTCACAAAGGTAAAAACATGTCTCATATCATGACGTCACATTCTACATAACTTTGATGCAGCCTAACAGTGAGTCATACCATATCATGTTCCGTAGATGCAATTTTGCGTCAATATCACAAAAGGACAAATATCACATGACGTCCTTTCAGCCGATGAAATTTACGAAAATAATCTTCTCATATATCTTGAACACTGACCTGAACCTACAATGAGGAATTTTGAGGTCAAGGTCATATGGAAGGTTAATGTAAGTACTTTATGACACACTTAATTAGCTCTTACCAATACCAGGGTATGAATTTTGATTAAATTACCATAACCGGTTTCTTTGAAACTGAGCTAAATGCAAAGTGTGAGATGTATACTACCATATTTGTCCTATTAAGCACCTAGGATCCGTAGAATAAGGGGTGCTTTTTAGTTGCGTTACAAGATGTAGTATTAAAACAAATAGAAACATACTTTGATAAAAGTATCCCTATCTACAATGCATTTTAAAAGTGGCAATTATGTCCCTTCATTCTAAAAATAATATATACAATAAGGTATTAAAAAGTCAGAAACAATGTAAACACTAAAATTTGAAATTAAATATGTCATTCGATGAATAAATTTATAAAATATCATCAATGCACAGTGACCTTATTCTGTTCACTATTAAGCTAAATTATAAAGGAAGAAGTACAGTATATTTAAGGGGGAGGGAATATTATTCTAATGAACTGACAAAAGGGCAGCTGGGGGGGGGGGGCTTAAATGGCAGGGGCCCTTAATAGGGCAAATACAGTATATTCCAGGATACCTGATTCATCTCAGTCCTAATGAAAATCCATTAATTTTCTTTGACTCCACATCCAAAAAATTATGGAATATATGCTTCTTTTTGCCCCCATAAAAGTCAAATTTTGAAAATCTCTTGAAATGTTCTAAATTGTATATATTGTAAAAAAAATCTGAAATAATCAAAAAAAAAAATTATGTAGTTTGGAAGTAGATTATTGGCAATTTTTGTTTCTAAATCAGTGTCAGGACAAAATGGACATTTGTTCAATTTTGATTATATAACTTACAGAGCGCAGACCTGCACCATTACAATATTCACATATTTCATTGATATTATCATTCTATACATTATATCAAAGACTGAGTTGGAGCAGACCTGCGCTCAGTGAGTCTTAATCAAAATATTGATGAAAAATACACATTTTTCTCTAAAAATTATTGAAATTTTGAACTTGTGTCATTCTCTTGACGTCATATTTAACATATGGCATCATGGCTGACGAAAATATTTAATGCTTTGAAGTCTGCAGATATCGCCCTGACTTAGAACAAAATTACATGTATAGACTTCTCCATTAAAGTTTGATTTGGGGGGGGGGGGGGGGCAAATATTGGTCATTACAGAATATAGTCCTTTCAAGTTACTTCTCCAGTTTTCTTTCCTTTTAAGCAAGCAGACTCTAATACCACCTGTCTGTTACATTAAAAACTTAAAATAACATAGCCATACACAGAGTAAAAATGGTGATTTTTTTTATGCCAGAATTATTTCCCCTCATACATAATTCACCAAAAAGAACAATTACCTCCCCTGACAGCCCAGACTCTGAAATGGCTAATAATACAGTAATACAGCCAAATGCAACACCAAATCTCATTACATTCAGAAGACTAATTGTCTGAAGACACACTAATTGTCTTAGGACATTAGGCTAACCAGATATATTCCCTACAGACCATAAAGAAGTGTAGGAATGAGACATAGGCAGGGGCATATGTAAGCACATTATACCACAACATTTACATCATAAATCTTAAAATCACAAATGCTTCCAAAATTTTCCTCTTTGTAAAACAGAATTAGTCAGTGCTATTACCATAGTGTCAATCCCTATGCATTTGACACTTGGAGGCAATCTTTGCATTGTTCATACATCTGGGAATTTTCTATAGACGACGAATCTACATTTTTAGGCATATTGATGACAAAGTCTAGTCAGCCAGCTTGAGAAATTTAACCAAGGAGACCCCTTCCCCTTCCTCCAATTAAAACAAAAGCCAATCCCATTCATCCTAAAAACAGTTTACATGACAGCATAAATTAAAGAGTACCAGTGTATATATCAAAAACTTTATCCTAATTTAAAAGAGGACTTCAGTGGTCACCTATGTATCACAATTATTTCAACATACTTGACAAATATGTATGATCAACTTTGTTACAGTCAGTAATAAGTGAAAGTGTGTTTATGTAAGATTGTTAGCTGCTTACAGGAGGAAACCAAAGACAATACATAAAACAAATGTGCCATCTGTCTAAAGAGGCGTTAGAGTGCTTTGTGAATTGATGAAGTCAAAATTGGTTTTTTCGGCTTTCTCCATGTCCAGAATCCCCCAAGGTATCCATGCTAATAAGAACATATATCTCTAAATGTTATTTTGAAGGAAGCTGCTCAGAAACTTTAAATCAACAGGCATTTTTTATTTAAAAGAGTACAGGGAAGTATGAAGACCCGTCTGGCCTTGACAGCTTTCTAAGAATTTACTGCATGACAAGGGATATACATGTACCTTAGCTAGACGTGGCTGTAATTAATTTAACAAAAGTATAAGTTCACAATAACTGATTGTATTATTTCATAACTATAACCAGGTTGTAATCTTTCGACCGACTTCTAAGACAACCCAATCCAATCAAAACAATTCAAACTGAATGACTCTCAAAAAGCATCTGTATCAAAAGACCCAAATTTTAGAACTTGATGATTTTCCATTCCTATATCTCAGCACTTATCAATGTATCAATCCTTCCATGAGGTTTGATGTAAGATACCATATAAATATCTCAAGAAATTCTGACGAGCAATTCAAGACCAACTTTAATCCATTTATTATAAGTAAAATTGTCAATACCCTGGTATATAATACAATAAAAATCTGCTTGGGAATTAAATTACATTCATAGTATATCAAGGACTTCAAACACAGGAAAATACAATTCACATTACCCCCCCCCCCCCCCAAAAAAAAAATTAAACATATAAATTAGGGATGTCAGTACATACAAGTAGTACACATCCCACATGTCAGTCATACTATACAAGTAAATCATTGAAGAAATATTATTTAATTGATTACTCTTTAGAAATCTGATACTTAATTGTAATATCAAATTTAAGTTAATAAAATTGAGAAGATTTTTTTTCATCAACTGGTCTGTTGGTTTCCAAGCTTAGACTCTCATTTGATATTGTGGAATTTATTATTTTTGTGAACAAGATGTGTTTGTGAAACACTGATGCCCCCGTATGGCAACTCATATCAAAGGCTAATGGTACCCAAGGAAAGGCCTTCTAACAAGAGATACACATGTGAAATATGAAAGCCCTGGCACCAACCATTTAATAGTTATGACCAAAGTTAAAGTCTTTCAAAAGTAGGTCAAACTCCAAGGTGAAAGGGTCAAAGTTGTTTGTATCCAAAGAAAGGTCTTGTCACAACGATTACATATGTGAAGTATGAAAGCCCTAGCACCAACCGTTCAAAAGTTATGGCCAAAGTTAAAATTTTGCAAAAGTAGGTCAAACTCCAAGGTCAAGGTCAAAGGGTCAAAGTTGTTGGTATCCAAAGGAAGGTCTTCTGACAATGATTACATATGTGAAGTATGAAAGCCCTAGCACCAACTGTTCAAAAGTTATGGCCAATGTTAAATTTTTGCAAAAGTAGGTCAAACTCCAAGGTCAAGGTCAATTTAGGGTCAAAGTTGTTAGTATCCAAAGGAAGACCTTGTCACAAGGATTACATATGTGAATGATGAAAGCCCTAGTACTAACCGTTCAAAAGTTATGGCCAAGGTTAAAGTTTTTCAAAACAGGGTCAAACTCCAAGGTCAAGGTCAATGTGTCAAAGTTTTTGGTATCCAAAGAAAGGTCTTGTCACAAGGTATACACATGTGAAATATGAAAGCCCTTGCATCAACGGTTTAAAAGTTATGGCCAAGGTTAACATTTTTCCAATAGTAGGTCAAACTCCAAGGTCAAGGTCAAAGGGTCAAAGTTGCTGGTATCTGAAGAAAGGGCTTGTCACAAGGTATACATCTGTGAAGATTGAAAGCCCTAGCACCAACTATTCAAAAGTTATGGCCAAGGTTAAAGTCTAAAAAATATTGCAAAAGTTGGTCAAACTCCAAGATCAAGGTCAAAAGGTCAAATTTTATGGTACCCAAAGAAAGGTCTTGTCACAAAGAATACACATGTGAAATATGAAAGCCATTGCTCCAACCAATCAAAAGTTATGGGCAAGGTTACAGTTTTTGCGGACAAACATACAGACAAAATGACAGCTAGACAGACAGACAGATGGATGGACAGGGCAAAAACTATATGCTCCCAGATCTTCGATTACGGGGGCATAAAAAGAATGATTACAAAATAATTGTGAAATAACTTATTTTACAGACTATTATTACTCAGGGGAGTTTTTGTTCATTGTTTTCATGATATTAAGAGCCCCATGAATTTATGTCCTCCAAGAAATGTAAAAATGGTAAGGTACAGTTTCATTACAATTTTCTTCAACCAAGAAATGAAATCCCCATGCCATGATCAAACCTTTATTTTTTTCTCAAACTACAAAATTTAAACTTCAGACTTAGTGATGTTACAGTGCTTGTGTATAATACATGTAACTAATGAGACGGATCTGTGTGTATTAAATTTGATGTTTCAAATAATTTCTTGCATTTTGTTGTTTGGATAAATTTTTGTAATCAAAATTTATTCCAATCTTTTTTTTAATGTTTTAATAGGAAGTAATTTAAGTATTTATAACTGTTTACCACTCACAGGTCAATGATTTAGCTATAATTATAGACACGTAAATCATATGTGGTATGATATTAAATTTTAAATCATATACATTTTATGCATTCTAATTTAAAATTTACTTTATTTAATCTGCTAACAGATTGTGAGAATTCAGCATCTCCTGCTATAAACTTAAAAAAAGACAATGGAACAACCATCAATGAAATACATGGGAATTGTTTTCCATGGAACCATTAAACTTTCATTATCCATAAAGGAATCATTAATCCAAGTCACAGTTCTGTTTAAATAAATGGCAAATCTACATGCAACCTGAGATGCAATCTTAGGCAGAGCAAGACTTGTAGGTAAATAAATGTAACCAGCAATATCAGATGACACATTCATCCTGATTCCTGGGCAGTGAGTTTAGATATGGTCTTCTGCAAGAAATCTATCCATCTTTCAACACACCAATTCCTACAAAGCAGGTATGGCAGTTAGGATCAAAACAACAAACCTCTGCGATTTGGATCCCTTATCAATCAAGAATTCCAAAACAAATTCATTTCTTGTGTTTGAGATCTCTGATGGCTCAGACAGATTTCTTTCTTTTTTTTCCCCTCCTCTCTGATGTTTGCCATGACTCACTACCGTCAGACAGACAAAGCATAAGGTAAACAGAGTACAGGCTCAGCACCTTTCATCATCAGAATTAATTAATTAAGACTGAAATCATGCACCAGTAAATGGATTCATATACCCCAAAGAAAAACAAAAGAATCCCTATTTTATAAAGGTATTAAAGAGTGAGCAAAATGAAATGCTCCTTGTAGGAGGTTGTTTTATTACATAGAGAAGTAAAAAAAAGAATCATATATTGAACCTGACATTGAAAAGAAATTCAATATAAAATCCTGACTTCTCAAATGATAAACTTCTTTGCAATGTATGTGGAAAGAAAAACCAAGAACTTCAAAGAAAAATCTTTCTCTGTCCAATATGACCACCCATCACAACTCACATTGTCTGGCATTTTCTGGGTTTTTAATTAGCACAGAGTTGTTGTTTATGTAAAATAATTTGATTTTGCCTTATTAATTCATCTTCGAAATTAAAAACAAAACAGAACCTAAAAAATTCTATATTTACTGAATACTTTGCTGTTTGATCATACCCATTATGTCAGGTTCTAATCTTTCACTGTGTTTTTTACCACTTGAAACATTAAAATTTAGAAACAAGATCATGGTTTACTTAAATTCCTTTAACACTTGATCAAATTGATAATATTGTACTAGAATCTTTAAAGAATATACCTAACTGAAAAACTAACCTTTTCAAATCAATGTTTCCTTTTTTCCCCTCAACAAATCGTAAAAAAATAAGTGCTCCCTCACAATACTTGTATATTTATATTTTACACTCCGTCGTCGTATAATTCCCTTCTAAAAAAAATATGGAATTAGCATTTAAAATCACTTCCCATAGTGAAAAAATCCTAATCATCACCCATTTCTTTGAAAAACAGCTTTTATCTTTTACAAATGATTGGAGTTGCGTGCCTGCATCAGTAGATTTGGCAGGCAGTTGAACTTAACAAGATGGTAAATACCCTATAAGCTTCCCTTTTTATTTCTACCTACAACAAATATATACACCCTGTGCCTAAGAAACACAAAAAGAATAAATATATAGCACTTTGCTGACCATAAATTTACAATTACCTTTTGATCACCTTGTCTCCCTGACTGGCTATTCTCTTTACAAGATCTTGTAAGATTATTGAGAAAAAAACTATCACTACTAAATAATTCATTGTGACCTTCATCTTTCGACTTTTTCTAACAGTAAAACAAGATGTGTAAAAGACATAATCTAAATTTATTAAGAAATCATTTTTTTTCTTTCTGGGAGAAAAGATTTAGTTTCCATTTTCCCCGAGTTCCCTGCAAAGATGAGATGATGCCAAATGTTGAAAATATATATGCATGTAAAATTATTATTTCTGTTTCAAATTGAGTCAATATTGTATCAAACCAAAACTTTTTGGGCACCCTACTTTAGATAAAAAGATTAAACTTGTCATAAAAATACTAAATTACCAAAATGTCAAAGATATTGTTCTGTTGTATTATTCTTACAAAATCTATCATGAAAGATATACATGTAATTTTCATTAAGTTGATTTCTTTGGCTAACAAAATTAAGCACTAGGTATGAATAAATGATGAAGGAACCAAAAGGTAGCACTAAACAGCTAATAATCCAATTAATTTCTCAAAGAAAATGTGTGACATTCAATTCCTGTCAAGAACATTTAGCTTTTTTTTTTTGAAGTCACCCCTCACTCTTAAACCTTCATCCTTTATTGTCAATACACTTGAAAGTAGGTGTCGGGACTCTTCATGGATTTTTTTGCCCCCATCCAAAGAAAAGAAACAAAAATCAATTTGATAAAGTGCTATCCGCAGTCATCTTTTAAGATCTGTGGGATGGGAGATGTTGTGTGGAGTTGCTGACTAATGTATCAATAGCAAGCCAGGAACACAGGAATGTTATTACTAATGCCTCACCTAGTGGAATTATGTAATTAATCAGACCTAAATTGATTTTTAAAAGGTAGAAACAAAGAAATCAATGAATTTTTTTTAAGAATTGTGTTTTGATTTAAAAATTGCATTTAGTAACCTCTCAAGCAGCATGTGCTTTCCTTCCCATTAAGAAATTCGTATCTTAAATTTGTTTGAAATTTGTTCCTGCTCTGTCACACTACAGAAACCTGCTGCAAAATCCATCAGAGATAATTAAAAAAAATTACATCATTCTATAGGAAGCAAGTATTACACAAATGTTTCTATGATTCCTTCAATTTAATGATTTTTGCTTAAAAACCAGCTAGGATATATTTATCATGTCAGGACTCCATGACATAATCTTATCAAGTCTCTCATGGGACTGTAGCTCTACTGGTTAAAATGAACAACTGGTATGGGAGATTTTTTTATTTTAGAAAGTGAAATTATATTTAGTTGCTGCATACTTATTAAAATCAAATAGATCTGTCATAATGGGACCAATACTTCCCATGGGGGAACTGGAGACAGTACACAACTTACAAAAGCTTATAAAAGGACTTAGCAATCTTGCAAAAAAATCTTATTAATTCCCATGACCAAAATCTTTGAAGAGTAACTAGTTGAAGGAATTGTAACACCCCTGTGTGTGAGGAATTCTTATTCTTCCAATGTTTTCCCATTTCAAAGTGGTGGCTAGAACAATGATTTAATACTTTTGTACCCTCTGACCTTGACCTTAACCAAAAGACCTAGGACATAGGGTCAAGACAAATCATGGTCACATGATTCCTTTGCATTAAATATGATGTTCTAAAAATTCTACACGTTATACTCTTTCGTGATTCTTATGTACAATGAAACTTTAACAAAAACTTGCAACTTCTTTTCAATTTTTGACAATCAATCTGAAAATACCACATGCATGTATATGTACTCAAATGGAATACATTATTTCTAAAATGTTGGGAAAAAATCATTAAGTATTTTGATAATCCATAGACAAAAAATGTTTACGAACAGCTAGACCATTATCATTTAATTGAAACCAGGACCAATCTGCAGTAGTACGTGGCATTTTGAAATCGATTTAATATTTGTAACCAGAGTAAAACTGTCCAAATAAGAAAAAAATGATAAAAATTGATGAAGATTGATAATGTATCTTAATGTAGTGTAGTTGCATACCAAATTTTTTTTCTCAAAATCAGGCAAAACCTATGGAAAGAACACCCTTTTGAACTAGAGGTATTGCGAGTACTGAGCTCACAGATTGATAACCCCTTTTCATATGAGTATAATGGCAATGTGCATTTCTTGGCAGCATATAAATGAGATTAAGTGAATGTTCCATTGAATTTCATTCAGGACTTTAGAAGAAATTGTGTTTAACAATAACAAAACTGGTACTCCTATTATGAAGTATTATAAAGTGACAAAATCAATTGCTATGGGAAACCACAAATATCTCTTCAATCAAAGCGTAAAATAAAAGGTGCACATTATGGCACTGTGTAATAAAGATTCTGTGAAAGTTTCATCAAATTTTTATCCATGGTATAAGAGGAGTTGCAGACAAGAGATGGGTACCACCATTCATAAATAATGGCAAAATCCATGTTTTGCTATGGAAAACCCAAGTTATCTTTCCGATCAAAACGTAAAATAGGAGATACAAAATGCCATTATGTAATAGAGATTTTGTGAAAAGAGCAGGGTTCACTTAAGGTCTTTTTGGCCTTGTGAATTTCTGAAAAATCAAAACTGTGTAGTTTAGTTGGCAATACATTAAATATCACTTGGACCCTTGGTGACTGATTGCATGTTTATTGAAAATGACTTAATTTTCTGGCTAGTCAATGCATTATGATTTCATTGCATCATTACTCCCATATCCTGAAAATTTTCTCAAAACTTTGCCAAAAATTTAAGCTGTTTTTTAATATTTTGTGTAGAACACAACTTCTGATCCAAAAATGTTTAATTATGTAATGACAGAACTATTTCTGAAAATTATAAAATAATATTTTTACTTTTTGGATCAAAGGGTGTGCTCATATTTTAATTCTTTGCAGAAAGATACCATTTTTATGCAAAATTCAAAAACATTGCAATTTCACAAAGCCTGTTTTCCAATACCTGAACTCTCAGAGGAAACTGTTATAGGAAATGAAAACACTAAGTCTTTACTTAAATTGATGTTTGAACTGGGACATAGCATGCTAATAAATAAATTGGTATATCTATTATATCTAAGCATTTCATGCTCAAAGTGAATCTAGCTCTTTCATTAAATTGCATTCATTGGTGTAAAAGGAGTTGCAGATAAGTGTACCAAGAATGGCAAAGTCCATATTTCGCTCTGGGAAACCCAAAATTCTGTCCAATCAAAGCATAAAAATAGAGGTACACAATGGCACTATGTAATAAAGATTCAGTGAAAGTCTCACAAAATTTCATTCAGAGTAGGGTACCCTCAATATTATAGGCAGTGTCCATGTTTTGCTGTGGGAAACCCCCAAATATGTGTCCCATCTAAGTAAAATAGGAGATGCACAATGCCACTATGTAATAGAGATTTTTTGAAGTTTCATCAAATTAGATTTGGTGGTGTAAGAGGAGTTACAGACAAAGGACGGCTACCCCCAAGTGTAATGGATGGACACCCCTATCATATACCCCCCCCCCCCTTTTAAGCATTGGGTAAAACAGATAGGTGGGAAGACAACAGTCAATACCAAAATCAAAAGCTTCGAGTTAAAGTATGGGAATCCTGCAACAACAAAAAAATTTCATAGGGCACACTCCAGAATGACACAGTGAATCATGAGTTTCATATGTAAATTTTATTATTAGAATGGAAATTAATTTCATATAAAACATACACAATATGGAATTCCTTCGTTGCAACTTGATCTCATTATCTATAAATTACCATGGTGGTCCTAAATATTTCCATTTTAAAACATTCCATTAATTTCTGCTTGCCTTCACCTGAAGTTTGCTGTGTCCTTGATAAACTTCATAACATATTTGTAGAAATTCCTGTGCTACCTTTCCACACACAAAATTGGTGCATGACTAAGTACTCAGGTAGCAAAACATATAAAGCTAATAGCAAATCAAAGAGGAACAAGAAGTCTCTGACAAGACTGTAGCTCTACTTGTTTTTACATAACAAAAGTAGAGAAAGGTAAAGAAAAGGTATCATGAAGCTAGCTATGGCAACAGCAATAAATAAAGTAACTAGAAACTCATTGCGAGCAATGAGAGGTCTTCCGTTCGATTCTAAAAATAAAAACGAAAATTCAAGCTGAAAAAGTGATAAAAGAAATTCAGACTCTGGAGATTTAACCCTGATCGTCAGTGTGAAAATCCTACGTGATTTCTTTGATCACTTCCTGTGACAAGAGGAAGTGACGACTGACGCGTTTAACCCAAATGGTTTCGACTACTCCTCAAGGTCTATTGCTCATAAAAGTTTGGTCTTTTAATCTTTTACCTGCTTTTGAGATCTCGCTCAGAAAATTTCTCATTTTGAGGACAGAAAACACTCGACCGGAAGTGAATTTTTGAACGCTATTTAAGGTTACCCTAGTCATTTGCACTTTGAATAACCTATTGAAAATCCATTTCAAATACTTAATCTATAAAGAATATTTATGGGAAAGTAAAATATTCAAATTATTTAGTTTTTCTCTTATAACCGGAAGTTGTCATTTTTGTTTCCGGTGGGACCAACATCTTTCGAATCTGCGAAAAAGATACAATAAAGTGATACAATTTTTAATTAAAAAAAAGAAAAATTGGAATTTTCGATTTCTTTGATCACTTCCTGTGACGACCGGAAGTGACCTCTGACGCTTTGAACTCAAATGGTTTTGTCTACATCTTAAGGTCTGTTGCTCATATAAGTTTAGTGTCTTAATCTCTTACCTTGTTCGAGATCTTGCTCAGACAACTGATAATGTGATATTCTTTGCATGTAAAATTATATTAATAAATGCTTGTAGGAAAGACGCCTAAAATATTACATGGGTCTTTCAAATTGCAAGGATATTAAAGATTTCTTTTTAAAAATGAGAATAGTGCAAAATTCACAAAGAAAAAAAAAGCTCAATGTCGTTTATTAAGATGAAAACGTAAATGAAAACTAAGAAATGAGAAAGAAAATTCAGACATAATTGGGAATAAACCCAGATCGCTTGCTTTAAAATTCAGTATGGAAATCACTACACCAGCGCAATTTTACCATCCATCATCGGTTTTTGTATCAATGCTTGAAGTAACAAGCGTCAAGGAGGATAAAAGCTTTATATATATATATATATATATATATATATATATATATATATATATATATATATATATATATATATATATATATATATATACGGTGGAATTATAGAATGCGAACTAGTTAGCCAAATTTTGTGCAAGCAGATTAACATCGGAATTCGTTAATTGAGTTTAATTAAACAATAACTATCATCACAAGAAATAATCTACTACTGATGAACTGATGATACTGTTTACTTCTTTTATTCCTTATACATATATATTCAACTTTTTATTCCATGCAATTCCATATACATGTATTTCATGTCCATGTTATCTTTTTCTGCTCTTCTGTATCAGACCATTTGTCTACTATGAAAAGGGAGGGGTGTTACAATACATTATTTTGCACCAAACGTCACGAGCAAATCTTCGAGTTTTTCTTTAAAATGTTTGTTCTATTGAATGGTTTCCATCATCATGTATCATATGTACCGAACAAATTACTAATTTTATTGCATTTTTTTTTGGAGGTCAGAGTATTTATGTTTTCAAAGACAGATTATCCATTTCCAAAATCTGCCAGTTCCAATAATTTCTGTACATTTCATTGATCCTTATGCTAGTTTCGTTCAACAAGACGTTCGGCTGTCTCCGTAAACTCCGACCAGCTCGTCGGAGTTTACGGAGACGGCCGCCATTTTGACCCCGCTTCAAATTTTAAAATGCAAATATCTAGAGTTTGAATTTATCAATTTTAAAACAAAATATATATTAAGTATTTTTAGAAGTGTTTCTATTAACCATAACAATATCAAAGAAAAATATTGAAAAATAAAAAAGTTGAAAAAATCCATTTGTGAAATTCGCATTCGGTGGTGACCGGAAGCATCGACGACGCACAGAAAATTGGTCAGAACATCTACAAGTCATGCTCTATCATCTTTGACATGTCTCCAGTTCATATCTTTAGCCATTCTAGAGGAGATAGGAAGACAAAAATCCAATTCAAAATCAGAAAATTGGCCATTACATGGAACCGAAAGAGATTTTTTGAATTTTCTCCTCAAATGCACAAAGATCATAATAATGTCGATTATCCCTGAAAAAATAATTGAAAACCACTGAATAGTTTTTGAGAAAACGCGTGCACAAAATATGGGAGGAAAAATAAGAATAAGTAGAAACTCATTGCGAGCAATGAGAGGTCTTCCGTCCGATTCTGAAAATAAAAACGAAAATTCAAGCTGAAAGAGTGATAAAAGAAATTCAGACACTCTGGAAATTTAACCTTGGTCGTCAGCGTGCAAATACAATGTGCTATCTCCTTTAACCGGAAGTTGACGTTTTCAAGGTTACTCTAGACATTTGCACTCTGAATAACATATTTAAAATTCATTTCAAATACTTTATCTATAAAGAATATTGTTGGGAAAGTAAAATACTCAAATTATTTAGTTTTTCTCTTATAACCAGAAGTTGTCGTTTTTGTTTCCGGTGGGACCAACATTTTTTGAATCTGCGAAAAAGATGCAATAAAGTGATGCAATTTTTAATTAAGAAAAGAAAAGTTAAAATTTTTATTTCTTTTATCACTTCAACTGGAAGTGACGGCTGACGCTCTGAACCCAAATGGTTTTGCCTACATCTTAAGGACTGTTGCTCATATAAGTTTGTTGTCTTAATCTCTTACCGTTTTCGAGTTCTTGCTCAGACAACTTCTTGTATAGAACTTTTCAAGATCTCTTGAGTAGTTTTAATTGTAATAAACAGGATATATTATGGATTGTTTAACCTACCAAGCCAATCTTTTTTTTTTTTTTTTTTTAATAGATTTTGTCAAATCAGTGTTTTTACAATTCTCAATGCATTTCCTATGTAAAATGTTAACAAAAGGGACCTACATAATTTTTCACCATAATATTTCTCCAAAACTCACTTATTTCATATAGTTTTTGTTTTATATATATTATCGTATTTTAATTTCCTATGACTTCTAGATATTTTAGCTGAAAATGTAAATATAGAAAATAGACAAGGACATACCGGCACCGATCTCTATTTTTGAGTTACTTCCCTTAACAGCTATAATTACATATTATTCATAAGGGTAGAAGGAGTCAGACTGGTTGATTGATTCTATCATGTAATTGATTGAAACACATTGTCATAAAAATATTGGACTGGATTTATTTCAATTTTTATTCGTAGTTACTAAATGCTGCTCCCTTCATACAACCTAGAAACTGATCTCAGTCGGTCTACCTTTCAGCATATGTCACATCTTTGCCTTTCCCAGCATACTAAGCATAACTATGATGAATGACGACCTGTTGACTCTTTGTCTCCTGAATACAATTTACAACGAAGCCATTACTACTTTTCTTTCTTGCTGTATAGATGATTCTACCCGTTGAAGGAAGTACACGTGCTTTTTGTTTACCTCTGTAAACGTATGCTTTATTGGTTTTCACGCTTAGAGAATTCTACATGGGAGATCACTCTCAATCACTATTTCATAAGTGAAAAAACCCATGTATTTAACCTTTTCTTTTCTCAGGAAAACTTTGACTTACCAATGTCCGTAAAATATAACCTAGGTCCTTCAAAAATGCAAGGATTTTTAAGGATTTATTTAAAACAAATGAAAATAGCCCAGGATTCACACAGAAAAAAAAACATCATTTATGAAGATGAAAACATAAATTAAAGGTAAAAAAAATGAGAAAGAAAATTCAGACATAATCGGGATTAAACCCGAAATAATAGAACACCGCTGACGTTGGAGGTTAGTGTGCAAGGAAAAAGCCACCCGAGGAGCTCCGAGTGCCGACCTGCTCGTCAGAGTTTATGGAGACAGCCGCCATTTTGGACCCGCTTCAAATTATAAAATGCGAATATCTAGAGTTTGGATTTATCAATTTTTAAACAAATTATATATTAGGCCTTTCTGGAAAGGCCTCTGTTAACCCTACTAATATAAAAGAAAAATATTGAAAGACAAAAAAGTTAGAAAATTCAACTTTTTAAATTCGCATCCGGTAACGACAGGAAGTACCGACGACGAACGAAAGGTCATGTCCTGGCTAGGATTTATCACGATCTATAATCCCTGAAAGTTTCACATTGATATCTTTTACCGTTCTTGAGATTATCTGCTGACAAAATGTCTTTTAAAATTCAGAAAATGGTCGGTAACTTGGCAACGGAAGTGATTTTCCAAAAAATCTCTCGGATAAAATAACTTCAGATTACAATACATTCTTCCTGCAAATTTCATTAAATGTCATCGAGTAGTCTTTGAGAAATCGCGTGCACAAAATTAGATGGGCGTAAAAATAATAATAATAATAAGAAACAGTAGAATCACTATAAGGTCTTCCGTGAAGACGGAAGACCTTAATGATCCTTGGCTTAGTCTTTATCTGAGTCAAGTTTAATTGCAATTGGACAAAAACTGTAGAAGTAACAGTTTGAAAGAATTTCACAGAGATTTCTATTTTTAGTAGCCATGTCAAAACTTCAACAAAATAAACCAGAAGTCTCTGGTGAGACTGTAGCTCTATTGGTTTTTACTTAAGGAGGTTGGATCCTGCCTTCAAAAGTAATGAGAATTTTTTATCAAGTATATTTTTAGAATTTATGCAGACAGCTTAATTAAAAATCAAAACAAAAAATGGGGGTCAATGCACTTCTTTTGGCGCTACAGAGCATTTAGTTTGACCTTTTTGCACTGTAAATACGTCTTATACATAAATCAATTTTTAAAGTTTTTCCTCCAATATTTTTTATTCAAATAAATTATGGGAACAAACACAGCCTTATTTCATCTTGAATAGACACATTAAAATTTGTGACAATGAAAAAAATTTCAAATTACTCCGCATGTTCAATTACTTGACCTTTTTGCACTCAAAAAATTTCATTTTTCTGGCATTAAAAATTTAACAAGCAAAAAAATAATTTGAAAGTAATGACATTTTACTGAATTTAAGAAGAATGGTGAAAAGTATCTTATATATTCAGAAAAGAAAATAAAAAGTGGGGGTCTGTGATGTTAATTTTTAGATATTACTAAAAAAAGTGCCAATTTTAAGCTTAAATTAGGGCTATTTTTTCTTGATTTTTCACAATATATTTGCTATATTTATCAAATATGATGATAGAATCCATGACAGTTTATTTGATATATAATTTAGGACCAGTATAAAACAGTTCACTGCACAAAATAACTCTGTGTGCAGGCTGCATGGAAAAATAGGAATCCAAACTTAACATACTTTAAATACTTCGAAAAAGAAATAATGATCATTTTCTTCGAAAAAACTTTCCACCACAAAATATAGTTCCTCGCTTAATGCCTTTGGAATGGAATTTAATCATGGAGTTTTAACTGAATATTGTTTAATTGGCATTGTAGAATCCAAATTTATTGTAAGAATTAAAACTTTATGCAGAATTTTTGAAATATAGGTTAAGATATAAATCTGTTCAAAAGCTCAGGAGCGAACCTCGTTAACAAAAGTAGAGAAAGTAGCACTTTGACTTGAAACTATGGCAAAAGCAATAAATAAAATAATGATCCTTGGTTTCTTTAAGTTTAATTGCAATTGAACAAAAACTGTGGTAGAAAAATTTCACAGAAATTTCTATTTTTAGTAACCATGGCAACACTTCAATAAAAAAATCAAAACCAATACACAGAATTATGAATCTTAATGTAGTCTACCTTCTAACCAAGTTATATTGAAATCAGACTGGAACTGTAGGAGGAGTAGCATTTTGAAAGAATTTCACAGAAAGATTTATTTTTAGTAACCAAGGCAACACTGTTCAATAAATTAAAAACTGATAAAAAGAATAATGTAACTTAGTGTAGTCTACTTGTATACCAAGTTATACTGCAATCCAATTAAAACTGCAGGAGGAGTAGCTTTTCGAAAGAATTTCACAGAAATTTCTATTTTTAGTAACCATTGCAACACCATTTGTTGAAAACAAAAAATGATGGACAGAATTATGTAACTTAGTATAATTTACTAGTGTACCAAGTTATATTGAAATCAGATTAAAACTGTAAGAGGAGTAGCATTTTGAAAGAATTTCACAGAATTTTCTATTTTTAGTAACCATGGCAACATGACTTAGTGGTTTATAAAGCGTAAACTGAACCAACCCAGGTTATACAGTATAACTTGGGTAGCTATTTAATTCATTTCTTAAATATTGAAATCAGATTAAAACTGTAGGAGGAGGAGTATTTTGAAAGAATTTCACAGAAATTTCTATTTTTTGTAACCATAGCAACACTGTTCATTGAAATTAAAAACCCATATCTAAAATTATGTGTATCTTCGTTTAGTCAACTTGTGCACCAAATTTTATTGAAATTAAATTAAAATTGTAGGAGGAGTAGCATTCTGAAAGAATTTCACAGAATTTTCTATTTTTAGTAACCATGGCAACACCGTTCATTGAAATCAAAAACCCATACCTAAAATTATGTACCTTAGTGCAGTGAACTTGAGTATCAAGTTATATGGAAATCCAATTTAAACTGTAGGAGGAACAGCATTTTGAAAGAAATTTCTATTTTTAGTAACCATGGAAACACCGCTCATTGAAATCAAACATAGGTAATCAGAGATTACAGACCTCACCTCAACCAATGTTGTCTTTAAGTAAGGCAAAGTCCCACATTAAATTAATAATCTAGTAGTGTACATCCCAAGATGCAATACAAGCAATTTTGATCTGATAGGACTTGCAATTACTTGGGAATGAACTTATCCAAAAACTTCAAACTAGTCACTCATCCAGAAAATTCATTCAAATCCAGGATCTGATGCAAATTTAAGAGTGTTCCTCTCTTAATGCATCATCCATGCAAGTTTGGTTCAGATAGACCTTATAGTTTCTTGGTAAAAACTTAAACCTGGTCACTCATCTGGAAAATGTAGATCAAATCCAGTATTCGAAGCAAGTCAAGTAGTGTGCATCTTTAGATGTATCATCCATGAAAGTTTGGTCAAGGTATGGCAAATAGTTACTTTAGAATGAACCTGCTCAAAAAATTTAACCTGGTCCCTCATCCAGAAAATGTAGGTCAGATCCAGCATCCGAAGCAAGCCTGGTAGTATGCATTCTTAGATGTATCATCCATGCAAGTTTGGTCATCATAGGGCTTATAGATACTTCAGAATGAACCTGCTCAAAAAATTTTAACCTGGTCACTCATCCAGGAAATGTAGGTCAGATCCAGCACCCAAAGCAAGCCTGGTAGTGTGCATCCTTAGATTTATCATCCATGCAAGTTTGGTCAACATAAGACTTATAGTTACCTTAGAAATGAACCTGCTCCAAAAACTTTAACCTGGTCACTCTTCTGGAAAATGTAGGTCAGATTCAGCATCCAAAGCAAGCCTGGTAATGTGCATCCTTAGATGTATCATCCATGCAAATTTGGTCAAAATAGAGCTTATAGTTACTTGGAAAATCTCTGATTAATGTAGGGCATAGAAGTACTTAATCAGAAAACTGCACCAAAAACTTTAACCTGGGACGCCAACACCAACACCAAAGCAGACACTGAGGGTATCACATAAGTTCCCTTCAACTTCATTGAGGTGAGCTAAAAACTGATATCAAAATTATGTATTTTAATGTCTACTTCTGTTCAAATTTCCATTGAAATTGGACTGAAACTGTAGAAGGAGTAGCATTTTGAAAAAATTTCACAGAATTTCTATTTTTTTAAACATAGCAACATTTCAAAAACCAGAAGTCTTTGACGAGACTGCAGCTCTACTGCTTGTACTCATAACAAAGGAAGATAAAAACTAGAAATATGTCCATAGGACATGAATGCATCACTAAGTGTTTATTAGTAATGCAGCATGAAAATTTGTATTAGTGTATGAAGTTTGATGAAATATCTTGAATAGTTTCTTTAAAATTAAAATTTGAAATCTAAAAAAATGGAAAAAGATAATAAATTCTCACAAAATTATGTATAAGTGCATTAGCTCACCAAAAAAAATCTTAAATTATTTGTTTAAAATTATGCAAAATGCAAATTAAAGAAAAGTGAGGTCAAGGTCACAGGAAAGTGCAAGGTGAAAAGTTTTTGAAGCAGTTGAATAGCTCTCACTAATACATATCAGCATATTTATTAAGTTTGATGAAAATATCCTGAATGGTTTATTTAAAACTGAGCTAAACACAAATTTAAAAAAAAGTGAGGTCAAGGCCAAAGGAAGGTCAAAGTCAAAAAATATTAATGCAGTTGAATAGCTTACTTCAGTATGTATCAGCATATGAAGTTCGATAACACTTTCCCGAATAGCTTATTCAAAACTCAGTTAAACATGAATTTAAGAAAAGTGAGGTCAAGGTCAAAGTAAAAGTAAGGTCAAAAAATTGTTGATGCAGTTGAAAACTCTTATCAGTTTGCATCAGCAAATGAAGTTTGATAAAAAATATCTTGAAAGGTTTATCTAAAACTGAGCTAAACACTAATTTTAGAATAGAAAGGTCAAGGTCAAAGGAAAGGTCAAGGTCAAATAATGTTGATGCAGTTGAATAGCTTACATCAGTATGTATAAGCATATGAAGTTCTATTACACTTTCTTGAATGGTTTGTTAAAACTGAGCTAAACACTAATTAAAGAAAAGTGAGGTCAAGGTCAAAAAATGTTGATGCAGTTGAATAGCTCTCATCAATATCTATCAGCATATGAAGTCTGATAAAAATATCTTGAATAATTTCTTTGAAACTGAGCTTTTAACCGAGCTAAATGCTAAGTGCGATGGAAAAACAAAAGAGACAATTATGTATTTCAGTGTAGTCTACTTGCATGTCAAGTAATATTGTAATCAGACCAAAACTGTAGGAGGAGTAGTGTTTTGACAGTATTTCACAGAAATTTCTATTTTTAGTAACCATGGTAACACTTCACCAAAATCATCAACCGATACAAAGAATTATGTACTTTGTTTACTTGTGTGCAAAGTTATACTGAAATCAGATCAAAACTGTAGGAGGAGTAGCCTTTTGGAAGTATTTAACAGAATCTTCTATTTTTAGTAACCATGGCAACACCTTTCATTGAAATCAAAATCTGACAAAAAGAATTATGTATCTTAGGCTAGTCTAGTTGTGGACCATGTTATATTAAAATTGGACTAAAACTGTAGGAGGAGTAGCATTTTGAAAGAATTTCACAGAAATGTTTTAATTTTTAGTTACCAATAGCAACACCATTCATCGAAATCAAAAACAAATATACAGAATTTAGTATCTTAGTGTAGTCTACTTTTGTACCGAGACATATATTAAATTTAGGCTAAAACTGTAGGAGTAGTAGCGTTTTAAAGAATTTAACAGAATTTTCTATTTTTAGTAACCATGGCAACACCACAAAACTGATAGAAAGAATTATGTAATTTAGTGTAGTCTACTTGTGTACCAAGTTTTATTGAAATTGGACCAAATTCTAGGAGGAGTAGCAGTTTGAAAAATTGTTTACAGACAAAAGACAGACAAGACAGATGGATGAATGGACAGACAGAAGCCGGGCAAAGTGATCCCTAAGTGTCGCTCTGCTCTGCAGGTGACACAAAAATGACATTCCATATGCATGAAGTTAAATAAAATTTATCTTTGCATTCTATAGATAGTTTATCACTTTTAGAATATTTATATACTCAACAGTCAAACTGAAATTTACAAGTGCAACTTTTTTTTCTCAAAAAGATTTACAATTAGTACAACATGGTAATAAACAACTCTAAACTACATGAGTTTAACTTCAATATCTTGAATATAGTTATCTCAAGTACTTTGGATATGTTAAAGTGAGTTTGAAGACCCAACCACTTTTTCTTTATGTATTTAAACCTTGATGTCTCAAATCATCAGATATTCTGAAGTTTTTCCCAGTCCACAGTAAGATAACAAGGTTTGACTATATTAACATATTTCTTTATCAGTAGCTTACCAAACTTAACTACATATGCATTAAGAGCAATTAAGGTTCACTAATGGAGCCTTATTTGGCCCTGTTCAAATTCTAACAAATAAAACAACTGTTCGTTTGGACCCTTTGTTAGGCCATTCCAGGATTTTCTATGTTTAGAGTCCAAGTGTGCCTCGGTTTTTGACACCCTCAGATCCAAAGAAATTACCGGTATTTTGATGGATACCTGTAAATTCTGTCAATTTCTTTTCATATTTGTGTAGAATCTGCCAAATTAGGTATAAAATGAGTATTTTTTTAATCATGATTTTGCAAAGTATTATGGATCTTTCTTTGGGTAAAATAGATTTGTAATGAAATCAAATCTTTTGAATGATATCATTTTCATGACTATAAAGTCATATTAATAGAGCGTTTAATTTTTTCGGTTTGTGTGTTTTTTGTAAATAGATCAGTAGGTTTTTGAAAGATAGGTGGAAGCTAAACAGAGAAAAAACTTGGAATGGCCTTACCCGTCTTATAGATATGATGTAATTTTCTTGCTAGTCTATTTATTATGACATAAATTCAGTCATTATTCCCATTTACAGGAAATTTCTTTAAAAATGGCCAATATTTCAAACTTTTTAAAAAAAAAATCTTATAGAGCAAAGTCTACAATCAAAATGTTCAATTACATGTATATACTGATAGAACTTTTATACAGGTTTATAAAGCATGTTTTATACATGTATTTGGATCAAGGGGTGCTCATATTTTCTTTGAACGACCCAAATGCACCAATTTTCAGTTGAAATTCATAACCTTTCCCATTTCACAAATTTTTTTTTTACAATGTTTATACAATGTTTACAATGTGTGGACTCTTGGAAGAAAACTTCTTATGTGTAAAGAAAGCATTATGTCTCTACTTTATATTATTGTTTGAATTAAACATTGGGGGACAATTCATTAAGAGAACTAATTAGACATGTGTAGGGCCTTGCTATTTACAGCTATGTTAAAGACTGAGATTTGATTTAAATTGATAAATATTGTTGCAGATTTCCGAGATGCTCTGTTTTTAAAAAAATTTAACTAATATACCACAATACCCCATTTTCTCTGAGCTGTATACCTGACAACTCTGAACTGAAGCTTATTACCATGACAAACTAAACAAGTTAATTGTTTCATTTACTAATAATGATAATATTGAATTCTAGTTACACTTTGCACTTATACTATATAGTTTATAAATTATATATTTATTTCATTCACCTAAAAACATAAATGAAACATACCTGACGGTTGTCAAATGAGTGTACCAGCATGCAGTTTATATCTCATAAAGTAAAATGTACCCTTTTCTAGTAGGTATGTAAAAGCCAAGCATCTTGATTGTATTACATGTGTACTCAGACTACAAAATGTATAACACATCTGAAAAGAGTAAACCAGTGCAATGGAACTACAAGCCCAATGGATCAATTTGTCTTATTACACATAAATCTTTATTATCTGGCCCCAGCTTGTTTTTTCTATCTAGCCATCATAACAAGTCTTTATCCTTGTTTATTTACTTTAGAGTTCACTAACTGACTGCAGGGTAAGGTCTATAAATGGAAAGGATGAATAATGTCTTCATCTCTTGATTCAGTGTTGGAGGAAAGGGCATAAACTCCTTAAGAAGTTTAAGGTGGCACGTAATACTACCTTAAGTATCAGATTAAGGCAGTTGTTCTAAATAAGCAAATTTCTGAAGCTTTAGAAGAGCATACTAGTAAACAGAATTCTACAGCAAAGTTATTTGTATCAAATTGCCTCACTTGATGACACAAGATCGTATCAAATATTTTTTTTTAAAAATAAGGAAACCATAAGTTTGGATAAAGGTGCATGTTTAAATTGAGAAGAATCAGTATATGCCTTTTCAGGATAGTTGTGCACTACACGTTTATATTTATATATAAGGCAATCTGGTGTCATCACTCATTCATAGGATAAAAAGTGGAAAGAAATGCAAAACTACAACCAAAAACAAGAATTCAGGATAGTGAGGAGGTTCCAGGGATAAAATGTTTGAATACCCTATATAAACAAGGATGTTCTGTGCCAAGTTTGGTTAAAAATGGCCCAGTGATTCTAGAGATAACGCATGAGCTTAAAACTCAGGTGAGCTAATAAATAAAAGCATAATACATGTACAGTGTACATCTCCATTGTCAAACAATAAAAAATTGATCACCTCAGATACTTTCAATCAAACAGAATGTTTCACCAAGGCAATGAAAGGTACACTGTGGCTCTTCATAAAATGTCAAGTGCTCCATTGGGAGTTCAAGAGAGAAAAATAATTGACACCTGCAAGACAATCCTTCCCTTTTATACCAACCAGCAATTTGCTGCAAAATGCTTTTGGTTTCACCAAGTATGTCCTTCCCCCTGTTAAAGTGAATGACTTGATACCCCATGGAAAAGCTGATGGATTTTACGCCTAACAGACTCATTTCAAGAACCTT